>NW_011888880.1:2392981-2473315 GCF_000151845.1 Pteropus vampyrus | reverse complement strand
GAAAGAAGGAAGGAAAGAAGGGAGTGAAGGAGGGAGGAAGGGAGGGAAGGAGAGGAAAGGAAGGAGGGAAGGAGGAAAAGAAAGTAAGGGACGGGACGGGACGGGACGGGACGGGAAGGGAAAGGGAGGGACAGGAAGGGAAGAGAAGGAGGGACAAACCCCTCTAGCTGTTACTCTGTCTCCTCTCCTCAGACAGGCTTCTCAGGACAGTTGTCCTCATGTCTTCAGCTGCTCAGCTTTCACTCTCTATGAACACACTGCAATTTGCCTTTTGCTCCCACCGCTAAAGATGCTTTTGCTAAATTTCCAGTAATCTCCCAATTACCAAATCCAATGGATACTTTTCATTTCTTATCAGACTTGATGATTATGGGGCATTTGACGCTGTCTTCTTGAAAAAACGCTTCCTGATTTCCAGGACATCCACACACACCTGGTTCTCTTTCACCTCCTGACAGATTCTCATCAGGATCCTTCACTGACTTTCTCCTTCAACCCGCTTCTAAGCCTCTGTCTTTACTCTTGTTCTCTTCTTACTCTGTACTTTCTTCCAATAATGTCCAGGCCTTACCAGGACTTTAATGGCTCCTTTCTCCCCGTGTCAGACATCACTAGAACCTACCTAAGTTGCTAGAGCAGTTCCCTGCAGCCCAGAGAACATCTCTAGGCAACACCTTTCACTCACTGCTTAGAACACTTTTCTCTTGTTTTATCTCCCTCTTATTCCCTGGAACGAAGATCAGTACTTTCTGAGAACCCTCTTTGCATGCATGACTTATTTAGATGATCGGCCAGGCTTTCGAAGCTACTGTAACAAGAACAAAATTATTAATGCATGACTCTTTCAACCTTTCCCATCCTCCGGGCTTCTAAAAGGATCCTGACTTTGCAGGTTTCATTTCTTCTCTTCCTCTACCCTTTAGAGAAGCCTCTTCCTGCCTTGCCAGACACATCTTTGGAGATTTTATAATGTAGAATAAGGAGGAAGTGGGAGGGAGATAGGACAGGAGATGGTGGGGCTAGGAGTCGGGGGAGGCTTTTCAGGACGTGGAGGGCTGGAAGAGAGAGAAATCAATGAGAAAGAGAAGGAGGTCTTAAGAAGTATTTTAATTGTCTATGTGTTCATTCAAAATGGTAAAGCAATGCAAACAAATAAAATAACAAATAATTTTGGTAGTATTTTTCGGTTTATGGTGGGCTTTCTTTGATGACGATTCTGCTCTAAGGTAGACCACGGGGTTTCCCAAGCATACCACTCTTTTCCCCAAGACTCCAGATGGAACCACCGTGGATTCCCCCTTGGATACCACTCTGACAGCAGAGGCTTCCCCTTTTGCCTCGAGGCCAGCCTAAGTGGGAGGAAAGATCCGAGCGCTCTTCTGGTCTCATGTATGAGGCTCTGGGTTCCGAACCAGAATCTCCAGGTCAGTTCTCTCTCCTGAGCTCCAGACCTGTCTGTTGAACTGCTTGCAAGACATTTCATCTAGATGTTTCACAGAACCCTCACATTCAACATATCCCAAACTTATCTCTTTATCATCCCTCCTTCTTAATGTTCTTTCTCTTATATTTCTCACTAAACGTTAAGTTTCTCTTATGTTTCTACATCAACCTCAGCTGAGTCACTTAATATGGAAGCCTGGTTGTCATCCTTCCCTTTGCTAAGCCTTCTCATCCAGATGGTCACCAATTCTTCCCTATTTCTTAAATATATTGACATGCTGATCCTCTGATGTTTCCTGAACTCTTGAAGTATCTAATTTTCATGTCATGCCATTGAGCATCCTATTGTCTTTCGTGGCTTTCCATTCCCCACCTGTGCTTGTCTGTTAAACATTAAATGGCACTTAAACTTCATCTCTTCTTAGAAACCTTCCTCGATTGGCCCAAGTGGACCTGATTACTTTCTCCTTTGTACTACCTTGAGCTTACAGGTATCAAGGCATTTTTCACAATGTACTGCAATTATTTTATTTATTCAACTGTCTCTGGTCCTAGACAATGAAATCCTTGAGGGAAATCATTGTATCTTATTGTCGAATCTCTGGCACCCAGCATGGTGTCTAGTTTCTAGTAATTGCTCAGTAAATAAGCATTTATTAATTACATGAACAAGTGAACAATAAAATTGTGAGGTTGTCAGGAATCCAAACCAAAGATAGGAAAGATGGGCTTCACAAAATTAAATAATTTGCCCAAAGTTATACAGCTGCTAAGTGAGGGACGAGGGTGTGAACCTGGGCTGTTCCTACAAAGCCCATACCTTTTTTCGCAACAGTCACACCACTTCTTAGCTGGTCAAAGCTCTTCTTACACTTTAGACATTTATGTATAAACTTTGCTGATAGTGATAATGTTGTGTCTCCTTATGGTGACATTTTTAGGGCGTTTTCTTGGAGGTGTCTAAGGGATGCAAGAAGCATTTCAATTGTTCTGTTTTCATTGCATATTTTTATGCTCATATTTGAAGTTTCTCAGAAAACTTAAGCTCTTTTAGTTTTTTTTTTAATTAAAAATTATTGGGGTGACAAAATTAAAAAATTCAAGCTTTTAAAGCCTTTTCTTCTACATTTATTTGATAAATCCTAGGAAGTGATATTGTTGGAAAGGTCAGAATTGGAATCCCTCAGCTCTACCTGTTGTTATTCATGGAAGGCCAGCCATCAATGGGCACCCTGAAGCAAAGATAGGTAGAAGAGTTTATTTTAAAGAAAATTTAAGGGACACAGTAGAGCTCTATTTACTATACTCAGCAAGGAGCTCCCTGTGGATTTCTCAGAAGCCAAGTGAGCAGCCACTGATGCCCAGCGAATCCTCTTCTGGATCCACTTCTGAATCTCCGTCCTACCCATCTTCTGTTATTGCTGCCTGTGGCAGTGTGGCACGTGATGTCTGGACATAGTATCTCAGGAAAGGAAAAAGAAACGTTTGGCGGTCTACACTCTTTGTGGGGGAAAAAACAGTTGGTTCTCCCCTGTTGGATGGTAGAGAATATGTAAATCAAACCAATGGTGGTTTTTTCTTTTCTTTTTTTTCCTCACTCTTTCAGAATTTCTCTTTTATTTCATCTGATAAGAATGTGTCATAATATATGGTCATTTCTAGTCATTTAAAAAATTATACCACTTTCCTAAGTAGTTCAGGGCACTTACATTCTCTATAAGCAAAACACAGAGATGTGGCCGTGACCATGGATCAGAGTCATTGAATTTTAAAATAAGCAAGGAACTTATGGCTCCTTAAAAAACCTTCATTGCCAAATAGGCATTAATCTTTCCAACATCCAAGGAGACAGGTGAAAGTGTACACTTTGTCAACACCATTTTAATAAACTATTTTGGGGAGAGCAGTCAGCAGCTCACTGACAGATGGACTACTGAGGGAGGAAAGTAACGGAGATTCTTACTAATTTGTTCCACCAACATTTTCTAAGCACTTTCTAAGCATCAAGTACTGTACTATGTGTTAAAGAAACAGAGAATAAAAAAAAAAAATCTGGCCTCTTCTCTTAAGGCACTTACAGAATAGTTGGCCAATCATAGCAGTTATGTACTGAATGACGAAGGCACTGAGGCCATTGGAACACTCTGAGGGGCACCTTGTAGGATGGAGATGAAGGAAGACTGTCCAGAGGTGGCACCTGGGCTGGGTCTTGAGGATAAATAGGAGATAAGCCAAGAAAAATATTAAAGCGTTGCTTCCTCTGCCTTTAATAAACAAAGGAGAGAAGACAGGCTCATTCAGGAGACAGAGAATGAGCCCCTTCCCTGGAAGCATTTACCCAGAAACCTCTTGCTCCCAACTGGGAACAGGCTTCCTAAGAATCCAGACAGGACAGGTCTTTACTCTCCACTAAGGCCAGCCATCATCAGCAGTTCAATAGCAGTGTTTCCCCCAAGCTAGGGAGAAACTACCCACATTGCATAGCTGTGCGATTGTGTACCCAGTGGGCAGGGACCAAGTACACAGTCTCTCCCAGCCAGTTGCTTCTGAAAATTGCTTGGTAAATCTTCGTATAGTGTTGACTCTTCTGAACTATTGCTTAATAGTAATTGTTTGACGCTCAATAAATATTTACGAATAATAATTACAATTAGGCTCCACGGTGAGGAAAAAACAAAGCAAAGAGAAATGGAGCAGAGAGGAAAAGTGAAGGTTCAGGAAGAATGTGAAAGAAGTAATCATTGATAGTAACTTATTGAGTACTTAAATCATCACAAATCTTGAGCTTAGCACTTATGTCTATTATCTCATTTACTATTTACAACGACCTACGACATACATTATTATTATCTCTGTTTAACAGATGAGGAGACTGAGGCTGAGGCTCGGAGAAGTTGAGTGACTCTCCTGAGGCCAGGGTGATGGTTCTGACTACAGACGAGGGTTCTTATCTGTTATATGTAACTTCTGGTAAGAGAGGGAGATGCCTCGGGTAGAAGCTTTAGTAACAGTTCTTATCTGAGCAAGAGCAGCAAGAGATGTTGCCCTATGTTTCGATAACTAAAGAATGAAGTTTAAATCTTGCTTGGGTAGCCTAAAAAAAAAACCTGTGGACCTAGCCACTGTTAGATGATCCACGCAATTTCTCTGGATATTCTGGATCACCATTGTCACCTCTCCTGTCCTGCCCTGCCCGCTCCCCTACCTTGATTATCCTGATCTTTGAATATAATCCTTTATATCTATTTTAACCATCAACCTCCCATGAATGGCAAATGCATGTATACTTTTGGGGTGCTTTGGCTTAGCAGGAAAACCAAAGATTAGGATCTGGTGTCTAATATATGATATCATAACAAATGCCCACATGTTGGCTTAGGACTTCCCATTAGATATGAGAAAATTTATTTTTAATAGAATCATTCATGAATGAGTTGTGGGTGGCTTTAAAAACTTTAGTTCATCAATGTGCTTTGACTATCAGATTGTCAGAAGTCCACTAGAAGATCCGTTTAAAGATTAAATTTTAATGTGTTTGAAGAGCTCTGCTTTTGCTATACCTGACCTAGTCATGTACATTTATGATTCATATTATGCATCTAGGAGGCAGATGTTCTGTCTTATTTAACCTGCAGATAAAATGTTGCTGAATAATCAGTAACATTTTTTAGAATAAGTTAATGAAGATCAAAATGGTAAATGAAAATAAAGAAAATGTACCCCCATGTCATAATGTTTATAAACATAAACTTAGCCTGTAGTTAAATGCAATAAGATTAAATACAATAGGCTACTTTCTTTCATAATTTCTTATGTGGGCCAACAATAATGGCTACTTAGTTGAACGAAAGTACTGATTAAGAATGTCATTTTAAGCATCAGATTTAAAAGTGCATATTTAAGTTACTACCATCAATCATTGATTCATTGAAATAATTACTGAGCCCCTGCCATATACCAGGCACCATTCCAGGGAGTAAGGATGCAGTAGTGAAGAAAACAAAAGTGTTCCCTCGTGGAGCTTACAAGTCTACTGGAAGGAGACCAAAATGGCCCCTCAAATACACGATGTGTCCAGGGTGGAGAAAATTAAGCGAGGCAAAAGACGAAGAGAGTAATGAGGTGGTGTTCTTTTAGATGGGGAATCAGGGAAAGGCCTTCATGCTGTGGTGACATTTGAGCAGAGACATGGAGGAAGCGAATACTAGAGTCATGCAGGAAACTGAGAGGACGACGTTCCAGAACACCGGAGCCATGTCGTAACTGAGAGAAGAATATTCCAGGCAAAGGGTAATAGCAAATACAAAGGCCCTGCAGTAAGAGGCTACTAGTGTGTTGGAGAGACATTGAGGAGGCCAGCGGGGAGATACTTAGAATTTAAATCCCAGTTGACCATGCATATATAAACTTTTTCATTTTTAATTTTCTAATAAACTGGCTAAATAGAAACATCTTTTTGTTTCAATCCTTACTAAAAGTCTGTTTCCTACTTGGGGTAAATAATACATTATCAACTTATTTTAATTTTTTGTCCTTTTGTTTATGTCTACTGTGTCAGGCACGTGTGGGCGCAGTTAGGCAAGTAACAGTGAACATCTCAGACATATTTCAGCCTTGATGAAGTGTGCACGGTTGAAGAACTTGCATTCTTTGAGATCTTCATTTTCATGATATGAAATGGGTAGACTTAGGGGCCAGGATTAGGACTCTAACTAGGAAGAGGGGTGGGGGAGTACAGAGAGGGAAGGTAAAGCCCAGAAGGTAGAGAAAATCAGGAAGGTCTTGCAGGCAGACAAGCTCAGACTCTGAGGAGAAAGAAGAGTTAAGGCAAGGAAACCTGGGGTCATGGAATCTGAGACTCCCCAGGCAAAGGCACGGGAAGGCAGGAATCCTAGTGAAACATTTCAGTCAGCTAGGAGAGACCTGTGTAAAAGGCAGCAGGCATCCATAGCAAGAAAGGAGCTGAAACAGCCTTTCTCTGCCAGTAGGACTCAAGGTTTGGCGCGGAGCATTTCCAAGCATTTTTGTCAAGTCCCAAAGGACAAGATCTCAATTTTTCTGTTGCGTCCAGGCCATGAGTTGAAAAGGTGAAGGCAAGAGTTTGACTGCATTGTTCACAACAGTCTGAGTTGACACATATTAGCTGAGTTGAATTGTCCACATCCTGACTACCTGAACTGGACTCAACTGCTTTCTAGCACAGTGTCCTCTGGGTCCCCGTGAATCTCCTAGCCAGCCATTGTCAGTTGTTGCTCATGTCTGCGCCCTCTCTCCTCCCCGATGCCCCTGAATAACAAGGATTATCATTGTAGAAAGTGCCAGAGCACAAAACAATAGCGGTTTTACTAAATCTCTGATATCAACTGAACTTTTTTTACATGTCTGCTTCTTCTAGAAGAAAATCCAGAAAACTTTAATTTTAATTCACATATGAATGATCAAGAATTTTTGTTGTTATTATTTATTCTTTGGGATCATCTTTCTATTGCCTTATTCATATTTTTAAAATAGGCACTCTTACTCTTTCTTCCCCATACATGGATACATATATATTACATCTTTCACATAAACAGTACATCATGTAACTCTACGTATGATTATGCCTTATATACATTCATAACCATTCTTATCTATTAAATGAAAATAGCATTCAAAATATAAATCAAAGTAGAATGTGACTACTAGACTCTGGGCTTTATATAACACAATGTAAAAGAAATCTGATAGCTGACATTCATAAAATTAGGTGTTCAAGCCCTACTGCATGGTTCTTGGTTGCCATGGCAACCTAGTGTATAGATAAACTCTGAAAAGATGGAAAGAAGGCCAGATACTCACACTGACTTAACAAAACTATCTTATTATAAGGGCAATTTCATTTACCTTATTCTATCCCCTTCAACAAAAAGTTTTAATGAATATTTTAATTTTCTGGGTTCAGAAGTTTTTCTTATTAATAATTTTTTTCTAAGTAAAAACATAATCCTACTCTATACAGAAAACTTGATGGACACATTTATTCTTTTTACCTCTTAAAATCGAATCCTCTAAACCTCATGCTGAATGACTGCATGCAATGGAGATCACTCTATCTCAACTCAAGTTTCAGACAGCATCAGCTCTGTAATAACAGGCATGCTCAGACCAAAATAGGCCTTGCCCTTCCTCCAACATACCTAGTACATTCCACCTTGTCATCTATGCCCAAGCCCTTCTTTTACCTAGCTGGCTAACTCAGCCATCATTTCTAACTTACTTTATCCTCTTCCACCTTCTACTATAGAAGCTGGAAATGCTAAATGTCCTCTTTCCTAACTTCCCTTGCAACTTGGGTCAATCATGTGTCACAGTTAAACACTTTGAATGTCGTCACATCTGTTGTACTGCTATTATGTTTTATTTCTAAAAAAATTAGAGTAATTAGTATAGAAATGTGGATTCAATAAAATGTCATTATGGGGGTTTCGAGCCAAAAGAAGAGTAGTGTTAGTTTCTAGTTTACTTGGCTAAATTAAAAGTTTTCATCTGAAAAACAGCACCGATTCTTGTGAAGTTGTTAAATATTTTCTTGATTGTTGAAAATGTTTCGATTTCTTCTCCCTCCCTCCCTCCCTCCCTCCCTCCCTTCCTTCCTATTTTCATTTCTCCTTCTTCAGTTTGCTGGAGAAACGAGGAGGGAGGTATGATAATTTTCTGACATCCTACAAGTAATGGAAAGGTTTAAGTCCTCTCCTGACAAATTTTGGTGACTTTACTTCATGACTAGACACCACATTTTATTTAATTGATTAGTATGGGCTGACACCAATGTGCTATTAACTAGTAGACATAAAACTCAAGATTTTTTTTTTACTTGTATTTCAGCAGATATCATTACAGGGATGTTAAGGTTTGGGTCCCCCCCCCCCAGAATGTGCTTAGAGGGTTACCAAGTCAAATCGTCCAACCCACAAGTTGTTGAACTTTAGTATACAAAGTAGTAGCTATAGATACTGAAAGGGTCACTGAGAAAGGCTATGTACACTTAAAGACACCTGTGATTAACACCAGAAGGAAAGAAGGGAAACCCATTGACCCTCAACACTATGAACAGTTTTACTTCTGGTTCCTAACAGTCAAGTGTAAACCAATGTCAAAGTAAAATGTCTCTGAACAAAAGAGTTATAATGTAGCAATGGCTGCAGCGGTCAGATCAAGCGCTCCCTTTGGATAGGCAGATGATGTTTGATGCCTTTGCACATTTGACCAATTTGGTGTAATAATCAATACTTTTCTAAATGTTCTTTAAAAATAGCATTCTTTAAAAATAGCATTCTCTGAAAGATTTCAACCCTGGCATTTACGAGGCACATCGGTTTCTGAAAGGAAACATGGTTGCATTTGCTGCACGACACTCGTCATGTGTTCGAGCGTGGGACAGTCTGGGACTCTGTGTTTTATATGTGCGCTTTTAAAGCCAAACTCCAATCCCCATGTGACCATTTTTACAACCAACAAATGAAGAAGCAAGAGCAGAAAGAAGGAATGGGAAGAAGGAAAGAGCAGCTGGAGGAATGTAAAGTGGGAGAGAAGGGCACGAAACGGGTCAAATGCCCATTCCTTCCCGCTGGTCCGGTTCTTCCAACAATTCGAACATACACAGGCCCTGTGCCACACTCAAGTGTATGTGGGGGTCTGGGCGTGGGAGCGTGGTGTGTTCACAGAAGGTGTGACCCCTTCCCTTTAGGTGGGGGAGGCTGACACAGATAAAGAAGCCTGCCTTGGTCAATGTTTAACTCGCTCTCTGATAGTAACAGAACGGGCGAAGATGGGGGCAAGGACATTCTGACGGAGATGGTGAGATCCGAGCAGGGTCTTGAATGATGAGTAGCATCATGACAGACAGAGATGCACGGAAAGGAGTCAGCCAGATGTGGCAGTGTGGGTCATTCCCGCGGAATGGCAAATGAACTAGCACTCTCGGACCACAATTTACATGGGAGCAATGACGATCGAAGGGGAAAGCCAGGCATGGGTTAGACACAGGCTGAGAATTTCACCCTTTTTGTCTGCCTGGAAGTTGGTCAGTAAGGTCTCTGCCACAGCAGTGGGAAGGAGAATAATGTGAGCAAAGGTCACAGCTTCTGGGTAAAGCCCAGCCCTGTCCTTTCTCCACAGTCTCAACCTGAGCCCCTCTTGTGGCAAATAGTACCGAATGCCCCTTCACCCACTTCCTCTCTCTATCTTCATCTCTGCTTCCGCGTTCTTCCTGCAGTAGACACCTATTCTCTTTTTCTGCCCAGGACCCTTGCCTTTTTCTGGGGTTGGTACCCTTTCCTGGGGAGCTCTTCCTCCTTCTACTCCACACATGTGAATCTCATGGGGTTCACCAGTCCCAGCACTCCAAAGCCCTGGGCACAGCCAGTTTGTTAGCAGTCAGTGTGGTATAAGACTCAAACCAGTCTTGAAATTTGTCACACTGGACGTAGGCAAAGAGATTTAGTCTCTCTTTGGCATTGAAGGTACAAGGTAGAAGCTGCTCATAGATGAAACTGGTTTAAGAGAGTAAAGCTGAAACAGAGAAAAAGCAGAGATGAGAATCCAAGATGGCCATGCTTAAGTCCCCAGTTAAGTGTTCCTGAGGTTCAGATGAACTCGTGTACTTGCCACGGAGACTTCCAATAAATCTTTTTCGTTTTTAGTTAGGATAGGGTTTGTCACTTGTAACCACAAGGTTCTTAACTAAAAAGATGTCTGTGCTGGTTATTTCCCATGTGCTGAGAAGTCCCTCTATCCCTGCGCCCACCCTGCTCTGTGTCCCAAAGACTGACTGTGTGGATTGCATCCAGGTGCTCCCTTGCCATCCTGCTTCTGGTTGGGTTTGGCCAGTGGGAGTTACGAGCAGGAGATGGAGGGAGGAGAGTGAAGCTGGGTATTTGTTTCTCTGGTTTGGTTCTAACCAGGCCCCTACGGTTTGCCTGCAAGCCTCTCGGGAACGTGCAGCTCCTGTCAGGGCCCTGTCCCAGTACCTCTCCCAGCTTCGGTAACTGTTCCCTTCCCCTGTCCCCTCCACAGAAGTGTAGCAATGGCTCCCTGTTTTGACTAGCCTAAAGTAAGCCACATCCTTATTGCTTTCTCTAAATCCTGCCTACAACTTTGCAAAGAGTCCTTTTCTTAAAATCGTCTCAATTACTCAGAGAGTCTTTTTCTCTAGGGTTCTGACTGCTACAAGAAGCCAGGTGACTGGTGGGGTTGTGAATCTTTCCTAAGCCAGGACTCTTGAGATCTAAATCATAAACAAACTGCTAAACATCCTGGATTGTTCAGTTTTGAAATGGTAGTTCTTAATCTACCATTATCAACTGACTTTAGCCTATAGGAGGCCTACCTTAGCCCAGGGTCAGCAAATCCAGGCCGAGGTTCATGCATTCCTCTTTTCTATACCCTCTATAGATTCACTAGTGAGAGTCGATCAATCACAGCTCTGTCCACTGGGCCTAGGCACAGCAGTCAGCACCAGTCCACTACGGGCCTTTCCAGCATTAACCCCAAAGCAGAACCAGTCTGTCAGTCCTGTGCCTTGTCCTGACATCTGCCCTGCCCAGGACATGTCCTCACAACATAGGGACAGCCAAGAATCCCAATGCCATACTTCCAACTAGAATCATAGCCCAGCTCTCAGTAGTCAGCACCAGTCTACTAAGGGCCTTTCCAGCATTAACCCCAAAGCAGAACCAATCTGTCAGTCTTGTGCTTTGTCCTGACATCTGCCCTGCCCAGGACATGTCCTCACGACATAGGGACAGCCAAGAATCCCACTGCCATACTTCCAACTAGAATCCTTAAGCTAGAGCCCTACGGGGGTCCAATCTTGATTTTCTGGGAGCAATTTCTGGAAGCAGAGTCCTGGCTCAGGCCATTGGTCACTGCCAGAGTGCTTTGGTCATCCTGGTCATTTATGCCATCTTAAACAACCTCACCAAGACATAGGTTACATGGGTGAGACATCAGGAACTTCAGTGAACATTAGGAAACTTGTTGTTGAACTATTCAGCTATCTAGCCATTCATAAAATTTCATAGTCAGCAGCCCCAAACTTCTATACACCTTTGACAAAATACTTTTTCTTTTTTTCTCCATTTTCCTGCTGCATAAGCAGTGTCTCATACATGACCCTTAACAGCACTCACCCAGCATGGCACACGCCATAGGTTTATTAGTCTCCCAGGGCTGCTGTAACAAAATGCCACAGATTGAGTGGACTGAAACAACAGAAATGTATTGTCTCACAGTTCTGGAGGCTGGAAGTCAGAATCAAGGTGTCATCAGGGCCGTGCTCCCTCCAGAGCCTCTCAGAGGGCATCTTTCCTAGCCTCTTCCCAGCTTCTGGTGGCACCAAGCATTCTTTGGCTTGTGGCAGCCAATTCTGATCTCTACCTCCATCTTTACATGGCATCTTCCTTTGTGTGTGTCTGTCTTTTCATGTGGCATTCTTTTTTATAAGGACACCAGTCATATTGGCTTAGAGACCACCCCATCTTAAGTAATTATACCTGTAAGGACTATTTCCACATAAAGCCACATTCTGAGGTACTAGATGTTAGAACTTCATGAGATCTTTGGGGGGGGGGGGACACACAGTTTACCCCATAACAATAGGTGTACCTGAGATTGGCCACAGCTCCCCAGATATTAACCAAAAGCCTAAAACTTTCTCTCTGATTCCAGAAGGCAATGTTGGAATGCAAGCGAGGATTATGTTTCTATAGAGATCATCTTTTAATTTTTTTGAAAGAAAGTGTCATAAGTATTATTAACTCACAACTGAGAGACATAATGTCTTGTGGCAAAAAAAAAAAAAAAAAAGGCACTACACAAAGATCTTTTTTCAAGGCCTACCTTCCCCACTACCAGTAGTTGACTTTTATTATTTTATTAATAGTAATACTTATAATTTTATTTTAAAAATACTCCTTTGTACAAAATCAAACTCAGTCTGGCATTCACTTTACCTCATACATGATTTTCAAAATCATTCTCAAATTCCTGCCCGAAAACTTAAATTAAAGAGGAGAGAATTCTTTGATGTCTCTAGTGAAGAGAATGAGAAAAGCTATTCAATTTTGCTTTCCCTAACACTAGACTTTGGAGTGCTTCATTAATAGATCTTATGGAGAATCCAGTCAAGATGAAAAGACAATCTGAGAGCAAGTGTTTGCTTTTTAGAGGACAAAATGATGAAATTCCTTTGTTAATCCACTTATTATTTATTGAGAACTTTATATCACAGAAAATAAGATATTTTGAGGATTGGTACCAGTCTTTTCAAAAAAACCTCGGTCTTTTTTTTTTTTATTTTATTTTTTATGAGTCATTCTTTAAGGAAGACGAATCTCAGATCTGTCATAAAAGATCATTTTCCCTGTAAGAATGGGTGGCAACCTGACTAGCAAACATGCAACCTGGCATGAGGCCTACCTTCCACATTGTAGATAATGTCTCACTAATTTCTCCTTGAGTACAAGAAGAGAGAGAGAGGGAGGACAAGCGAGAAAGGAGGGAAGGAAGAAGAGAAGGAGGGAGGGGAGGGAAGGAGAGAAGAAGAGAGAGAAGGAAGAAAGAAATCACCTCTTTCAATCATATTAGCAAAGCTCTTTGTGATGTGTTTTAACTCGTACCTGGAAGGTGTGGATTAAACTAGAAGATGTTAAGTGTACCCAACAGCTTCCAGTTCATGCCATCCTGATTCGCCCTTCATTCTCTCTGAATGGATGTATTCTTACCAGTGGAACATTGTACAGCTCTGTACTTTCCTTTGTAATAATCTCTTGTGGTCATGAGAGTAACCACTGCTGGCTTGTTTGCACTCAGGCTTAGGGGCTAAGTGGAGGAAATTGGACACAATAATTAATTTAGATTCAATGTCCAAGGGTACGTCAAGAAACCTGAACTTGAATCTCAGGTTGCAAAAACACAATTCAAAGAGAAAAAGATATTCCTTCTCCCCTGGCATATTGCTGATAGAATTAAAAAGCTAAATGGAAGAGTACCCTCCACTGCTATATTATATTTACTATAAAAATCATCTACTCTAAGAAGCAGCAGACTACAAGTAAAATGATACCACCAATGTACTTCCTTGATTTAAAATATTACCAGCACGAATCCAATCTGAACACGTCTTTGAGAAACAAAAACATGGATCCCACTTTTACTGATTGCTCCTATATTAAAAACATACTGTATGGTGGGACTGCTGATTTTTTTTATTTCCAAGAGCAATTTTATAATGGAAAAACACCGTGACCTTAACCTTATGAAGAGCTGGAAAACACAGACACATTTTATATTGAGCATAAACAAAACTTCTTAACTATCAGGCATATTTCCTGGCCAGTAAGAATTTGATGTGCTTAAAGCTTTGTGAAGTATTACAGCAGCAATGACTAAATGGAAAGTCTTTTTGGACAAGTTGGTACATGACCTCAGTCTTGTTCGGAGTTGTCCTCAGCTCCTGTAGGACACTGGCTTCTTGCAGTGATCTACGATCCAGTTGTGCTTCCCAGGGTGCAGTCACCAGTGTCTGTATGATTGTTTCATGGACTTTGGGTGGTGTTTATTTAAACAGTTGCATTGGAAAATGTTCCCATTTGACTACAAGCACCAGAAACATCATCTGTCCTCTCTTTTTAAAATTATCAAGGCAATGTATGTTCTTTTTTAATTTGGCAACACAGAGAAACAAATTTTTAAAGACTCTTTTATCACCTCATCTCTTCTCACATTCACCGTTAATATCCTAATTATAATCTCACCACCTATTTGTATGCATTGCTTCTTATGTGACGAAGTTAGGTAATTACAAGGGTATACAATTCTGTATCTTAAAAAAAAACATTGTATCATCACACTTGTGCATTTTTAGTTATTTTACTGACTACATAGTGTTATGTAAAGTACTGGCACCATAGCTTACTTAGCCATTAGCTTTTTAGTTTGCCTTTCCACTCCAACACATTTTTTTCTGCTATTATAAACAACTTTGTAAAGATCATCTTTGTGTAGAAAGTAGAGCAAATTTTAAAATATAATGAGTCAAAAAGTATTAATATTTATAGCTCTTGAGTCAGCATGACAAATTCCTTTTCAAGGGTTCTGTGATTTTATACAGGCACTGGTTAAGTGCAGAGTGTCCAGTTAGTTTACCACACCCTTATTAATGACTTCTCTAATCTAATAGATGGTTATGATACTTCCCAGTTGTGATTTTCATTTCTTTGACTACTAACAAAGTTATTTTTCCCATAATTTGGTTTACCATTTGTATTTCTTCTCTTACAAACTGTTTTATTGTGTGTGTGTGGACGCGTGTGTGTGCTCTTTCCCACATATCTATCCGTGTCTTAGTGTTTTTCTAATAGATTTGTGAGAGCTCTTACTATTGAATACTTTGGTCTCCTATTTGCTGTAAATATTTGTTTTACTTGTAAACTCGTAAGCACAGAATTTTAAATTTCACTGTAATCAAATCTGTGTATTTTTCCCTTATTGACTTCTGTTGCTTCTAAACTTAGGAAACTCTTCTACATGCATAAAATGGACAAATTCAATTTCATTTTCTTCTAGATTTTCTGTTTAACCCTTTAAGTTATCTGGAATTAGTGTTTATAATGATATATCAGTCTAAACTGTTTTCTCAACAGCTAACCAATAATCTCATTTACTTGCTGAATATAGATATAATTCTTACATTTGAGGGTCAGTCTGTTCTGTTTTACTGAGCTATCTGTTTAAGACTTAACAGCTGAAATGACTGTAGCTTTATGATATGCAGGCACAACCCATATGTCTCCACAGATAACATTTTTTTTCATTAGAGTGCCTCTTGGATTATACTACACAAACTTCTTTGACCACACTTACTTTTCAGTACAATCATTTTTCACCACTGCATACACAGGAAAATTTATATTTCTCCCTAAAACTCAGTACGACATGTTTAACAAGACTGTAGATAGAATAAGCCTTGAGCTAATAAAGAAAAATAAAAACAAATAATAAGTCTTGAGTCATATAATGTATATCATAATCATATTAGTTTTGTAATGTGTAGATCATTTTGAAAAGCACACCAAGTGAAGGCAAAGGGGATTATATCAAATGTTACAAAGCAAAAGTTTGTTAATAGCCATATTAATTGTCTAGTGATCGGAAAGTGATGTTTTAAAAAAATTATAACTAATTTTTTATTAGTTATATAGGCATTTTACTATATTTCTGATATATAGGCATTTTACTATATTTTGTTTCTGTGTTAGGGACATTAGTTGAGTGTTTTGGGTTGATGTACCAACCATATAGTTTTTACCATTTAAAATAATGGGAAGTAGGTTCCCAGTCAGCACTTTTTGGACCGTAAGTCTGATTATCAAGAACAAATTATTGACTTAAGTGGGAGCTACCTGTTCTCTATTATCTGTGGGACCAGAAGTGCCCTACCATCAATATTCTTTTCTATAATATTTCTTTTCTTTTTTAACTTTTAAAAAAATGAACCATTGAGAGTAAGTTTTTTACACAATGCCCCAAAACATCCAAATACTTTATGACATAATCCCTATACACAAAGACATTTCCTACATAATCACAATACAACTATCAAAACTGGTAAATTAACACCAATGCACTACTACTGTCTAATCCATAGATTCCACCTAAATTTTGTTCATTGTCCCCAAAATGCTCTTTATAGTAAAAGGATACAGTTCAGAATCATATACTGCATTTTGTTGTCATGTCTCTTTAGTCTCCTTCAAATTGCGATAGTTTTTCTGTTTCCTTATCTTTCAAAACTTGGCACTTTTGAAGAATGTCCCTCAATTTGGGGTTGCCTAACATTTCTTATCATTGGATTCAGCTTATGAATTTTAGACAGGAATATCACAGTGTTGCTGTATTCTCATTGTATCTTGCCACAGAGAAATACTAAAAGTTAGTTTATTGTTTTCATCCTAAATTTATAAAGAAACAAAAGTAAACGAGTTACCTAAAACTGGACAGAACATCCAAATTTCTTACCTTTGTTATTGGTTGGCTTTAAATCAAACAGAAGGCTGTTGTACCAGTTAGCTATTGCTGTTTACAAAACACTTCAAAACTTACAACTTAAAACAACAACCATTTTTTAGTTCATGATTCTTTGAGTTGGCAATTTAGACTGGGTCCAACTGGGTGGGTTCTTCTCATCTGGGCTGGGCTCAGATGATCTCAGCTGGTCTTGCTCATAAGTCTGTGGTCAGCTTGGGGGTCAACCAGGGAGGTCAGCTGGGGTGACTCATTTCTTCAGGCTCCAAAGTTTCCAAGAAAAAGAGCAGAAGCACACAAGCCTCTTGAGGTCCAGGCTCAAAACTGAGACATTACCACTTCTGTCAAATCTATTGGCCAGAAATCATAAGGTCAGACAGACTCAAATTTTGAATAACTAACAGTTTCTATGAATGAAAAGAGCAAGTGCTTTTGATTAAATAGTGAATTCAAAGTAGAAGTTGTACTGGTTACCTATGGCTGTGTTATAACTACCCCAAACTTAGTGGCTTAAAACAACCAGTTTATTTTGCTCATGATGTTTATACATCATGACTTCTGGAAGATTTTGTTTCTTGTCCATGAGGCCTCAGCTGTGGTGGCATGGAGTGGATGATCTACTTCTAAGATGACTCGTCCACTCGTATGTAGCACATCAGTTCTCTTTGGCCTCTCTCTCCCCACACATAACGTTTCATTTTCCAGGGCCTCCCCATGTGGTTGGGCTTCTCACAGCATGGTGGTATCAGGATAGTCATACTTCTCAAGTGGAGGCCAGCTTCCAAGAAACAGGAAGTGAAAGTTGCCAGTCTCCTAAAACTTGGATTCAGAAACTGCTGTGACTTCACTTTGGCCATATTCAGTTGATCGAAAGCGTTGCAGAATCCCATCAGATTCAAGGAGAAGGACACAAAGTCCCCATTTATCAATGGGAAGAATTTCAAAGAATTAGTGGCCATCTTCAAACTGCAACAGTCTGCCCCGTGGTCACAACTATTTATATTCTTTCTACATGCAAAATATGCTAACCTCTTCTGACAGTCCCCCAAATTATCAGTCCATTATATTAGGCTTATGCTTAAGGTTGCAGATCTCAGGGCCAGGTGCAGATAAGTCTCCTTGGGTTTGGTTCCTCAGGTATGTGTCCTCTCAATCTGAAGTTCTCTTGTGAAAAAATTAGTTATCTTCATGTGTGTGTGCACACGTACACACACACATACACACACATACACACACTCACTACTAAGGCAGGCATTTGGCAGCAAGTCCTTTCAAAAAGGGGGAAAACAGGGAGCACAGAGCAGTCAGTGTTCCATAGTGATATAACATCCAGCCAGACACATGCTGCCCTGGTCCTGCACCCTTGGTATGATTCTCCAGGCCCGTGGTTCTAACCTTTGGGCCCTTGGTTCTGACCCAGTCATTCTTCATTTTCCATAAGAAATAGCCTGTGTTTCCCGCTGAGAATTTTCTCAGCCTAAATCCTTCCTGTATTAGTTTAGGGGTCCACAGCCTTCTTTTAAACTTGATATTGACTCCAACCCTTTCAGTCCAAGGTGGTATAATTCCTTTAAAAACATCATGGGATTCCTGTATATCAAAGTATAACTTATTCTGTTAGATAAGAGTCATGCCTACAAATCTTTTTGAGCTAGGTTCCTCTCTGCCATTTGCCCTCTGCAAATCTGCTTAAGAATAAGACAACATCTTTAAGATTATTAGAATCTCTGTTGTTTAATGGAGAAGGACTATAAGGCACACTCCTAAAATCTTTTGTCTAGCTGATAGGATCCATGGGGCATCAACTTAAATGCTTCTGAGATTTTATCAAAGGGATTGATGCTTGCAGCTTTGACTTCATGTTTACCCTGAATCTTTGTTTTACTGTCCTGGTTTATGAGCTTTACCTATAGACTATTTCTTGTTTTAAAAATGTTTTCATAGCTGGCAAACCGATGAGAAAAAGTTTTATTTTTGAAGTCAGCAAGTCCTGGGTCCTGTATATTTCCTCTAAATTTTGCTAATTTTGAATAACTTCTTTAGCTCATTTCTCCTTACCTATTCTTTATCATATGCAGATATAAGAACTAGTTGGTACTTTTAACATTCTGTCTGGGAGTCTACTTACTGAGATCCACTAGTTTCTTAGGTCCATTTTATATTTTTCAAAATATGTCAAGTGACAGGTGCTAAACCTTCTAGAACTACACCATGTGAGTTGCTCTCCTGCCAAGCCTGAGTAATAACCTCCTGTCCTTCCAGCCTCCATTAACATTCCCTTTGAAGCCTTTTCAGTCAGTCTCTGCCCACTTTCCAATCTCAAAATCAATGCCACATATTTTAGGTTTCTGTAATGGCAGCACCTGTATATGTTCCTGCTATTATTGCTGCATAGCAAACTACCACAAAATAAAGTATCCCAAACAACTATTTCATTTGCTGAAAATTTGGAGGTTAGAAAATTCAGGATGATCTCAGCTGGGCAACTTGTGTCTGATCCATTTATTGTCAGCTGGGGTCACAGGGGCTGGGTGTCCACCTGAAGCTGCCTCATATGTATCACTCATACGTCCAGCCTCCCAGTGCTCCTTGGTCTCTCTCTTGCTCCATATGGTGTCTCATCCTCTACTTCCTATTCACATAGCTTCAGCTTCTCACAACATGGTGCCCTCAGGGCAGTTATGCTTCTTCACGAAGGCTGGCCTCCGATAGTGAGTGTTCCACATGACCAAAAGTAGAAGCTATCAGTCTCTTAAGGCCTGGGCCCAAAACTGACAAGGTATCATTTCCACCATATTCTGTCCATTCGAGCAGGCCCGGAGCCCACCTAGGTCCAAGTGGAGGAAACATAGACTAACCCTGCTAACCCTGCTTCCAGGAAAGGATTACCTTCTTCTCTGTGGTCACTGGCTCTGCCCTTCAGAAATGTTTATTCGAGAAACATTTATTGAGCATCTACCAAAGCCCCAGGAACAAGCTACACATAAATAAATAATTTTAATGCGAAGTGATCAGTTTAACAATAGAGATGCAAGGTCTTGGGGTGAGTTGAATAAGAACACTTAATCATCCTGGCAGTCAGCACCGACTTCTTAGAGACAGCACTTGAATTAAGTTTTAAGCAATTATTAGGTGTCGGCCAGGCAAAAAGGAAAGAGGAGATTCCAGGAAAGCTGAATAACAAGAGAAGCATCATGGTATGAGCAAGAAACTCAGAATACTTTGGTGTTTCTGAAGCATAAAACATAATGAAGTGAGGGGTAAGAAATGAGTCTGCGAAAGAAAACACGAGTCACACTCCCCCTCCCACTTAGAGGGAGTGGGAAGTCATTGAGGTATTTCTATGGGGAGTAGCACAGTCTGATTTACATTTATGAAGATAAGTCTGGTTGATGTGTGAAGGACAGATATGGCAGGTCCCAGTGATGACCTACACCAGGTGTGCTTTGTCTTACTGTAACTCACATGGCAGCATGGCCCCAGTGAGAGCAGTATCTGTAAAGGGTTATGTTCTGGGAATCGGCCCAGTAACCAGTGTACCTAAATTCCCAACTGCATTCCTGAAATAATTCCAGAAAGAATCGAATTGCTTATCCCTAACTTCTCATTCCCTTTGTTCTCAATATTTCTCCCATCCCTCAGCTGCTTCAGCCTTTTCTCTTCATGTTTTAATATTATCTCTCCACTAAAATTTGGGAAAGTATGATGACACAGAGCAGTCACTTAGAATTCTGAAATCCTCCTGTGTAAGTATCGTCAGGGAGCCCTACTCAGGGGCAAAGAATGTACTTGGAGTCTCTCTTCAGTATCTTCCTTGACTACATCTGAAGTGAGCACTGGAGAATGTGCCTTCCTGGGGACTGGACTCCCACCCATTGAAAGATGGGCACCCAAGCATCTGTTTAAGTCTTGAAAGTCATTTTTAAAGTTTGACTCGTGGTTTTTTGGTGGTAAAATTTTAAAGTGTAAATCTTATCTATGTAGGTATGTATGTATGTAGGTATGTATATATGTATATAGCCAAGACCTGTGTTTTCCAGCATGGTAGTCACAATCCACATCTGGCATTTGAGTCCTTCAAATGTGGCTCGTGTAAATTGCAACGTAAGTATAAAATACACGTCAGATTTCAAAGACTTAATATGAAAATAAAGAATGTAAACTATCTCATGAATAATTTTTAATATTGATTACCTGTGGAAATATTTTTGATATATGGGGTTAAATGAAATATATTAAAATTAATTTTAACTTTCTAAAACTTCTTTAAATGTGACTACTAAAAATTTAAACTTACATGTATGGCTTACATTATCTTTCTATTGGACGGTGCTGGCCTTGGCAGAAAAAAAGGAAATGTACCAAAGTGCACACTGGTCCTCGGAGTTTCCACCCAGAGGTAACACATGTAACTTCTGCTCATATTTCCCTGTTCCAAACAAGTCACAGGAACATGCCTAACTTTTTTAGAGGAAAGAAAGTGTAATAGGACCATATGCACTCAAGAGACTCAGAACAATTTAGTCTATAGCACTAAAGACAACCATACATCCTTTTCTTAAACAATGTCATTACTGTCACATATGAGACAGACTCAATATTGAATGCCATTGAAGGCTGGAACCCCATCAATTTATCATTCCCAACCCTTGCCTTACTCTTTGCACATGCTGGCTGAATGCAGATTTTCCAAGAAGCTCTGAATCAGGAACTGACGTGAAGCAGACATTCCTAGAACAGAAAGAAGAAACACTTTAAAGAATCAGAGGCAGCCCTGCTTAAGAGCAGTGATACACATCAATACAGACCACCAAAGTAGAGATGCAAGAGGCAGAACATTTTGGTGAGGAGGAATCAGGGACGGAATAGTTATTGTTGAGCCCAAATGTCACAGAATACATAAGTAAGAATGCACAGCCACGGCGTGCAGGAATTTAAAGCAGTCATGAATCGAAAAGCCGTCTGCATGTGCGCATCATGTGTCATCGGAGGAACCGTGGCGGGGCGCGGGGCGGAGGGATGGGGGTGGTAGCTCAGCATGAAGACAGGCGGGAAGCTGGAGCTGGGAGAGTGAAGAACTGCAGAAATTGTGGGTCTGGGCTGCACCGCCGGTCTGCAGTCTGATAGGGAGTTAGAGGTGAGATGCACGTACAAATCAAGCACCAGGGCAAAGTTGTGAATCAGACCACCAATCTGAGCAGCACAACAATAATTGGTCATGGAAACTAGTGGGGTAGGAACCAGCTAGGAAGGTAAGAAACAGGTGGCTTCAAACTGCAGAGAAAGGCCAAGAAAGCAGCCTGGCACTACACCGGAAGGAAAGAGGCAGAGCAGAATGAACAGAAGCAGAGGTATAAAACACCGAAAGGAAACCTCAGTGCTGTGGGTAACTTGCAGCCACAACCAGGGCACTTCCTGTGTGCTGCTTTCTGGTTCGGGAATTAGTTCCCGACTTAGTCTGGAGGCTATTGGTAGAAGGTAAGAGGGTGAATCTACCAGAAGTAAGTAGTATCACAGAGATATAAGAGAAGATCCTGACCATTTTACATAAAAAGAGAAGATAATTACACAATGGGGTCTTTGAAGCTCACATACCACACAGAAAGATATGTGATGTCTTTACAGGTGCATGTTGGCCCATGACCCATTTTCAGTGGAGCATATGCTCAGCCAGAAGTGATCATGGTTGGCCCAGAGCCAGTCACATGGTCTTGTTTCATCCTTCCGTGTAAGCCGTGCTACGCACCGATACACTGACTGCCAGGGCAGAACAGAGCAGTCTGGAAGTGTGGTTCACCCTAAGGCTAGCAGTGGTGCAGCAAATTATCCCCCAAGACGTGGCCAGCGGGGCAGTCTCCTTTCTGAGAGCTCGTGTTGTCGTTGTTTGTTGGTTTAGTTGCTTGGCTGGGTGGTGATAGTAGTGTTGTTTGGGGTGTCTTCCTTCCTTTCTTTGCTCTTAGCATGAAGATCATTTTCTACTTGTCTGCCTTGAGAGTGGGGAGAGGAAACTGATCTGAAAGAAGGAGAAGACAGAAGCATGGGGACAGGCTTAAGGACTAGGCATTCTGAGAAGATGGCCAGAGTTGGCTCACTTATTTAGAGGCCATTAGGCTCCTTAATGAGAGCACTGGATCTTGCTTACATAAGAAGCCTAAAGAAGGAAGGACTAGGATTGTGGAAAAGACTCGAAGGGAGGGACTGGGGCCCAGGGCCCTCTGCACAAGTATTTTCCTACCACACATTCTCCTGGCGACCTCATCTCTCCCACAGCTTTAAATACTATCCACAGGCAGACAACCCCCAAATCTCTGCCTCCAGATCAGACTCCACCCCTTCTGGGTTCCAGGTGCCTATTCTAGCTTCCCACCGGATGTCCTCATTTGTCTGTCTCGCAAACAACTGAAACTTAATTCCAAAACTTGAACAGATTCCCGCTCATCCTCACAAAAACATTCTCCCCTCAGTTTTCCGCATGTTAGTTAAAGCCACCACAATGGGCCAGTCTGTCAAGTGAGACGTCTAAGAGTCAGACTTGCTTCCTCTTTTTTTTCATTTCTCGCAGTGAATCTAACAGGAAGTCATGCTGACTCAACTACCAAGTGGTTGGAGAAACCCTTCATTCCTCCCCAAGGCCACTGCACACAGCAGCAGCCTCCTTACTGGTTTCCTTGCTTTCTCTTCTGTCTCTTACAACCCATTCTCCATACACTTTGAAGTAAGAATGACCTTGGAATTGCAATTATTTTATTCTCCCACTTCGGTGGCTTCATTTTTCACATAGAATTACATCCAAGCTCTCTAAGGCCCTCCATCCTGCTACTGACGTTGCCTCAATTCTCATCTCGTACCATTCTCCCCGACCCTTACTCACAACCCATTAGCTGAATTTCTAAACATACCTCCCTCAGGGAGTTTTCATATGCTCTTCTTTCTAGTTGTAACACTCTCCTTTTCTTCAGCTGCTTGCATGATCACTGCCTTTTTATTTTTTTTGTCCTACCTTTTGTCACCGATTCAGAAAGGCCTTCCCTGAATGGTCGCCCTCCCTTAGTTTTCTGTCTCTGCCTCTGGCTCATTTTGTTCAAAGGAAATTTCACAAATTATAATAATGTTTCAATTCAGTGTTTTGTGGCTTAAACCACTAGCACCTTTCCTGTGCCTTGCATATAGAAGATATGTTTTGCGGTTTTTGTTCGATCCATGTATCTCACACATGAATTCTACTGTCATCATTGCCTGAAAGTCAACTGGTTGCCTGGAGTGCATCTGTCCAGTAGACTGAGGGTATGGCTGCTGCCAGAGTCACCAAGCAAATGTCCAGAAATTGTGCTGACTAAAGGGGTTAACATGTCAGAAAAAAACTTCCCATTATATGAGTGCGAATATTTTTCAGTGTGTGCTTCAAGACCTCGCCCATCAGCCATTTACTCATCACGTGAGCAGGAGAAATCCATTGCATGTGCTTTAGACCTTGCCTGATACACACCTGATCACTACATGAGGACGCTTCCCTGAAAACACAACAGGATGTGCATAAACTCTAGAGGTCTAAGTCATTACACTTCTCCAGTATCCAGATCCCATGCATCACTGGAACAGAACTGAGAAGACCTGCCTTCTTAGAGGGGCACCGTAAAGGAAGGAGGAGGGTCCAAACTGTCAAGTGAGGCTGAAGGGCAATGTGAGACAGTGTGCCATAGTGTAGAAGTAAAACCGTATTAGGAGGAGAGGCATAATTAATCAAGAGTTGGAGACAGGAACATAAGTCAAGTAGAAATGATAAACAGAAGCCAAACTGGTTGGGCTGGAAGGTTCCTCCTAGAGTTGCCCCTATACATCAGGGCAAGAGACCTGCTTTTGTCTCTCCAGTCTAGTGAGTGCTGGAAATTCCACCTGCTCTGCTCTACTTAAGGACTGTGTGCCTGACTGGCCATAAAATTCCCCTGTAGTTTTAAGAATTTAAGAAGTTGTATCAGATTGCTAGCAAAGCAATCAAACAGAAACACGGGTCAGGAGGGAAAGGGAAGAGGCAAGATGAGACAAGACTCGGTGTACCGTGGAATGGCTGCTTGAGTATCAGGTGTGGAGTATCTGCCCTCAGGGCCAGTAACTCAATCCTTGGCTCTCTAATGATTAGTTTAAGCTCATTCCACAACTCTAGTGGAAAGATACAGAGATCATAAGGTTCTAGGAAACTCTGCTGTTGTATCACATCAGGCACCCCAGGTTTTTATAGCAATGATTTCTCTATAAATCTCTATAGATTTATAGAGAAAGAGAACCATATTAATTTGTCCACTTTCAGTTTAAGGTACAGAGAGGCAAAAACACAATTTATTCACTCAGAAGACTGAAAGTTTTGAGGGTAGAAAACTTCAGGCATGAATGAATTTAGTAGCTCAAATCTTCTCATTAAAAGTCAGCCTCTTTCTCCTTTGGGTCTGGCTTCATTCTCAGGCTTCAGGTTCACTTCCTTTCTCTTTCTAAGAGAAGCAACAGCTTTTGTTTTCCAGCAATTCTAAAAAAATAGCTCAGGATTAGCTCTATTTGGACTGAATTACTCGTATGCCTAACTCCAAACCAATCACTATGACTAGGAGTACAGAATACACTGGTTGGGCAAGACCTGAATGGTATAGGAAGGAAGTTTAGCTCCATCTGAACCACATGGACTAAGGGTAAGAGGAAAGTAATTTCCCAAAGAAAAATAAAAATATTGCTTACTGTAGTCATCATTAGGCGGAATAGAGGCTGGAAGAGCAAATACAAGATCACAGTGGGACCAAGATGAACCAGGACAGATGTGAGTACATAGAGCTAAAGTAGAAATATAATCAAGAGAGTCATGGTACTGAGCTGAGTGAAACTGGAATGTGAATTAAATGAAAGAGGAAGGGTCATGGTCTAATAAGCAGAAGAATTGGTAACTGGAATTATTAAGGGCATAGATCTATGATCAAAGATTAGCCCAGATTTCCTAGAAAACAGAGCCTAAGGCAATGCTTGCTTACTGGTGGTTCATTAGGAGGTGCGATCCTAGGGCAGCAAAAGTGAGACTAGAAGCAAACATAAGACAGTGTCCCTCCTTCACGAAGAGACACAGAGGCCTCTTCTATAAAGGGACCACATTCTTACACTGTACTAGAACAAGTTACCTCAGAACAGTCCATTGTAGAGAGGGACAGAGAAGAAATTCATCCGCCATCACCATTGACCAGTGTGCCCCCAGAGTTAACGCCCCCAAACTTGTGACGTTGCCTGGACTATTTGGTGTTTGAAGCCAGATTTATCTAACCTATGGCGTGGTGTTTTGTCCAAGCTCATGTGAGGAAGTAGTGGGAGGTGCCAAAGACAGGCATTGGACTCAAGCAGTAGAACAGTATAGAACTGAATAGGATTCAGGGAGCAGCTGATTGCCGCAGGAATGGCTGAGGGGAGGAAAGTGGCAGAGGGCCCAGGAGCTGGGTGAGGCCAAGAGAATCCGAAGTGACACATGGAGTGTATTCAATACAGAGTTTATGTTTTCAATTAACAACTACTAACTATCCCAGTGCTTGGCGCATTGTAGGCCCTCAATAAATGTGGATAAATGAGTAAGTGAATATGTACAGAGCATTATGGTAGGTGCTTGGGATACACAGCAAGGAAAGCACATAGATTTCAGGCAGATAAATTCACCAAAAGAGGTCAGGGGTCAGTTAGTTCACTTGGGGGGTGCTCAGCTAGGCTGAGGGCAGGCTGGACTTTTTTAAGATGCTGCCTTGACTTGGGTTTCATGCTATAGTCACTGAAACATTTCCATACAATGAAATTTTGGGGATTTCCTGAAGAACACTATATTGTAAAAATATTTTTTTAATTTTCTGTTTATTATGATGTTTTTGATATTCTAAACAACAACAACAACAACAACAACAACAACAAAGAAAACCTTCCTAACTGCAGAGAGGCTGCCCCTCCCTGGGCTAGCCAATTCTTAGAAATAGCAAAGGGCCCTGCCAGGAGCATGCGCTTGACATGCAGACTGACCAGTCCACAGCCAGACCTCATCTATCTGCCTGTGCACCCAGGAGGCAATATTTCTCTACTTTATGCATCCCAGAATGAGGTACCAGTCAACTAGGGACCATCCCTATCGCCCCAAACCCCACCAAAGTATTCAGAGTAGCCAGTCCTAAACAGAATACCCTGCTCTGCCTTGCCTCTCTGCCTTGCCTCTTTGCCTCCTGACCAACTTTGTGTTTTCCCACGTGGCCCTTTAGGGCATGCCATGCCTCTTGCCTCTAGGACCTGTGAGTATAATAAACTTTCTTTTTCCTGAGCCTTTCCTGTATCTCCTTTTGTGGACACTCCCGACTGACCATCTCAGAAAAGGATATAAAACAAACACCAAACTATGTGCAAGGCCTTATGTAATGAAATATCTATAAAATATTATATATGTATATATCTGTGGATATAGCTATATAACATATAGATCTGACATTGCAGACAGCATATCACTCATAATTTTTTGAGATATAATTATTAAAATATTTAACTACAACCACTCCGTCTGAAGGTGAAGGTTAGTTATAATTATAACTAACAATCATATAGCACTTACATGTCCCGAACCCTGTTCTGAGTGCTTTGCCAATGTTACCTTAATTAATTCTCACAGCAGTTCCGTGAGATAGTACATAGCCCAGCAAGAGATCTAAGACTCAGCCAAATGCTCAGGCTCACCAAGTGACTACAGGCCACCAGCCTGTTCAGGAAGATACAAGAGAGGAACCACAGCTCCCCAGCAGAGGACATTTCTCCTTAGTGGCAATTCCTGAAGCCGTCCAACACCTCGAGGGCAGGAAACAAGACCCACAAGACCCACAAGACCCACATTCTAAGGGTTTCGACACGTGTAATGTCACATATCTACCATTACAGTATCATGCAGAATAGTTTCACCAACTTAAAAATCCCATGTGCTCCACCTATTTATCATCCTTTCTTCCCCCAGACCCGTGGCAACCTCTTGTCTTGTTACTCCCTCCATAGTGTTGCCTTTGCTGGAATGTCATATAGTTGCAATCATACAGCATATAGCCTTTTCAGACTGACGTCTTTCACTTAGCACTGTGAAAAGTAAGTGGAGCCATTTTAAAATGGAGTCTAGGCAACCTTCCAGAGGAACTGCCTTGCACGTCTTGCTCTGTGAACCTTTGGAATGTTTAAGCTGGGCAAAACGACCTTCAGACGGGGCCAGAGCAGGGTCGTCTTCCAAACAGCTGTTTGTAAAGCTAACAGGAAAGCATATGTCCTAACTATAGGACTGAAAATTAAGGATATTCTTTACAATTAACACCACTAGAAATTCCTTCCTTCTATTCTTATAATTATATCCCCTTCTCATAAAATCCCCTTGCCTTCACCTCGTGGTATGAACACTATTTGGGTTTCTGCCTGAACCAGTGCTTCCCAAATACCTCTTCTTTGTGATCTCAAGTAAACACTTGTTGCTACTCACTTTGGCCTCTTTTAGGTTAACAACAATATGCCTTTAACGTTTGTCCGTGTGTCTTCCTGGTTTGATAGCTCATTTCTTTTTATTGCTGAATAATATTCCATAGTATGGACATCCACGGTTTATCCATGCACCTATTGAAGCACATCTTGGTTGCTTCCAAGTTTTGACAATTACAGATAAAGCTGCTTATAAACATTTGTGTATAGTTTTTTGTTTGTTTGTTTGTTTGTTTGTTGTGTGGACGTATGTTTTCAACTCATTTGGGTAAACACCAAGGAGCACAATTGCTGGATCATATGTTAATATCTACTGTACAATTTTTATAGGTATAGCTACAGGGATCCTGAAAGGTACAAGCCTAGTTATGAGGGTCACCAGGGAAGTCCAAGCATGGTGTCCCCATCAAGTATATATAGTTCTGTTCTAATTGCTCTCAGTCCAGATGCAATTTACCACTCAGGGCTCATATATATATATATATTTTTAACCATAAACAGTGTCTAGTAAGATAGTTGATATTTCTACATTTTCCAGGTTACCAGGAGAACAGAGCTGGATAAACAACCAAGTTTAAGTGTCACAGAGGAATAATAGGTTTAGTTAAACTCTTTGCTCACAGATAGGTACTTTTATTTCCCCCATTTTTCAGATGAAGGCACTGAGGCACAGAAGGCCAAGTAACTTACCCACGATCACGTAGCTAATAAAAAGTAGAATGAAGAATCAGACTCGGGCATCTGGCTCCAGAGTCTATGCTTATTAAATGCTATATTCTATTCCTCAAACATGATTTGCTTTTCTTATAAATGGAGGTAGTGTTTATGTAAATAAGTCATGGGTTATAAGGCTGTGTGACCACTAAACTTGCTGTATGATGATTTTATCTAAGGGCCTCTATTTCTGTACTTTGGGGGAAATTTTTTTAAAGCCTCTAATTTCCAGAAGGTGGGGAAGTCCCCAGGGTTTCTGGGGACTCTCACTAACTCAAGGCCTCCAGATCTCTGACTCAGGCCCCTGCTTACTGTATCTATTTTACTTCCCACAAAAACCATGATGCAGAACTTTGCCACTTTACAGGTTTTCACAAGAAATCCAGTCACCTCAAGCTTTATGTGATTTTGTGAAATTTCCTGAATGTGCATAAGGTGGAGACGCGTCACCTTGTTTTACAGTATTCCACCCAAACATGGCGTCTGCCCATGCCCTTTGTTCTCCTTTTTCTCTCTCTCCCTTCTCCCTCTGCTCAACCCCTATGGCAAATAGATTTTTTTTTTTTCCATCTCTCTTCCTTCCTCAGAAGTCTTCAAACTCTTTAACACCTATACCCTAAGGGGAAGTTTTCACTCTTTACAGGCTTCTCAAGGCTTTTTCCATAAGATAGATGAGTCTCCCCCAAGAGGAACCCACGTACCATTTGTTGTACAATATATTTTTTTATCTCACTGTATTGTGATAGAGTTAGCTGATGAGCAGCCCATTCTAATAGGCCTTCGGTAACTATGTTTGATAACAGTGAGTAAATGACCAAAATATTACCAGAAATGTGTCACTAAAGATCTTTGTTTAGTATATTACATTTTATAGCCAACCAAACTGCAAGCTCTACAACCCAAGAATCATTTTACCCAGTTGTTCTACTCTGTGTCATCAAATGTCCATTAGTTTTGACTTAAAGGGATCTTCATTTACAATGTTTAACCAAAGCTGTGGTTGGCATGTTAACAAAAGATTGAGACATTTCATCTTTCATTCATAATCTCATTCTTGAACTACTGTTTTCAGATTTGCCATGTGATGTAATTTAGGTGTGAGCTATCAATTTCCTGTGAGATCTTGTATTCACTAGTTTTCAGTTCATTTCAACTCTACGAATATTTTAAATGCCTATTATTTGCAAAGCACCATGCCAGATGATGGGAGAGGTACCAAGACTCTGTCACTAACCTAGAGAAAGCCTGGTAGGACAGATAAGACATGAACCCAATAACGGTCACATAAGGTAGAACGTAACTGCCATGAGAAAGAGAAAGGTACAGATATTTTGTTATGGGATTTTAAGAGGAAAGATTGATCACATCCAATTGGGAAGATCAGGAGATGGCTTTAGAGGAGGTCTTTGAAGACCAGGTGGGATTTTGAGAGATCAGGATAAGGGGAGAGTATTCAAGACAGGATGCCCAAGAACAGCAAGTGTCTGGAAGCGAGAAAGCAGCAAAGTGCTCTTGTTTGGCAGGAGCGCAGGATGCTGAGAGAGTACTTAGGGTGACAAGGTTAGAAAGGGAGGGTGTGTTTGAAGAAGTTGAAAACCTGCCTTAAAATAGTAAAAAAAAAAAAAAAAAAAAAGTTGAGCCTGGAAAACCTTCCAGTCTTGAAATTATAAGCAGTTTCACTCTCTGGAGTAGAAACTGGAATTTACCTTTGGAGCCAAACTGCTAAGTCAGTTTTTGTAACCATTGCTTCAATGGGCCTTTTAATTGTGTGGGTATAAAGGCAAATAAGTACTCACTGTTTTTCTTAAAGAAGGCCAAAATGCGATAAAGTAAACCAAACGCAAGTGCTTTGAACAGTGTATTTAGTAATGTAAATCGGGTGTATCTTAAGCTCAGTTATGCTCCTTCAGAGTATAATTTTTTCCTCAATCTAGGTTTAGAATTTTTTATGTCTAAAAATTGCTGGCTGTTCTTGGGAGATGTGTTGATGGGTTCTCGTGGAAGCATTTGTTTACATGCGATCGGGAATGAAGACTGGTGCAGTCAGGGTGTGAGGCCCATTCTGCTCTTTCCCACATGCTGAGGAAAAGGCGGGAAAGGAATTGTATTTGGCTCGAGGTACGGCTTCCAGGCTGGGTTCTTAGTGGCTCACATGTGGTGTTACATGGGACTAAACAGCCTAACTTTAGTAAATGTGGTCTGGGAGGATTGGACCTGCTGAGCCATGAGGGCCTGATACTTAAAAGTGATGGTAAGGGAAAGGATGTCCTTAGTATCACACCTCCTGGGAAGACAGTCCTTCTAAATCAGGAAATGAGGGCATTGAGAACAATGTTTTTTCTCTCTCCAGGCCTGGGCACCCTGCTGGGTCTGGACTCCCTATGTAACTGGAACAAAAGGGGTCCGTTTGCCTGTGTGCGAGTCGAAGAAGAGATAAGGCAGGTTTGCAGCAAAGACAGTAAGGATTTATTTCAGGGAGTTGCATGTCCTGGAGACACAGAGGAACTAATGCTCTGAAAAACCTGGCTCCCGGTGTCTCGAAAGTACAGGTTATATAGGGAAAATCAGTCGTCATGGAAACTAAGGGAGTAGGGGTCATTGATCATTGTGTCGTTCTGGAACCAGCCTGGCGCCATCCAGTCTGGTCTCTTGGCCTGGCCTTGTGGCCAGTGGGGTTGTTGTTCTGCCTCGATGGGCCTGGGGCTGAAACACATCTAAAGCTAAGATGTTATCCTTAGTGCAACCGAAACTTACTGTCCCCATGACTGTAGACCTGAGTCTCGATAAATCTTATATCCTAAGGCTTAACAATGAAAAGAGTGGGCATGCAGGGAGAAAGGGTGGAAAAAGTAAGTCACAATGCCACTCTGTGAGCAAAACCATCTTGAATCAGAAAAAACCTATATTAAAGAAACGAAATGGAGTTTGTGTGTAGTTATACCTCAATGGACTTTACAGAAGCATTTGTGGTAGAGTGAGCCGACCCATATGGAGGCAGGAAGCACTTATTTCAAAACTCTGAGGTCATGTCTTAACCTGTGGGCTCTAAGAATAGCAACTTTTAGTAGCAGTTTGATGTTATTCTCTGTGTAATGATTGTGTTACCCTCAAGCATTGAATGAAGTTTTATTAAAAAGCTGCAGCCTGGCCTCTGGTGTGCTGTGAGGAGTTAAGGAGCGCCCATCCAGGATTTGGAGTGAGAGGTCAGGGGCCTGGTGTGTACTTTCTCTGAGTCCCGAGAGGATTTAAGCGGTGGACATCAGCAGAGTAGACAACTGGATCTTCTCCTGAAGTACAGGAGCAGCGGTGGCAGCCACATGGAGGGCAGTGAAGGCAGCCAGCCAGATCACACATGAGGCAGTTCCCTGGGGAACAATGAAAAATAACCTTGAGAAATAATGAGAGAAACCCAACTGAAGGACATTCCACAACAACTAGACTGTACTCAAGAATGTGAATTTCATAAAAGCACAGAGAGGCTGAGAATCCATTCTAGAATAAAAGAGACAAGAGACATGACAAACAAATGAAATGTGTGATCCTGAACTGACTCCTAGATCAAAGAAATAAATGCCATAAAGGACATTTAATTATTAGGATAATTGGTGAAATTTGAATATGGATTATGTTAGATAATAGTAATATATTATTATTAAATTTTTTCAATTTGATTATCAAATTGTGGTTATGTTAGAAAATGTTCTTGTTCTGAGGAAGTATTTAGATATTTAGGAGACATGATCAAGTATTTAGAAATGAAAGGTCATGATGCCTGCAACTTATTCTCAACTGGTTTAACCAAAGATTAATAGTAATAATGATACGTGTGTGTGTTTAGAAAAAGGAGAGAGAGAAAAAGCAAAGGTGGCACTAAAGAGCAGTGATTTATGAATAAGGACTCAGTGCCTGATAATTTATTATCAAAAGTGTAACTTAAAAGTATCAAATAGTACATCTTGTAAGGCCTGGGACATACAGGTGACTTTATTTGGCTATCATATTTTGTAACGCTTGAGATATATACACCATATTTTTATAATAGTTAATGCTATGTTCATAAGCACTTCGATAAGCATGCATACCATGTAATAATGTGTCCCTTTCCCTAGATCCTATACTAGTGATTTAAAGATAGAGCCTTCTAATTGCTTTGTTTTATATTATGATATAGAACAGGTGTGCTGATTGACATGCGTGGTTTACATGCTATCCAGAAAACATATTGACTTAACTTGTTTTTGCTTCTTTAACATCTAGTAATGTTCTAATAATGGTGCTTAATGAAGTAAATGAACCAAACAGTTATATTAATAGCACTTATAGGAGGCAATGAACTTCTACTACTCAACAATGGTATATACAGCCTGGACAAAAAGGAGATTAAAAATTGGACAAACCTTCCGCAGGAGATCAGTGGACAGACCTATCTATAAATTTGTCTTTTCATTTGTGCGCCATAGTGATGCAGGACAGGGCAAATTCCCCTGAGTTCAGGCGAGCTTAAGCACCAAGGGAGGCTTCTTGGCTGAGCGCACGAAGGAATTCAAACGCACATCAGAGTTAGAGTCAACAGGAAAGTTTATTAGAGAAGGGGTAAGGCTCTGAGAGGGAATAGAGAGCTTAAGAGAGACTCAGTGGGACAGAGACAACAGAGGGAGAGAGAGACAGAGACAGCAAGAGGGACAGGTAAGAAGACACTGAGGGACCCCGATTGTTCAGGGAATTCAGTTTATATATCATTCTTTAGTTTCTGTGAACTACCCATTTTCCTTAGATGATATGGACATACGGTATGAAAGGATAAGAGTCCACAGAGTGAAAAGGTAAGACTATGCAGCGTGAAAGGCCTGCTGACGAATCGAAGCCTTTGATCCATAGGTTCCCCAAGGTTTTAGCCATAGGGAATGAATGATTTTATTTTGTATAGGGTGTGACTTAAAGACTCTGTTTTCCTGTTTTCCCTTCACAATATGGGTAAATGGTTTGTGAGTGATCCAAGCAGAAATCTTCCTTTGTTCTACAGGTTTCCTCATGGTCTGGCTGTAGGACGATTCAGCATATTGCAGTATCTGAATATAGCTTGATTTGATTTTTAGTTTCCTACATTAGGAGTATCCTCTTTAACCCAGGTTCACACATGGCTTTAACCTGGTTCCTCTATGATTTGGACATGCTGCTTCCTTATTCCTTCTTAGTTAGGAATCTCAGCAAATGGCTCTCCTTCTGAATTCAGCCTGGTTTCTGGCATTTGCTAAGTCCATCTGTTTGATGCCTCTAACCCTTGAGGAGGTGAAAATCTTGATTTCTGCCATTTATTTCCTTCCCTGGGAACTAATAAGTTGGGGACCACATTGAGTTAAATGTCAAGCCCATTCCAAATTATTGACCAAAACGTAGAATTCTTGGCTGGGAAGAGATAACTACCAAACCATACTGGCTGAGACTGTAATCCAGTGTTGTGTGTTTGTGTGTTTGTGTTGTAAGCAGAATAAGCAAGGAGGCAAGAATTGGTAGGTGTTAGTCAAAACCAAAATAGACTATCTGTTCATTTGAAAGACTAAAATCATAATTTTTCTTTTTCCCCCATTTATGAGGTCGCCATGTACATATACATAATTCAGAATTCTTAAAATATTAGAGAACATTTATTAACTTATTCTTTCAGTATTCTGATGTTATTAAAATTATATTTTAAATGCAAGTTCATGAATAAGTAAAAGAATGAGACTTTAGGCCTAGAAGTGTTCAGTTTTGATTTAAAGATGGTTGTCCACTTCATAAAGAATAAGGTTAAGGGCGATAAGAGTAGTAAGTTCATATCTGGCAGTTAGTAAAAAGTAATAGATATAAACGAAAAGGAAACTATTCATTTTCCATTTTGCTTTGTGTTCTCTGCCCAGGTGATGATCATCATACGGGAAAAGCTAAAACAAAGGCTCTCTTTAAGCCCTGAATAAGAGAACGTTAGGAAAACCCCTGACTGCCAGAAACAGAGGATACCACTGTCCGTATTCGCCGAGGGCAAGAGGTAGGAAATGGATAAGGGAAAGGGGTTTCCTAATTTTCAAATGTAGGAAAATGGTGGATAATAGAAAGATGTTTTTATTGCATCTATTCAACAAAACTTTATCAAAAACCTTCTTATATAACAAGTACTATGCTAAGCCTGAGGGTAAAAAGAAATAAGACGTGGTTCCTAGAGAAAGGGGATACCTTAATATGTAATATAAGAAACATTTGGAAAAATGCAATGATGTTGATTTGCACAGGATATCATCAAGTGACCAGAGCTGTAGTTCTGAGTGTGAGCTTACAAATTAGACAGACTTGAGGTTGATACTGGCGGTCTCATACAAGCCACTTGGGTCTGGAAAAGTGATTAAACCACTTGGACGTCATTTTCCATCTGGTAGTGAAATCTACCTCATAGGCTTATTGTAGAAATTAAATGAAATAATGTAAGTAAAGAACTTAATACAATGCCTGGAACAGAGTAGATACTCAATAAAATAGTAATTGTTAGGGTTATTATTACATCTATAAACTATGTATTTCTAGTGTTAATCCGGGGCAAAATTTGAAAACTGTCAAATAATGTTTTTCCTAAAAAAGAAAGATATGACCACTGGGTCATATCATAATGGGTTCTAACTAACAAGTCAGTTACTATTAACCAGATTTCTTTTTTAACATAGTTATCACCACACTTAGTTACTGACAAGTAAGATAAAAAGAGGTAAGTAGATATAGTGTTAATGAGTTTCAGCAAGGTGCCCAGCAAAGTCTCCCATGCTACTCACTCCGTTAGGTGTTTGGGGGAACTAGGTTAGGCCAGGTAGCTGGGTTTCCATGCTTTTACCAAAGGGTGATATAAACCTAAAGAGAAGTGGATAGGGCCATTGTTCTGCTCTTCTCATTCAAAAATTTTATGAACAAATTAGAAAAGAGCTTTGATGGTAGTCTGATAAAATATGATTTCTTATTAGAAAAGATAAATAATATGTTTCATGATGGATTCAGGACCCAAAATTAGATTTCTTCACAGACCAGAAAAACAGGTCTAGGCTCCTTGAATTTTTTTTCTGTGTGTAATCTTCAAAATAGTTGTGATTATTTCAGACTACATGGTCTGAATTCACAAAGAAAGCAGCAGAGCCTAAGTGTGCTGCTCCAGACTAAAAACACAGAAAATGTCACACTACCCATCTAACAATATACCAGAGATGTATTCCTTCTGTAGAATGAGAGCGGCAGAGTACTGCAGGTCATACAGTGTGTCGCTATGTTATGCTAAATATGCATATGATATAATAAGAATTCAAGTCAGTTTCTTAATGTCCCAGTTTTATCATTTTGGTAAATAGCTGAAACTTTCGGTGACAAAATATAAGCTTTTTGTCTGAATTTTCTGATAAGCTTCCAAATTTTACATAGATTTTGGGCTCGATATTAAAATAAATGTATTTCCCCTAAAAAAATTGATTACTCAGACTTTCCCTTTAGTGTTTAATAAAACTGACATTGATATTTACATAGCATAACATTATGCATTAAACAATTTATTTGGCTTCTGTTTTTGTAGAGCCTTATAGGTTTGTTGAGTGAAAAATATACGTTATCTCAGCGGAGAATATAGCATGTACTTAAGTGGGGCAGATGCTTGTTACACTCTTTCTCCTCCTTGGAACCTCAATAACAGCTTTTCCTTACATGAAAAAGCCAAGTGGATCTATACAATAATCTATGCATTAACAATCAATGGGAGCATGCTTCTAGAATACCCTCCTTGCATAGGGGTTAACTTTGTAAAGGAGGCAAGGACCCAGTGCCTCATGGTTCAGGGCCGGTGGTGATCAGTTTTGATGTGCTCACAAGAAACCTGTCCTGGGTGGAATAGTGTACCCCCCAAGTTCTCAGAATGTGACTTTATCTGGAAAAAAGCATCTTTACAGATACAATTAGTTAAGAAGAGGTCATATTAAAGTAGGGTGGGCTCTAAATCCAATCTAAATAATGTTCTTATAAGAAGAAAAGAGACACAGAGGAAAGATGATGTGAAGACACATACACAAGTAGAATGCCATGTGATGACAGAGACAGAGATTGGAGTGATTCATCTACAAGCCAAGGAATGCAAAGGATTGCTGGTTATACTAGAAGCCAGGCGTGGAGCAGGTTCTCCCCTACGGCCCTAGAGAGAGCAAGGCCCTGCCACAGTCCTAATCTCAGACGTTTAGCCTCTAGAACTGCAAGAGAATAACTTTCTATTGTCTTAAACCATCTAGTTTGTGATATTTTTTTATGGCAGCCCTAGGAAACTAATACAAAATCTGAGGCGACTATGGAGAAGGAATGTATTTTAGAGATTTGCAAAAAATGCAAATTTAGGGTACTTCGAGGTTTTCAGAGAGTTCTGATGAGGCTTCCAGAATGTCATTTAGAGCCTCCTGACTTGCCTGCCTTTGGCCGGGCTTGCCTTGCCACCATCTGTTCTCCACTTGGTGGCCAGGGCCATCTTTCTAAAGCCTAAACCTCATCCCTGCATCCCTCTACATGAAACACACTGATTGTTTCTCCCATTGCCCTCAGAATAAATCTCCAGTTTCCCAGTGCAGAGTCCTCATGATCTGTCCCAGCTTACCTCCCCTTCACCCTGTGACTTCTCGAGCCATCCTACTTTTCTAGGTACTCCTGCTCTTTTTCCCATCTGGCCTTTGGGCCTTTATTTCCTCTGCTGGGAGCACTCTTCCTCCTCCCCTCCCCCTGGTGCCTCCCAATACCCCTTCTCCTGGCTGATGCTCTTCATTCTTGGCTTGGACATTTCTTCCTAGGTGGCCTTCCCTGCCCCTCCTAAGTGCTCCCTGTGCTCTCTGTGCTTCGCCCAACATTACTCATCCCTCTGTGTTGCATTTGCTTATTTGTGTAGCAAACAGGAATTTTACTCTTCACTACTCAGGTGCAAGAAACGTCACATTCCATTATTTCTAAAATTAAAACTAAATATGCTCCTCATTCTTATCCTCTTGAATCATAAGAATTCAATCTTTGGACTTCCTCCCTGTCCCACACTCTTGTGAGATGACCCAAGAAATCTGAATTCATACATGAGAATCCTGGTTCTCCAGCTGCATTATGCTGCAGTTGCATGCTGCCCTGTTGGGTACTGGTTATGCGGTAAATTCAGGACCACTCCCAAGCCCAGCGATCCTCTCCACTAGCTGCAGGAGGACACAGAGCCCTCGCAGCCACTCAGCCTCAGCATGGACTGGCCTCACAGTATAGATTGACTCCCCACTAAAGCAGAAATTCACCCCACCTTATGTAACCCACTCCACCACATGCAGCAACCCCCAAACTCCTTACTTTCATTTACATCTAGGGAAGCCTGCTCTCCCCCTCTGCCATGTGTGCATATGTGAGCGAGTATGTGCACACGAGTGTGTGCACGCACACACACATACACACACTCACACAGAGCTAGGCATGCTGTCTTTCCCACTGCTCTGAGGCAAACCAGGATATCTCTCCTTGATCTCCTAGAAACAGAAAAAGTACATGCTGACCTGTGGGTACTGGTTCTCTGACAAGCTCAGGGGTCACCCTTATTTGCCATGTGGGGTAAGATGAGTATAAGGTGACTGAGTTTTATGAGTACATGTAGGGCTCTCCCACTAGGTGGAAAAGGAAAAAGATATTGATTCTCATCACACTTCACTCTCTAATGCAGCAAAACGCAAGCAATAAAAGACAAGATACCAGTTAATTTTTCAAAAGCAGTGTACCTACTACACAATTTTCTTTCCCACTAAGAGTAGAAGTTTCTTGAGGAAAAGGAGAATGCCATGTTCTCCATAACACTGTACTTGCTGTATAGTAGGTATTTTAACCATTACACTGTACTGGTAGATGGCAAACTATCTTTAGAAAATGGACAAACTTGCTAATAGTTTAATAGCATAGATTAGAGTTAGGGTAAAAAGCATAGAATCAGACAAATCTAAACTCAGACACATGCCCTGTTATTGATGAGCTTGTGACTTTGCTATACTTAGAGTATTTGACGACCAGAGCAGATCATTATTTTGAACATTCTCTACTTTATACAACAGTTATTTTCAGCAATACTTATGTAATGATTGGTAAATGATCATTATTTTCTTAATTCTTTAATTTTAAAATGATAACAGTTTTTAAAGTAAATTTCAAAGCTAAAGGTATTCAAATTCAGCCAAATAGTTAACGAATGAACTAAAATTTGTGTTTACTAAACAAAAAGATTACACCTCACAGTTGACCATTTTATTTCTTCAAATTTTAAAGAAAAACAAAAACTCCAAGTTTGTCACATAGAATGACATCATTAGAGTGACTCAAGTTCTTTGTCTTTACAATCATGTACTATCATTGTTTATTTTAAATTTAGTATTTAAAAACAGGAATAGGTAGTACCACAAGGGTTCAGAATCTGAATTGTACTCAAAGCAAGCTCAAACAATTTCAAACCATCTCAAACTTATTCTTTAAACAAACAGGACAGACTCTATAACTCTTGTTCTCAGTTTATTAAAGGAAAAGTAACCTGGCATACACTATCTTGTTAAAATTCAGTAATACCCACAATTGTTTAAAACTTGGACAAACAAAAGATTTTGGGGGGAAAGGCTATTTTATCATTGAGATTATTTAGAATAACTGGTACATAATGATTTAAACACACTCACATGTATTCTCACAGGAGCATATTCATAGTAGTCATAAAGTAAAAGCAACCCGAATGTCCATCGACAGAGGAATGTATGAACAAAATGTGGGATAGACATACAATGGAATATTATTCAGTCTTTTAAAAAGGAAGGAAATTCTGACATTTGCTATAACATGCATAAACAGCGAAGGTATTATGCAAAGTGAAATAAGCCAGTCACAAAAGGACATTGTATGATTCCATTGTTATGACGTACTTAGAGTAGTCAAATTCGTTAAGACACAAAATAGAACAGTGGTTGCCAGAGACGAGGGGAAGGGGAATGAGGAGTTATTGTTCAGTGGGCTCAAGTTCTCAGTTTTGCAAGATGAAAAGAGTCCTGGAGCTGGGTGGCGGTGATGGCTGCCCAACAACGTGAATGTACTTAATGTGGCGAAGCTGTACACTTAAAAGTGGTTAAGATGGTACATTTGTTTTGTATATTTTACCAAAAAATTTTAAAATGCTAAAGGAAAATCAAACAAGGTAGTCTAACTTTTATTCAGTTTTATTATTATATTTAAATTCTCTGCGGACAATGCACTTTCTTATTGCCTGAACTCAGGACAGACCGCACCCACACTCACCCCTTGATGTTCTCTGGGACTTCAGGCAAGTTACTTAACTTTTTGGAGTCTCAGTTTTCTTACTTACAAGATGAATATAATTTCTTCAAAGAGTTGTTGAAAGAATTAAATAACTGCCAGTTGGCACATAGTAAGTGTTTAGCAGTGCTATTGTTATATTCATATTTAAATTATTTCTTCAAGGAGTTGTTGAAAGAATTAAATAACTCTCTTGGCACATAAAAAATGCTTAGTAGTTCTATTGTTATATTCATATTTAAATGATTTTTAGGTTCCATGATATTAAGCCAGAGAAGTGATAGAAATAACGTTAGTAGAACTAGAAACTGGCAACATGATAAATGGGTCCTATTTTAGGAGCGAATTCTGATGACGTGTAACAAAGTATGTGTGCAGTTTTGACCTACATTTCACTAGTTCTAGTGAGGGTCTGAGCCCATCCCACTGCCTCTACTGCCCACCAGCCCCAAGCAATCATTCTGCCCATCCTCGACATTAATAGAAGTTAGCCTAGCAGATTTAGAGTGCTCCCTTTGGTTAAACAGCAGCTAAATGGTAAACTGAGGCACCACCCTCAGCAACATCATCAGCATCTTCTTCATCTGCTTACAGCTCCCTTGGCAAAAGTCGGGAAATTAGAAGAGAACATGGCATGATATCAACAATCTTTAGCTACCATTATGGCTTCCTCTCTTGTAAAGTTAAATTATAATGATAATCTTTAAGAATACTTTTCTCTTTGGAATTTATTAACTCTCAGAGGCAGCTTCTGCTTCTGCAACATGAAAGAAGTTGTATCTGTTCCTGCAGAAACAGGATATCATTGACCACCTCTGACACGACAACACAGGGAGGAAACGCAGTGCCTTTGCTGAGCGTATGAGACCGGCTGCTGTTGCAAGAGTTAGAAAACAAAAGCCAGCGTAATGCACAGAGCACGCGCCACCCAAAAGAATGACTGCGGGGTTTTCAGTTCCAAAATTAAGGACTAGAAACTTAATATGCTTTTGATTATGTTGTTTTTATTAATTATGGAAAACAAATTTTTTCCCACCCCAGCATAATAGGTAAGCTATTTCAAATATAAGTTTTATTATAAATACAACTACTAATGGGGATTCTAAGATCCAATAGCAAAAATGTCACCAGACTTACATAGGGAAAATTTTTTTCTAAGGAGTATGTTAAAAAAAAATACTGAGCCCTATTTTTTAAAGAAAGTAAAGACAAGTGATATAAAGAAAATTATTTTCAGGGTCTCATTTGATACACCATAAATAAGTATCTACAGCAAATCTCGGCAGAAGTTTTTGAATTGAAGGACATTTTAAAAGGCTGCCATTTGAATGACAAGATGCGCTTTTCAGTACCACCACTATCCACCATCAGAACCACCGTTATCCACTGTCAGAACCACCGCTATCCACCGTCAGAACCACCGCTATCCACCGTCAGAACCACCGCTATCCACCGTCAGAACCACCGCTATCCACCGTCAGAACCACCACTATCCACCGTCAGAACCACCACCCCTACCACCACCACCATGACATCTTTTTTCCTGAATCCTGGCCTAGGTGTAGAAGGGGGTGCTTTAGAGTGTAACACAAGTTTGGAGAAGAAACAGGAATCACATAACCTTAATTGGACACAGGATTCTTACTAACGAAGAAGGAAAGAAGGAAGGAAGGAAGGTGAGGGAGGGAGGACGGACGGAAGGAAGGAAGGAAGGAAGGAAGGAAGGAAGGAAGGACGGAAGGAAGGAAGGAAGGAAGGAAGGAAAGATAAAAGAAAGGAAAGATGGAGCAGGAAGGAAGGAAAAAGAGAAAGAGAGGGAGAGAACTAAAAAGTCCTTTCAATCCTTGATATTCAAATTGTGGCCCAAGAACTGCAGCGTCAGTATCACCTGAGGACTTGACAGAAATGCAGACTCTCGGCTCCACCCTGCCCCCCCCCCGCCCGCCCGACTTAATGGAATCAGAATCTGCATTGTCATAAGATCCTCCAGATGGTTTGTAGTGCATTAGAGTGAGCAGCACTGTGTTCCAGAACCATGCCAAGACCAGCCGGTGGCAGGGCCTCAGCCATCCTCTCCTTCACACTTGGAACTGGTGCCCTAGCTAGAAAAGCAGAGACAGCCCAGGCTAGATGCCAGATCAGGAGGCAGGGAGGTTACCAGAGCCAAGAGAGGGCACAGACATAGGCACAGAGCCCAGGATAGATGACATCTGTGGCCACATGGAAGGCATACTAGGCGGCATAGGCCATGAGACTGAGGCCTGTGCCCAGGGATGTGGCTGGAAACCAATCCCAAATCCCTGCCACTCGGAGGACTCTGTATGGTTAGAAATCACCTCTGGAAGCCAAAGGGCTGAATGACACATTCCCTGTGTGTCTCCCTGTGTCCTCTCCCACAGGAGAGCTTTGGAACTGAGATTAATCTTGAAAGTGTCAGGTAAATTTTTTTAAATTAAAATACAGCCAGTTGACAAAGCTTTTCTATAGTAATAGAGATTTTAGGAAGGAGTGCATTAGAGGACTCTTGACCGCTTGAGAGGCAGATTGTCACGGAGGAATATGTGACTCAACATTGAAGATGGAGACACTGCCATCTACTCTGAGGGACACATCTAACAACAAACCTCAACTCACAAAAACCCATAAGTGGATGCTTTCTGTAACAGCCTCATATAGGGGAGATGCCAATAAGAACAAACAAGTGAGCTCTCCCTCCTGACAAAACAGGATGTTATTCTACTGATGATCAATTTGGACATGTAAAAAGGGAAATGCTTTATAGAGGTCGGTGAATCGAATGGCACTTCAGCAAAGTAATTCTCAATCCAGCAATTTTGACATAGCCAAGATAAAAAAACTGAAGTTTGTTGGAAAAGGAAGGATGTTGGTACAACCTAAAACTGTTTGTTCTACAGAAAATAAAAAACCTTCCCTTTGTTGGAGGGGCTTGGAGCCTCTTGCCAGGAGAACATGGGCCCAACACTGTGTGGTCAGGAATCTTCTAAGGCATATGAGTTCAGCTCCATTTATTAGAGTAATCGAACTTGCCGAATGGGACATCCTTTGTTTGCCAGGCCAGCGTTCTCTTTACAGTACAGTTAGGAAGAAATGGTTTTAAGTAAGAATGTTATGCAAGGGATAGAGTGGCAGGACCTTAAAGAAAGATCCCTTCCAATAACCAGAGTACCCCCGAGTGTTTGGAACCTGCTGGCCCCTTGTGTTCGTCATTAAAAAGCTTTCTGTCCTTGTCTAGACAAGTGCTATAGGCTGTGTAAACAGTGAATTGCTACATAAAGCCTCTATTCAGCCACAATAAAAATGTGTCACTGTATAGCCTTTTAAGATCCAAGAGGGGCCTTTGTGCAAAGAACTATTTACAGCAGCTACTTGGGTTTTAAATTAATATTTAATTGTTAATATTACAAACTTTAAAACCTAATTTCCTTTCTTTTTTAAGTGCAATTTACAAGTCATGCTATTCTAGTTAATATTCTAATAAAATATGAATCATTTTTACTTAGTCTTTTATTAATATTTGATTAACTCAAGCTAAACAAGCTAAATTTTTTCTAATCATTATTCCCATTTATAAACTTAGCTAATTCCCCGTTAGTTACTTCCTTAAATATTTTAACTATATTCACAAATTTTACATATTTACTGCTCTCTTTTAAGACTTCAAATGCTTGACAGGGCAAACTAAACAATCCTCACAAGTAAAAAATTCCATAAGCTAATAAATGTAATATAGATATTAGATATATTTAATATACATATATACCTATACACATACATATAATCTCAAGTTATCCTAAAAATGTAAGAACTATTCATAAAATTAACCAAATCCTTAATGCCTATCAATTTAAAACTGTAGGTCTGAAATCAATAATGCAAGTAAAGCTGAGAGTACGTGGGCAATCTGTCAGATTCTCTTAAGCATTACAGTTTAATAGGTCACCCCAATGATTACTTATTCGTATACTTTACACATTAAAGTGTAAAGTAATATTTGAGAGTTGGTTACTTTAATTCTATCTAAATTTGATTCTAAACTCCATATGGTAGGGAAAACATTTAGCTGGAGAGAAGTGGGGTGTAACGTCTCGGTCTGGTTGAGGCGACTGTGCTGACCGTGGGCCCCCGTGACTGTTGCTCACCAATCAGAGACTCCAGGTGGGAGCACAGCCCTGCAGATGCCTGCTTACAGGGAAGAGCTGTGACAAGGGAATGCTAATACTTATTCCCTGGGTTTGTATTAGCTTTTTTTTTTTTTTTTATGATTGTAGCTTGATTTTGTAGATAGACTTCTACAAACCACCATCCACCCTCCCCTTGTTAACCCCAGCTGAATTAAACGAATTCCTTTAGTGCTTGATTAAGTCTTCATTATTTTTAGATCTTTCTCAGACAACAGTTCTCTAGCCCTATAAATGGCATCTCTTAGATCATGAATTCGTCTCAATCCATGGAAATATGTTACGCTAACCACTAGTGTACTCTAAATAGAATCTCTGAATACATGCAAGCAGATTATTAGAGAAGTTGAGAATTGACCTACACCATTTACTAGCTATATGACCTTGGGCTGTGTCACATAATGAATTGATGAATGTGTGTGTGTGTGTGTGTGTGTGTGTGTGTCTGCGTGTGCAAAATCCTCTCTACATCATGATATACAAAATTGGGACTATAGTGAAAATATTTTTAAATTGTACTTTTATCAATTGTTATGTCATGACTGTTTTCTCATGTCATTAAACATTCTTCAAGAATGTAATGATGGTTGGGAGTTCCACTTCTGGAATGGAGAAAGAATTTGCTCCATGGACCCAATACCCAGCAAAACAACTATATCTTGTGAAAAGTATAAAACAAACAACCATTTAAAGTCTTTGGAAATTTGCCAAAGTGCATACACACAGCAAATGAAGAAACACTTATTCAAGAAAATCTAAATATCAATAAAAAACAGCAAATCTGTGGCACTATAACCATGACCCATTCTCTCCCACTGCTTCCCTACCCCTAGCTCAGCATGATGGAAGTTCCGATCTGGATGGGTATGGCCAAAAAGGCGGGGCTGCCCCTATCCCCAGCTCCTAGTCAAGGGATCGGGTATCGTCCTGAAAGAGGCAAGCGCACAGCGTTTCTCATCCTCCTGGTTCCAAGTCGCAGAGGCTAAATCCCTGGTAAATGTGACCAAGAGGGCGGAGGCTCGCTTCCTCCATTGAGCCTCCACACATGTGGCAGGAGCTCTACCTCAGGCATGGCAGGCGGAGAGCACGGAGACCCCAGCTGACCTCACAGGAGGATCTCCCCTCCTCTCTATGTTTTACTCATAAGTCAGGGGTATCATTCTGATAAAAGAGAGCCCCTGTCTGCACCCTCAGCTCTGGAGGAGTGGCTGGGAGGTTTTGCCCAGGAAGCAGGCAGTCCTTAAGAAAAGAGCCTCTGAAGTACTGTTCAAAGGAACTGACTTTATTTGAAACAGAGAGTGGAGAAATTCAAGCCTAAGGGTGCTCTTGAAAACAATAGAGAATTTGATGGTGAGCAATTAACAGAAAGCTTGTACCTGATGAAAGCAAGAAGCTAAATTTGGCCAATTTACCAGAGGAAACAGCTATAAACTCAAAGGTTTCAGAGGAAAAAAAACAAAAAACAAAACCTCAAAGATTGGTCTAAAATCTACCCCTGCAAAGGAACTTGAATGTAATTGGGTCAGACTATGGAGCAAATTTATGCCAAGATACTGCTAAACACAATAAGGCAGTCAGCAACTAATAGAGCCTAACAGTTGGGTATGACACCAATAGAGGCAGATAGTGCAGAGAGACCAAGAGAAAGAGACTGTCGAAGCGTGCCCTGCTAAACCCGAAGTGACTGTGCACATGCTCAGGAATATGCCCTCCAAGGGGCAATATCACAGGCCTTATATTGTGGGGCAACAGACTTGATTAATATAGTGCAATCAAGTTACTAAACAAGCAAACAACAACAAAAACAAGCCCGAGGGGTGAGGGACAACACTGTCCAGTGTTGATATAATATATTACCTAAAATCTCCAGTTTTCAACAAAACAATTATGAGACATGCAAAAACAACAATCTGGAAAGTATTACCTGTACATGAGAAAAAAAGAAAAACAGGTACAGAAACTGCTTATGAGAATACTCAGATGTCAGATTGAACAGATAAAGACTTCAAAGCATCAATTATAAATATATTCAAAGAACTAAAGGAAGCTTTGCTTAAAGAAATAAAGGAAGGTAGGATGATAACATTTCATCAGAGAGAAAGAAATTATAAAAAAGAACCAAATCAAAATTGTGGAATTGTAAAAAACAATTATTGAAATGAAGTATTCACTGGAGGGGCTCGATCGTATATTTGAACTGGCAGAAGTTAGAATCAGCAGATTTGAAGATGTATCAGTACAGATCACATAATCCAAAGAACAGAAAAAAGAAAATGAAGTAAAACAAAATCTCAGAAATGTGGGATACAATTAAGCATGCCAACATATGTGTAATGGGAGTATCAGAAGGAAAGGAGAGAAAGGAGCAGAAACAATACTCAAAGAAACAATGACTGAAAACTTCCTAAAGTTGATGAAATCTACACATCTCAAGAAGTTCGAGGAACGCCAAGTACAATAAACACAGAGAAACTCACATTTAGAAATATCATAGTAAAAATGAATTATAAAGCTGTTATAGAAAATGACCGCAATAACTTAAAATGACTACAAAATAATCTCATATGGATATGATAATCTGTAATAAATTTAACCATTATTCTCTTTTGAACAGTTATGTTGTTTTTAATTTTAAATGTAATAAGTAATGTTATAATCATCCTTATACATAAATTGCATCATCTCTGATATTTCCTCAGGATAAATATTTGCATAGATAAAAATCTGAACAGGAAATATTTTAGAATATTAACAGTTCTTATCTATGAGTGCAAGAATCATGAGTGACTTTTATTCTACTTTTCTCCATTTTCTATACTATATTACTTTTACAATCAGAAGAAAATGAAAATGATAGCCTTTATATTATTTACATTTATATAAACTTAGAAAGAATTAAGTAGTTGAATATAATATATACCTACAAATAAATGATACTGCTAAGAAATGTTTAGATCTTCCTTATTGATAGGAGTAAGGAATCTGCCTTACTCTAGAGACCATTCAATGACACAGAAGTTGCAGATAAAAAAAAGAATCCATGATGACTAAATTTCTATTTGCTAGCACTGTGCTTTTGAATGCCTGATAAAAGGGCCCCTATCTAGCAACACCCTTTTATTTCAGTGATTTGTAACTGAGATGTGGAAAGAACAATAAGAAAGAAAGATGTATATAAACCATTTCAAATGACACGTGGTTAGATTATATATTGTTTGAAGTCTTGGACTATACCTGCCTCTTCTTTGTATCTCTCATAGGATTTGGAAGGTACTCAATCATAGTCGTTGATATTTTTCAAGTGCTTAATAGCATATAGGCTCAAAATCTCCTACCAATGTAAGACTATATTGCACTTTCAAGAAAAAAGATTTTAATATCAAAATTCACTATAACTATATTTATATAAATATATCCATATTCATTAATTATTTAATGATCCCATCACATGTTAGTCTCTGATAACAAAATGAGAAATTGCCCCACATAAAGGCAGTACTTTATCAGCATGTAAACACTCCTGCGAAAAATCTCTAGATTTTTTTCTTGGACTTCTGATCCTTCCGGAGGCAATCAGCAGAGGTATGTGTGGTCAGGGACCCATTTGCAGAAAGATCCGTTGCCCAGAGAGCACCAGTAGTGCAGCTGACTGGGAAAGGCCATACCAACTCAGGGCGGGGGGGATAGTTCAACAGCAGTAATATTAGAGAAATGGTTCAGGCCGACCCAGCTGCTCTGGAGACAACTCTAAGCACTAGGACTTAAGAAGCATCCCAGAAAAGAGAAGCATTGAGGTCTCTTCATTTGGTGGATGGGAGCTATTGATTAAGAGGACTTAGAGATTAACTGTTTGACCTTGCTTAGGATCCATAGGCTGGTGAGTTCTAAAAATGTGATCAGTATGATCAATTCTAAACCCCTTGGCTCGTCAAACAAAACTCTTTAACATACTGGCTCCCAACTTCCTTGCCAGTCCTGTCTCCCAGCACTCACCAACCTTGGTAGTGACATTTCTCACTGAGGTGCAGTTTAATGTGGTCATAAGAGCACACTCTGGGGCTGCACTGCCTGGGTCTGAATCCCTGCTCTGTCACTTCCTAGCTGAGGGACCTTGGGTAAGTTGTTAAGCCTCTTTTATGCCTGTTTTCTCATATGTGTAATGAGGAACATGAGAATCACTATATCTTCCTTACAGGAGTAACATGAGAATTAGATGAGTTTACTAGTTAAACACCAATAATAGCCATTATTATTCTTCCTAACAGTCCTTTCACATGTCCACACTTTTTAAACTTTTTGTTTGTTCTGTCTAGAATCATTTCACCTTGCTTCCTAACCTCTATTTCCCTTCTGACAGCTGAATGTCAGACTTTAAATTTCAACCAAAGACTCACCTCTCCCAAACCCTCCTTCATATACTTCCAAACCAAAAGTATTCATTTATTCATTATTTTTGCCCTCTTTGCATAAAAAAGAATAACTATGGTACAGATGTGATAGAGGCATGACTGCTCTGAGAGAGGCTCGAAGAGCTTCTATCAGCATATTGCAAAGGAACACACACTATGCTTAAATTCTGAACCTAAAGCAAGTAAAGATGGAGAGAATAAGAGTTTTCTGCAATTTGGCATAAAAGACCTGATTGCTTCCTTCTTAAAGATATTTCCAACGCCTTCTTCTCACATGGAGAACAAGAAACGGAAACTTAAATTTCATCTTTGAATGTAGGAAACATCTGTAACCCCAAACCACATTATGCTAGGAGGAAATCAGATGGAGGAATGATAAATGACTTAGCAGAACACAAAGAGGTCAAATCTCAGTGCCTGCAGAGGTAATACTGGCCAGAGTATGCTAATTTGACTCCAGTATGGCTCAGAAAGTGGAGACACAGGCACCTTGAAAAGTAAGAGTGAGTAAATGTTAATAAGAAGAGATTATCGGAAAGTCTGTAAAAGGAAAATCTGTGTCCTCATTCTCACATCTTTCAGCCTGGTGACCATCCTTCTAGAGAAGTTCAAACCAGAGAGGATACTACCAAAGAGAATGGTGAAGTGAAGTGCACAGGTAAAAACAAGATTTTAAGCAAAAGTCTGCATATTAGAGCTCAAGAACCCTGCCAGCTCCTCTCCTTTGCCCACTTTAAACATGAGCATCCAGGTTTATACCTTCCAGTGGGGGACTGAAAGAGTCTTCTCCGGAGAAAGTGACCACACACACCAGAGGAAAGTCCATTAGCTATTGACATATGGGGTCTATAATGAGAAAGCAGGCTGGTCATACCCCTATACCAGGGTTTCTTAACTTAAGCACTGTTGACATTTTGGACCAGCTAATTCTTTGTTGGGGGTGGGGGAGATCAGGGAGAGGCTGTCTTCCTGGTTTGGAGATGGCCGTCTTCTTGCTGTGTCCTCACATGGAGGAGAACCCAGAGAGAGGAAGCGAGCTCTCTCCAGTCTCTTCTTACAAGAGCACTAATCCCATCATGAGGGCTCCACCCTCATGACCTAATTACCTCCCAAAGGCCTAATTTTTAAATACCATCACATTGGAGATTAGTGTTTCAAAATATGAATTTTGGAGGGACATACTCAGTTTATAGCACCTGACTTCTCTTTTTGATCCTAACAGCTGATAGGCTTACTAAACATAAGCGGTTCCAGTAGCAGCTGCTCCACTAACAAACAGATGAAGCAATTTGACATACATATATACAAAAATGAATTCCAGATCAAGTAAAGGAATACACAGAGTAACTTTATAATCCTGAGATGAGAGAGGAATTCTTGAATAAGGGGGAAAAAATTATGTTTTTTTGGTCATGTACCATCTAAATTTTATCTACTAGGCATTATTGGCAAAATATCTAGGGTTATGACATTTTTAAGAGCCTCTGCTATATTTCAGACATGAAAAGAAAAATAATACTGCCTCCAAAATTTTAAAACATTTAATTAAAGGTTTACAAAATGTAATATGTCAACTGGACAACTCTAACTTCTGTTAATGATCATATAACTTTATATACATATCATAAGAACAAAAATAATAATTCATACCTAACGAAACTGGAAAACTCTAAAAAATTATTGCAATTTTTTAAAGCTCTAAGAGAGTATACTTCAGGTGGGACATGGGAGCAGTTTAATGAGTTTGATTACATGCCAGGAAGAAGCTGGATCGTGGTTCGGCTCTGAGCAGCTCTGGTCACTCTGCTGTTGTCTACTGCCCAGAGTCAACTCCATTCGGCCCATTGTGTTCTCCTCTGAGAATGTTACTTGTCAGTGGTATAGATCAGAAATACAAAACAACTCTTTAAAATGTGAAACTGTTTTCTGGCTTTGGACTTAATTTTTTCTTCCCAGAGTTACACTCTTCTTTCTCCCTTAAAGTAAACCTTCTAGAAATTGCCCCATACTATGCAGTTTTAAGCATAATGCATGCGCAGGGAAAGACGGTAAAGCCCAAATAAAATCAGCTTCATTTTCTCTATTCTGATGCTATTTCCCCCTAATAACCTCCTAGGGAAGCATTATCTGATTTTATAACATTCCTCTGCCAATTACCTTCATGATTCTACATACCAGCAATTCACAAGGATCTGTAACTGACAGTACCAATTATTTATAATTGTAACTTTTAATAACCACATTTACATTTACATCAACTCTCTATTCATTTTGTAGTGAGAGAAAAGAGGACAAATGAAAAAGAACTAGTTTCTCTTATGAATCTTCCCTATAAGTAAGTACAAGAACAGCAGATAAAAGATATTTTAAATCCTTTTATATTTAGACTCATATCTAAGCAGTTATATGATATGAAAATGAAGATCCTTCTATCCATGCTTCTATTATAGCCTTTCTTACATTCGATTGCGATTAACTTTTTCCACAATCATCTCTTGAGTTTCTTAAGTTATTTATCTCCATATCCCTAGAAATAGCATGTTCTTAACTCCTACTAGATGCTTAATGCATGTTTCTCAAATAACTAATTTGTACCATCCCACTGAATTGATATGGAAATTATAAAACTACATCATGATTTGTCTTCAAATAATAAACTGCTATTTACAGTGCATTTCAAGGCTACCACAGTCCTCTCCAATAATTCTCTTTTCTGCACACTGTGTCATAGTTTTTTATTTCTATTGGATTATCTCCATCATTATACTGACACACTCTTGTTTCCTCTTATCTTACAAAAGTTATCTCGATCCCTTTTCTCTCTCCAGCCATTGCCCCAAGTCTCTGCTCCCCTTTATAGAGAATTCTTCTAAGGGTTTCTGTATTGCTGTTTCCAACCACAGTAGTGAAATGGGCAGGGGTGAATGGGTTGGCTGGTTAATCATGTCCTACAAGCTGAAAAAATGGAAAATCAGAGCCAAGGAGGTCTGGGGAAGATGCATGTGAATGGATTTCTGGGAGTGGGCTCAAAGAGTCTGAATCTTTATGTTTTGCTTTAGTAGCTACCAGAAAATACCCACCTCAGAGGAAAAATTCAACAACCAGGTGGGTTGAAAACTCTTCTTAGTTGACTCAATGTGCTCGCATACAGCGTAGCTATGGTGGCGGGGCTGAAGTTTATACATGGGCTCAACATCATAGATTCTCTCTCACCATGACTGACCTAACTGTTGCCACTGCTGAAATCAACCTGGTAAGCAACAGAGACCAAAGCTATGTTCTCAATATAGTACCCCTTGAGAAGACCAGCCAGCCTGTTGGATAAATTGATTATTTTGGGTCCTTTCAATCCTAGAGGGACACTAGTTAGATTTTGACACTTACTTTGGGTAAGAGCATGACTTCTTTGCCTGAAGAAATTTTGACAGCACCACTCTCAAAGTGCTTATAGAATGTACTTTACCAACGTGGAACCATGTGGAACACTACATTTGAATCATTGAAGTCCCAGAATTATAGGAAAGGGAGAGCGAGACTGAAAAAGTATTTGAAAGAATAAGGACTGAAAACATCCCCAAAAGTTTTGGGGAAATATAAATCTATAGATTCAGAAAGCTGAAAAAAACCCCAAATGGGATAAAAGCAAAAAAATTCACATCATAATTAATCTTCTGAAAACTCAAGACAAAAAATCTTGACAGCAGCCAAAGAGAAATAATACAATACTTAGAACATCAATACGAATAAGAGATTTCTCATCTGAAACCATGGAAGTTAGAAGGAAGTGGCATGTTTTACTATCAGCTATTGATAGAAAAGAACTGTCAGCCATGAATTTTTTATTGGTCAGAAATATCCTTCTGGAATGAAAGGGAAATGGAGACATTCTCAGACATTCAGTGAAGAAAACTAAAGAATTTGTTTGCTAAAAATCCTACCCTTAATAGCTAAAAAAAAGTTCTCCAAAAACTAAAGAAACGATAACACAGGAAGGCTTGGAATTTCAGGAAGAAATGGAAAAACATCAGAAGAGATAAAAATAGAAGTAAACATAATAGATTATCCTTATAAGTTTATTTTTTAATTTACTCTGTTAAGGTGTACAATTCAGTGGTTCTTTGGTATATCTACAAAATTTTATAAACATCACCACTATCTAAATCCAGATCATTTTTATTACCCCAAAAGAAATCCCATATGCATTAGTGATCACTCTTCCACGCACCCACTGGCAACCACTAATCTTCCTGTCTCTGTGGATTTGCCTATTCCAGACATTTCATGTAAATGAAATCATATGATACATATCCTTTTGTCAACAACTTCTTTCATAGACCTTGTTTTCAAGGTTCATCCATGTTGCAGCATGTATCAGTACTTCTTTCCTTATTATGGCTAAATAAGATTCTGTTGTATGGATATACCACACTTATGTATCCATTCATCCATTGATGGATATTTGGGTTATTTCCAGTTTTCAACCTTTATGAATAATTCTGCTTGGAACATTCATGTACAAGTTTTTTGTGTGGGCACATGTTTTCAATTCTCTTGGGTATATACCTAGGAATGGAATTGTTAGGTTATATAGTGACTCTATATTTAATCATTTGTGGATTTGCCCAGCTATTTCCCAGTGGCTGGACTATTATACATTTCTACCAGCAATGTACCAGGGTTCTAATTTCTTCACATCCTTGACAACTCTTGTTATCATCTGACTTTTTGATTATAGCCATCCTAGTGGTAATCTCATTGTGGTTTTGATTTGTATTTCCCTGATAGCATATTCTCCTGCACTTGTTGGCCATTTGTATATCTTTTTTGGAAAAATGCTAGTTTTTGTATATGGTGCAAGAAAGGGGTCCCACTTCATTCTTTGCATGTAGTTGTCCCAGCACCATTTGTTGAAAAGGCTATTTTCCCCCGCTGAATTGTTTTGATACCATTGTTGAAAGTCAATTAACCATTAACGTTTTTATTTCTGGACTCTCAATCTATTCCATTGTTATCCTTATGCCTCATGTGTTTCTTAAATCATTTTAATGTTGGAAGCAAAAATTATAACACTGTCCGATGTGGTGCTCAATGTACTGCAACTATATTTTAAAAGAGGAGATAAAAAGGCCTAAACAGAAGTTTTCTGAATTTCATTCAAAGTGGGACAACACTGATATTAGTAGATTGTGATAAATTACATGTGTATATTGTCATACCTAGAGCAACTACTAAGAAAAGTATATAAAAGAACCTAAATGTAATGACTTCAAACAACAGAGCGTCAGAATATACAAAGCAAAGCTCTCCCACCCAGTTGTGCCATCACCACCCCAGGAAAGGGGCTGGCTGATGGGCTAGAACAACTTGTGCGGACACAATGGGTTTGGAACAAATGCTTACATGCTTTATCACAGCTGCTCTGCAGGGAGCCAAAAGACAGGGAAAATAGTACATGTGTGTGAGCGCCCCAAGGACCCGAGCCAAAGGCACATGTCTAGAGCAGTGGCCACAGGAAGAAAGGCCTCAGAGGAGAATACAGTCCAGGACTCAGAGAACTGGGAATATAGAACGCAGAATTGGAGCTTGAAACAGGCAGACAGCAGTAGGACTACCAAGGCAGAGTGAGGGATTTCATGGTACAGTTGAACAAGTGGCATGTCCAGATAGCACGCTGTATGAAACCCATGGACACTTTTAAAAGGCCGACGATACCATTTAAATTGCAGACAAGTGCATTATGACCCAGAGTTTTTCCAAATAATAAAAAACTACTAACATTGAGCACTTCCTATTTTCCAGGCGATAGTAATATATATGCATTATCTCATAATTTTCACAGTAGCTCTATTTTATTAGTTTTCCATTGCTGCTATAGCAAGTTGACATAACCTTGATGGCTTACAACAACAGATATTTATTATCTTACAGTTTTGTAGATCAGAAATCTGACATGGGTCTCCCTGGAATAAACTTAAGGTGTTTGTAGGCTGTGTTCCTTCCTGTACACCCTCGGTAGGATCTGTTCCTTTGCCTTTCCACCTTCTAAAGGCTGACTGCATTCCTTGGCTGTGGACCCCTTCATCTTTAAAGCTAGCAAAGGCAGTTCAAGTCCTTCTCACTTCACATTACTCTGACCTCTTCTGCCTCAGTGATAACAGTGGATCCACCCAGGTAGTCCAGAATAACTCGCCATTTTAAGGTCACTTGATTAGCAACGTTAATTCCATCTGCAACCGTAATCCCCCATTACCATGTAGGATAATGTATTCATAGGTTCCAAGCATTACGGTGCGGACATATTCAAAGACTATTATTCTGCCTACCACACCTATGAAGTGGGTTCTATAACCCACAAGTTAATATCTGAAGCAGCGGTTTCCAACTAGGGGTGATTTACTCCAGTAAAATGTGCAATGTCTGGAAACATTTTTGATTGTCGCAACTAGGGGGAAAGTGCTACTGGCATCTAGTGGGTAGAGATACAAAACATCCTACAATGCACAGGACATTTCCCCACAATAAAGAATTAGCAAAATGGCTGTAGTGCCACCGTTGAGAAACACTGTCTAAAGAAACAAACTTGGAGAGGATGAGTTCCTTGTCCACTGCCACAGCTAATAAGCTTCAGAGCCAAGATCTGAACCCAGGTCCACCTGTCTTTGGATCACAGACCCTCTTTGATTTTGCCACATATAGCACTTTACCACGAACTGTCCTATGAAAAGCAAAACTGAATGTCTCCCTCCATAGATGTATTCATACACAACAAAATGAGGACTTCTTTAGTCTCTTCATTCTGAAGATGCAAATGTTTACCTCCAAGGGCTTTGATGATTTGGACAAAATAATCTTATTCAGTAGTTGAAGCAGTTATAGTGGTTTCATGGAAGCTCTCACTAAATAGAATTCATTCAGGCCTAAAAGTAAAAAAAAAAAAAAGGTGTAGAGGAGCATGCTCTTTCAGAGCTACAAATAGGAAAGGAATGTATCCTGGAAGATGAAATGTCACATCAGTCTTCTGCTTCTATTTACCCATCTCCCTTGTTACTGTTGCTCCAATTACCGGATATCAGTTGCTGGCAATATTCAGAAATAAGTGTTGCCTATGAGAATGGGTAAATACCAGAGTGTGCATTCTAACTGTGATTAAGTGTGAAACTTGGACTATCCTAGTTCATTTACATGTATGAAAACAACACATGATATTTATCATCCAACATATGAAAATATTGTTTTAGCATAATACAACAAAAAGTAGATTATCCAGTCACAGATTTTCCTGATAACATAGTTTACAGTTTTCAATAATCACATCATGTACAACCCATTGCATCTGAACACGAACAGTGCATAAACCATTACATTAAATAAACACTGAAAATAATTATAGCAACATTCTTATTTTCTATAGCCACATTTCCCTGAAGCACCAAGAATTCATTTGAACATAATTATGGCATCTCAAATGTACAAATATCAGCATGAATTTAAAAGACTTTAATTAGAGAACACCTTTAGCTTTCATTGGAAAAACAATTACATTCTAACACCAGTAACAGCAATGTACATAATTACATATTTGTGTAAAAGGTTTACTTGGTCTAAATTATTTATTGGTTTGAATCTATTTTACTGCCTTATTGAGTTTCAAATTCAGACAATCACAGTGCCACCAAAAAAGAAAACAACGTCAGCTAAATGCAACATGACATTTATGTGTCAGGAAGTTGCACATCTTTTTGAAGTGGTCACTTATGATTTAAGGTTCTGTAAAAATCAGTCACCCTGCTGCCTCCCCTGAGTTTCACTGATTAGAAAATTAATGCATTTTCCAAGAAGCCCCAAGAAGCTAGTGACTTACTCAAAGTCATCCAGCTCCTGAAATCATGACTAAGACCAAATCTCAAGTCTCCCATTTCTGAGATACTTTACCATTTCTGAGATCCTTATGATGAGAGACATCTTCCTCATTCCTGTTCTGCCCTGAGGGGCTTCCATGGTCTGAAACAGAGTAAAGTGTCTGCTGACTTGAATTCTCAGTCTAATACTCTACTTATCATGCTCTTGCAAATGTCTTCTTTTGTTGTCAAAGCTGATATTCAGCTAAATTCACAGTCTATCTGATCTCTCCCCCACGACCTCTGGACTGGCTCATAAACGAGGAACTAAAGGGAATTTACTGGCCTCCTGGATGCTGTTGCAGGTCTGTGGTTGATGTCCATTCTGATTTTCATGTGTCTTTGCCATAGGCTGTGAACATCGCCCTGGCTTATATCCAATAAATTTCAAACCTGATTTTGAATATGTTACCTAAACTTTTATCTTAAAATGAGGGTATGAATAACAATGGTTCTATTCATAGGGTTGTGGGGATTATATGAAATCATTTGCATAATGTTCTTAATACAGTTCCCGGCATATAATAAACTCTTAATAAATGCTAGCTATCATTATTATTATTATTTTTCTAGTGAAAATTGCTTGCTTAAAATGATGGAAGCCAGTGCACAGCTATTTAAGATGCTCAACATGCCCAGGTTCAATACCCTTAAAATTTAAAATGATTTTTTAGGTAATTAGAAAAAGAATAATTATAACCATAGCAATTATACTTGGGTAGAACCTTTATTAAATACTTTAACATGTTTACAAAGTGCTTTTATACACATTATTGAATTTATACTGTGAACTAAAAAATAGTAGCTAGTCTTAGAGCTTCTGTGGTAAAGATAGCCTCATCTTAGTCAAAAGGGGAGTTACATATGATTTTAATTTGAGGAACACCAAAGAAAGCTTAATGAACAATATATTTCTCCAACCCAGATGCCACAGTGTCCAAATTCCATTACTGTAGTAAAGATAATAGCTTTATTTTGCTATCTCTTCCTTTAAAATGTGATTACTTCTCTAACTGCTGATAGCTCAGGCTAAAGGCATGCAATGTTTTTTTTTAAAGATATGTACATATATCTACTAACCCAAAGGAATGGGAACTTCTTAATATAAAACAGGACAATTGGGAATAAAAACAGAACAGAAACCACTTAAAAAGAGCAGAGAAATAGAGAATACCAGACTTCAAAGAGTGAAAGGTGGGTCCTGAATTTATTTTAATATCTTGGCAACTATGACAGCAGTTAAAAACATCTTGTATAACATGGTCTATATTTTCTGACAGGAAAAAAAAAAGGCAAACATTTGTCTGCAAATACATACTTTTTCCCGGGAAAAAGTAGTATCAGAAACATTGCCAAACTTTTCTGGTTTGGGTGTAAATCTCTTAGGATTGACTCATTGTCTTGTGGGCAAGATGTCAGGTGAGGAATTTAGAGCCTTCCCATCTAGTTAGGATTCCTGTCACGGTCATGAAGTCTGCCTGCCTCCCAGTTTACTTTTGCCATTCTTCTGTGTGTCATATAAACCATGAGGTCGACCAAAGTTAGGCTCAACTATTAAAAGACAATGTATTGCAATTAATTTAATATGTATAAATTTATTATTTATCGTTATCATTAAAATATAAGAAAAATTTCAAGTAATCAGAGTACAGATCATGGAAATAGCAAGACCATGTATATAAAACTTTGCAGTATACAAAAATTTTTTCACAGACTTTATTGAAATCCATTGATTAATTCAAAAAATATTTATTGGACATTTATTATGTGCTAGGTGTGTGTGCTCAGAGGGAGTAGTATAAAATATAACATAAAATACAGTATTTTATAGTAGTATAAAATATTGTCTTCACAGACTCACAGTTTAGTGGAGGAAGTTAAACCTTTAAGAAATAAATAACCAAATAATTATTAAATTACATTTGTGATAATTGCCATAATGGATAAATACAGGTGAATATGAGAGTGTCCCACAGGGGAGGCTGACCTAGAGTAGGAGGTTAGGAAAAGTTTCCCTGAGGAAGTAAAATGAAGGTTGAGACTTAAAGAATAAGTGAATAAATGTTAGCCAAGTAAAGAAGAGGGTGACCATTAGAAGCCAAGGAAATAGCCTGTGCAAAAGACCAGAGCTGGAAAGGGGCACGGCCTCTTCTAGGAAGTGATAAGAGAAGGCCAGCGTGGCTAGCATCCAGGACCAAGGGACAAGTCACATAAGATAAGAGAGAACAGGCAGGGAGACCAAGGGGCACATCATGCTGAGCCTTGAAGACTACAGTCTTTTAAGGATTTAATCATAGGACCTCATAAATTAACACGTCTTGGTGAATAGTTCAGGCAACACCAGACATAATGTATGGGTGAGTTCCACTAGTTTCATTTAGTCACATTAAGGAAAGTTGAATGCCCAAGATATCAACCCAGCTGGCTTCAAACTACAACAGCCGACAACTGTAAAAGAGTCACCTTGAATCTCAAAGTATCTAAATGACTTTAAAGAGTAGACTGTCAGGATATTGGCAGTTAACAATCAGGTTTTCTCACCTTAATTCTAATTCTGATTCACTGCTTTATGACTGTGGGCAAATCTTTAGATACTCTGAGCTTCGACTTTTTTATTTACAGAATGGAGATAAGTTTTGCCTCACCTGGTTATTGTGAAGATTAATAAAGAAAAGCACTTTGCAATAATACAATAAATGCTCAATGTTGGTAGTTTTATGATTCTGAGTCATGCAATGTTTTCCTTAGTGAAATTCTTAAGTAATATTTCATTCTAAAAAGTTTTAGAATGCCCTCTTTCAGATGCTTAAAAGATGGCTTGGTATAATAGAAAAAGCTTTGGAGTTGGAAACACTTGAAGTCAAATGTCAGTCTTGGTATTTCCTAGCTGGGTGACAGTGGGACCACTGAACCTCAGCTTTTTCATCTGCTAATTGGGGGCAATAAATTATACCTCTATTGTTTTTTAAGTATTAAATGATACATAACAGTAGTGAGACTCAAACTATAGTGTTGATTACATGACAGGTCAGCAGTAAATTTTCCCTACTTTTAGCTCTTTTTCCAAGGAGAAAAAAAATTCTGTGTTGCAGTTATGAAAGTAGTGGAAACCAATGCCTCATAGATTTTGAACATGCATAGGAAACACTTGGGGATTTGTTTAAAAAACAGATTTAGCTTCTGGTAGGTCTAAGATAATACCCAAGATGAAGCATTTCTGAAAAGCTCCCTGGTGATACTATCCCAGCTGATCAATAGACCACACTTTAAGTAGCAAGGGTATAGATGATCTGGCTTGTTAACAAATATCATTAGCCTACTATCTATATCAGAATAAGAGTTAGCTAATATTGGGATGTATCTTAGTAGGCCTCCAGGCTTCGTAGAAGAAGGACAGAAAATCTGGGGCTTCTTATTGTTTGGTTTCATTTATATTTCTTGACCCAGAAAAAGGAACATATTCCCACCATAGAAAAATCTAGTAAGAATCATTCTTAATATAGAGATTTGACGATCACTAATTTGAGTCTCTTAAGAATGCTAAAAAAAACTAAAGATGAAGAACAGAAGAGCAAAAATATGCCTATTATGAAGAAAAGCAAAGTTTCCCTTGCTTTTCAATTTAAATACTGATTATGGAAGACAAGAAATCACTCTAAATGTGGCCCTCCAAAAATCAAAATTCCTCTTTTTTTTAAAATTGTGGCGAAATATATATAACCTAAAATTTACCATTTTAATCATTTTAAGTATACAATTCACTGGCATTGAGTACATTCCTATTGTTGTGCAACCATCACCACCATCCATCTCCAGAGCTTTTCCATCATCCCAAACAGAAATCCTGTGCCCATTAAATAACAACTCCCTCTGTCCCCCTTCTCAGCCTCTGGTAACCACGATTCTATTTTCTGACTTCATGAATTTGAACTAGTCTAGGTTTTTAATACGAGTGGAATCATACTACATTTCTCCTTTTTTGTCTGGCTTATTTCACCTAGTATAATGTCTTTAAGGTTCATTTGTGTTGTGGCATGTATCAAAATTTCATTTCTTTTTAAAACTGAACAACATTCCATTGTATGTATATACCACATTATGTGTATTTATTCCATTCACCCATTGATAGACTGGGTTGTTTCCACCTTTTGGCTATTGTGAATAATGCTGCTGTAAGCATTGATTGGCAAATATCTTTTTGAGTGCCTGCTTTAAGTTCTTATGGTTATATACCCAGAGTGAAATTGCTGGGTCATATAATTCTATGTTTAATTTTTTTTTTTTTTTTGAGGCATCACCTTTTCCACGTCCATTACACCATTTTACATTCCCACCAGGAATGCCCGTCTCTTCTGAAAAGAAGAAACAATCATGTTTTTCAATAAGAAATCATTTTTTAAAAGACAGGATGGAATTTCAACTCCCTCGTAAGATGGACTATCTTTTGGAGCCTCTGATCCAATAGTTGAGCTGGTTTTACTGAGTTATAAAGTACTCAGTAAAACCAGCTCAACTATTTTTTTTTGTTTTTGCTGCTTCTGGTTCTTCAAAGAAACCCCTTTAGACAAGGATGATATTAGTGTGCTATAGTGGAAAGAACAAGGTGTTTGAGTGGTATATCAAAAAACCCCAGAGATTTTGGGTTATAAGATCTGGTGCTAGTCCTGACTCTGCCTGCTATTAGTTGTGTGACATCAAATAAGTCACTAAACCACTCTAAGTCAGTTTCCTCACGTGTAAACTAGGAACAATAGAAATCCCTTCCCCACTGATGTGGATACCAAATGAGATAAGGAATGTCTTTAATTTCCTTAGAGGAAACTGAGAACCCCAAGGCAACACCTCCCAACCACCACCAACACACACACACACACACACACACACACACAGTAACCTTCAATAGAGCAACTTCACTTTTATTACTTTTATATATGTTTCCCTTAAGATTGGTTTGAAGAACAGCTCTATGGCTAACAGAAATTGAAAACTGGTGAAATATGTGGACCTTGCTTCCTTTCTCATTTTTCTCTCTTTAAATATTTTCAACTTTTTTTTTTTTTTTTGCCCCCTCTTGGCCATCTTCATCTATGTATGTCTCTCTAATAATGGAGGAGAAAGTGGAACAAGCAACTGTTCTTTTAACCCTTCCTGCTCCTCCCAGATAATTTACTATTTTCCTACTTTCTCTCATTGCTAAATTCCAATAAGGAGTGACCCCACTCTCTACTTCTATTTTCTTTCCACTGCTCTCCTTTAGACCCTTATTATTTGAATTCTGGCCCGAGGACCCCATTGCAATTATGCACTTAAAATCAACTTCTCACTAAACTCAGTTCTCATTCTCTCAGCAACTTCGGAAATGGTTTTACATCCCCCGCCGCCCACCCCGCCTTTTCTGCCTCAAAACCTTTTTCTTCTTGGTGTTTAGAGAAGTGATGAGATTTGGCATACGGCCCTCCTTCTTAGGCAGTAGCTTCCCTGACTCCTCCTGTCCCAGGACAGTGCTGGATTCCCAAGGATCAGTTCTCGGCCATCTGCTCCTTTCCTCTCTAGCCCTTTTCCAGAAATCTTGTCCAGCTTCCCATCATCAGCTGTCACATTATGAAGATCCAGTGGGTAACTGTGACCGCTCCTGGGCTCCAGTCCTCTGGCTTCAGTTGCCTGCTGGACATTTCATTTCAGATGTCTGGCAACTGGTGATATTCAGAATTGAAATCAGTAATCTAGTCCCAAAATGCCTCCCTCTCCAGACTTCCTGTGTTCGTTACAGCATAGGCAAGCTCACTGTACTGGGATACCTTCATTCTTGTCTAATCCCTTGTCCTCATCACTGTACTCCCAGATCAGATTGGCCACAGACTGCTATTGATTCTTTTACCTCAATGCGTCTGGAATGTCTTCTTTCTTCACTTATCTCTCTAGCATTCTAATCCAGGCCCTTTAACAGCACTGTTGCAGTGCACTTCTGCAAAGACTTATCTTCAGTGTCTGTCTTCCTTCAGCTTTTCTGTGCACCATTTCTTTATTTTTGTCAATTTCCTATGAGAAACCTTTAATTCCTTTCTTTTACCTCTAAAATACAATTCAAACTCCTTAATCTGGCATGCTGAGTCTTCTACTATCTGACCTTAACTTACTATTCCAGACTTATTTTCTAAGTCTTCTTTACTTTAAGTTGTAACTTATGTTGGTCAGATAAACTGACTAAATCTTTTGTCCCAGTTCCAAGACGAGAAAGAATTATAAGTCTATTTTGAATCAAAGTCCCAAATCTGGTCCACCACTCTTAGGAGTCATGGTTGTGCTCAGGTTTGCCTTTTCTGAGTATAAATAGAGGAGTTTCTTACATAGGAAGTACAGGCAAGGAGAAAATTATTTCTAGTGTTAGGAAAACGCTAAGGCAGTGCCAGCACCGAGAAAAGAGTGATAGAGAGGCTTCAGCCTTCTAAACCCAACCCATCCTAATTAACCTCTGTCTTTCCTGAAAGTCCATGGACATTCGAAGTTTCTTCAATCTTATGCCAATGTAGTCTCAGGTCTCCCCCTCATCCCCCATCTAGAGAGTCTGCAGCCCATAAGCCCACACCCTGCCCCACCACCTCCTGGTCTTCTGAGATATTTTGGAGCAGTGCTGAAGGTCTATACAGGATGGCATATTTGTTGGATATTTGCTGTGGCCCAAATGACAAATGATTGAAGTTTTTTTCAAATGATTTGTATATTTGTTAATAAGGCTACAAATTACCATATTTGTTAATATGATAATTGTACTTAAAAATATTGGAAAATGAAATTTGATGCCTCATACATACAAGATTGGCCCAATATTTTCCTTTCTTGATTCTCTTATCAATAGGATGAATAACAGATGTTACTGTGTATACAAAGCCAGAAAGACACTCATTATGACAACTATTAACTCACTTTTTTTCTTTACCAAGATATTTTGGATTCTATATTGTCATAACTAAAAGTTGACATTTATGTCATAGAATAAATATTAAACTTTAGCATAAATATAAAGAACCATTATAAGAGAATGGAGAAAATATAGTGGATGAAATAAGCAGTTAAGAACTTGATATTGAAATGAAGAAAAGTAAGAAAAGAATGTAGAAGTGTCTTCACACTGTGTAAGAGATAGAAATTCTATAATCTAAAGAGATGTTGGAGAGTACTAAGTTGTATATTCATATTATTTTTTACAGCTTTGTTGGATATTTTTTACAGCTTTGTTGGATATATTTCACATTCAATAACAATCTCCCATTTACAGATTACCATTTAGTGGCTTTTAGTATATTTACAGAGTCGTGCAACCATTACCAGAATCTTTTTTTGTTATTGTTAATATGTGACATGCTTCACAAATTTGCATGTCATCCTGCACAGGGACCATGCTAATTTTCTCTGTATCGTTCTAATTTTTTAGTACATGTGCTGTTGCAGGAAGTGCTGCCATAATTTTTTTTGTAAAACATTTTTGGGGCTTAAAAAAGGCCTGAAAACTTAGCCTCTGGCAACTATTAATCTGCTGTGTATGATTTGCCTATTCTGGACATTTTACATACATGGAATCATAAGATATGTGGTCTTTTGTGACTTCTTTCATTTAGTATAATGTTTTCAAGGCTCATCCATGTGTAGCATGTAGCAATACCTCCTTTTATGGCTGAATGATACTCCATATGCCATATTCTGTTCATCCATTCATCAGCTGTTGGACGTTTGGGTTGTTTCTAGTTCTTGGCAATAATGATGCTGCTAAGAACACTTGTTTTGGTGTGGATATATGTTTTTATTTCTCATATGTGTGTGTGTGTGTGTGTGTAATTGTAGAATTGCTGGGTCATATTCTAATAATATATTAAATAATATTTCCAATGTATATTAAATAATATAAACTATTTAATATATTTAGGAATCGCCAGTTTTCCAAAGTGATTGTACCATTTTACATTCCTATCAGCAATGTACTAGGGTTCCAATTTCTCTACATCCTTGCTAACACTTATTATTGTCTGTCTTTTTTATTTTAACTGGTGTAAAGTAATATTGCATTGTGGTTTTGAATCATTCTCATTTTTAGCAAGAGAAAACTGAAGCCTTGAGTCCCATGCTTTGTGTCCCAGCTAATCATGGGCAAAATCTGATCTACAGACTGTGTTGTCTTAGAGAAAGATATGAAAAAATAACTGTTACTCTTGGTTACTAGAAGGTAGAATTAGGAAGGGCAGCAGGGAAAGGCTCTTAACTTTTTTTCACCTATTGTTAAAATGAGCATTGTATGTATATGTATTGCTTTAATAATTAAAGCAAAAATATCAAAAAACAAATTAAAAAAGTCCATGTCTTCCGATTTCTAGTTCTTAATCCTTTGGGGTTTGGGTTAAAGTCTTTTTGTGCATAAGAATTACATAAACACATATATGAATATATAATATTGATATTAGATAACACATTTATAATATTACACACATATGAAAACTTAATATACTAAACTTAGCCAAATAGAAGCTGAGTGTTCTGTGGCAAGAGTTACACAATGGCTAATGATTTGCTGGAATACTTGGATAAAAGTGTTACACTAACAGTGATTTCAGATTATTGAGCATTTGGCTGGAAGAATTTTTTTGTGTGTGTGTGATTAAAATAGAAGAGAGATATGGTGGGTCATATTCTCCTTGCAACCCTTGAACACAGTTTCATAAACAGAAAAGGCTTATGACTTGATAAACTCAGGTAAGCACCAGCTTGTGCCTTTTGGCAGATTTGCTGCCATGCTTCTGGGGACTGATTTTTCTGATCTGGTGTGATACTTAATCTACAGAAAATCACTCATACTGGTTTAGCAGGTCGCAAACCTCTATCGAGTCAGTTTCCCAACTAAAGAATACAATAAAGTCATTTCAAACAATTCAAGTAATTTCAAATGACAATAAAGCCAATATATGACTTAAATATAGTTCCTCAAGAGGATATGATTTATGAAATATTTAAAAAGTGAAGCCCAATGGATCTCAAAACCTTTTGGATATAATATTTTTATATATTTATGTTGTATCACGATATGCAGAAAACATGACAGATACAACATGCTTTCCATAATTTGATTTTTAAAGTCTTATTTTATGCTCCTTTACAGTTTGAGCAAAACTGAATAGTAGTTTTTCAGCAAAGCTTAAGTAAAAGGGGGAAAGAGAAGCAGACAGAGCAGGATCTTAACAGTCTCTCAATCTAGTTATTACCAATAATCGGCTATATACTGCCTGTAAGATTTATATTGGAGAATGAAAACCTGAAAATAAATACTTCAGGAAAAAAAGGGTCTAACTCAAGAATGAAAAGATAAAAATTCAAGCAGTAGTGGAAGTAGAAGAGAGTTTCTTTGTGCTTTTCCTGCAATACCATTCATTCCGCTTCTTTAGGAAAGTCAGTCAATAGGAAACCAAGAGTGAACAGCACTTTATGAGGCTCTGGGTTTTTGTCTGGGATAGATATGATCAGAAACCACCCCATCTCAGAAGAATAACAAAGAATGCAAATTCCAAAGACAAGAATCTACTGCAAACAGTGTGCCTTTGCTTGCCCCAGAGCTTCAGACCTTTGGAATGAGGAGTAAGAATTAATCAATCATCACAACAAGGACTTACAGAGGCAACACCAAGAAAACTGGTTCTAGAACTGTAATTATCTGTAACTTGACGTGTCCCTGACACTAGTTACACTTTCGAAGGAGCTGCATTTGTAAATACACTTGAGATGAAAAGTAGGCTCCCTTGGACAGAGCCCTAGATAAGTAGGTAGGGAAGACAATTCAATTCAATAATCCACTGAGTATCTTGCTATATATGTTTTGGGATAGTGTAGTTTAGAGAAAATTCCCCTAATATAAATAGAAGAATCCATTAAAAAAAATCTAGGTGGCAAAACCCTAGAAACTAGGCTTTAAAAATGTTTAACATTAATATTCCTCCAATGCTAAGCAACTAATAAGATGTTTTGAAATGAGAGAAAGTAGAGCTAAATAAATGAAGTAAAAATTTAAATATATAACCAAGTCACATACTCTCTTTTAGGTAATCTCATTTAAAACTATGTTCATTAACATTAGAAAATATGTTATTGCTCTTTTCTAATATATGCTGCTCCTTGCCCGGCTTATGGTACCTTGACTTTTTACCTTTTCTTACTAACTTCGTTTCTTATTTGATCAATTCATTGTGTAAGATGCCAGGGATCAGATTAACAGCTCATCTCATTCAGAGGCAGATCCAGGTTTTGTACAGACAGAAGTGTACATAATGTGGGGACCCTCTTTGAAGTAAAGAATACAAAATTACAAATGCAAAATTAGGTTAAAAATTAGAATGGTAATAGAAATTACAATAAGTTTAAAATTTTTTAAATGCTGAGAAATACCATAAATAACACAAACTCCAGGAAAATCACATATTTTTATTAACTACCTGACATACCATTATAATACTTTCATCTAGATTTTTTTTGTTTAATACTTTTTAGTGCTTCTTTATATGACAGCTATTTTGTAAGATAGTCTTCTGTAAAGAGAATAAAGAAGTAATTCAGTCTTTCCTTCATTATAGTTGATCAAAATTTGTTTTAGATATTGAAGTTTAGAATGCATAAATCATTCCAACCTCATATACAGATGTATTTGCTCTTTTTAGTGCTGCTACAGGTTTGTGCCCTAAAATCAAAAGAATTTTGATCAATTCTATTTCACACAATTTCCATCACAAAGGAGCGACATATATGGCATCTTGATTGTAGATGTTGCATCATCATATATATTCCAATTGGAAAGCTGTGGTTATGCCTAGGCTTCAATGCAAACTGAATCCTCTGTTTACAGTTTTATGCATCTGATGACCAGAAGAATTTTCCATAGACTAGCTTAGGACACTTCAGACACATTTCTCCACCACTTACCTACACAGTGCTGGTAAGAGGTGTGATAGGGCCCATTCATGTTGTAGAAACCTTAGCTTTGCATCTTTATGATATGACTCAAGGTGGGTCAGCATAGTGGGAGGTAAAAGGATTCCCAGAGCTATTCCTTCCCCAGAACACCTAGCTATAATTTAATTAATCACAGAAATGACTGCAAACCATATAAATATATCTTATGAGACCTATACTAAATATATCACCAATTGTACTTCCCCTTACGAGGATCCTGTGTTACCCACAGCAACCCCCAACATACCTAACACAAAGGCAAGTGCTACAGAAAGGAAGTCAAAGGGAGAAGAAAGTACTGTTAACTGAGGGTAGCTGAAATATCTTTATTTTGTAAATTTTGCACAAACATATGTCATGCGAAAACATTGCTAAGTCCTTTCCCAAAGTCTTGAAAAGACCTGTGCAAAAAAGGGGACCTGGAGCTTCAGCATCCCCAGCTTCGATCAATCTGCTCCTGATCTCATCTTGCTTCAGTTATCGAACGCTCTTTCTGTGAGCAACACATGGTGAAGCACAGACACCTCCCTTCAGAAATAAAGCATGTGATTTAAAAGTATTTAGTCTGCTTCTCCAGAAGAAAAAAACTTTTACTTTCTTCTACAGTGAATAAACTTTGCAGTTGGAACCATGTTCCTTTAAGTCTTCAAGAATCTTTAATAGAATTGTCTGGGGAAAATGAAGAGAAAGGACCTGGTTGAGAAAACAAGGAACAAATACCATGGAAATGAAATCTAGGTTTAATCGGTGAGAATGTTCTGAGTGCCAGCTTGGCCAGCCCACCTTGAATGCTAGCCCAGGGCTGTTATCACAGGTGTGTGGCAGAAAAGGCAGGAGGTGTGGCCTGGAAGAAAAGAGGCCCCAACAGGGGAAATAGAAAACATTAAAGATGAAATGTGCTATCTCCAAAGTTTATGCCTCAGACAGATCTTACCTGGTACCCTAAAATAAATCTAGAGTAGACTCTGAGGCCAGCCCAGCAGGTTGGATTTTAACAAACAGAAGGAAAACAGGCAGTATTAGAAAAGTGTTTTAGCTCCCTACATAAAATTTATCCTTTCAAATTAGATCAAGATTTATTTGCATCTGAAGGTAGGAGTGATGAGATGACTTCTTAAGTCATTCGTCATCATCAATCTATGATATAATATGAGAGAAGAAGGCAAATTTATTCTCAAAGAAAGATGAATGGCATATGGTGTAGATTTGAGGACTATTCTTTTAATATAAATCTCTATAAATCATATAGGCTATTTAAAGCATTTTAATATTTAAGATGTTATAATTTTCCCACTGGAGAAAACAAAAGAAGCAGTGAAGAAATTATAAATGTACTTTGAAAAACCACAGAAAAATCAGCAAAATATTATTCTCTAATATGTTTTCTTTAGGTTCTTCTCAAGTAATTTTTCGATTTCTATTTGCGTAGGAATATAACAGAATTTTGCAAGTATGTTTAAGTAATATATACAATCTGAATTCATAACAGACAATTAAATTAAGAAACCCAATACTTCTTTTACAGCAGTCTCTAGATAAAAATGACAACTTTAAAGATCCTTAAAATACTAAATTAGAAAAATCATGAAAGTTCAACTATACCTAATACCTTCTCTCCTAGGAGATTTGACCTCCTGGCAAGTTAAACTTTCTTTTTCTTTTTCTTTCCCCATTGTAATGTGCTGCTCTGGATAATTTTTTCATGTTTTTTGTCATGGTGGTGTTACATCTTCCATGGCAACACTTGGCCAGTCTGTTGTAAATAAGCTAAGCAAGTCTTGGTTGCTTTAAAAAATATGGTTATATAGTTTCTTAAAATGTCAGATATTTTACCTATTTATTTTCCCACAAACTGAATGAAATATTGGGAGCAAGATACTTTAAAACATGAGCATAAAATGAAATTTAGGTCAAACAAGGTTATGTAATGACAATCCTCTCCTTTCCAGCCCTTCACACTTGATGTTTATGAACACAGGCTTAGTTAAAAGTCACCTACGGAGGTAAATGGCAACAATGGCTTTTGAAAAAAAGAGCTTTCAAATAATGTCATTATTTCAAGAAAAAGGATCTGAAATTTCAACTAAATAAAAATATTCACCTATCAATGGGACAGGAAAGTAACATGTATAAATAAAAATGAGTGCTTCAAGAGTAAGAGACCAATTTAAAAAAAAAAAAAAGTGTTTAAGCTTGTTGTTCTCTCAGTATCTCAATAACAATGATTCGAAAATGGGTGTATCAGCCCAACAGCACACCCACAGCAGCCACAGGGGCTAGGCCTTTTGGCCTACCATGCTGGGAGCCAGCCTCATCAAACAGTATGCTTACAACCAACCATGGTCCCACCACAATGGAAGGGTGTATGCAGCCCACACAGGGAACACTTCGGGAGCACCTGGCTCTGGTGGCCAGAGGGGATTGTGCTGCTGGGCCACTTCCTCAAGACTAGAAGTTGTAGCTGATCTCCCTAATACATAGAAACAAACAGAGAATTAGACAAAGGAAGATGTTTCAAATGAAAAGACAAAATGAAACCTCAAAATCAATCAATAAATAAATGAAATGGAGATAAGCAATATACCCAATAAAGAGTTAAAAGTAATGGTCATAAAGATGCTCATTGAACTCAGGAGAAGAATGGATAAACATGATGAAAACTTTAACAAAGAAATAGAAAATATGAGAAAGTACCAATCACAGTTGAAGAATACAGTAACCAAAATGAAAAAAATACGCTAGAAGGAATCGACAACAGATTAGATGACACAGGAGAATGGGTCAGCAATCTGGAAGTTAGAATAGCTGCAGTCACTCAAGCTGAACAGCAAAAAGGAAAAAAGAGTTTTGAAAAATGAGGATAGTTAAGCGATCTCTAGGACAACATCAAGTGTACTAAATTCTCATTATAGGTGTCCCAGAGGGGGAAGAGAAAAATTAAAGGGCAGAAAACGTATCTGAAGAAATAATAGCTGAAAACTATACTAACCTGGGGGAGAAAGGAGACATCAAGGTCCAGGAAACACAGAGTCCCAAACAAGATGGACTCAAGAAGTCCCACACCAAGAAACATTATGATTAAATTGTCAAAAAATAAAACTAAAGAGAGAATCCTAAAAGCATCAAGAGAAAAGCAACTAGTTACTTACAAGGAAACCCCCATAAGACCATAAACCATTTTTTTTTTTCAGCAGAAACTCTGCAGGGCACTTCCAATGTATAATTTTTCTTAAAAAACCTTCTGCCAAAAATATTTTAACTGACCAAAATATAAATGAAATCAAGAAAGTAAAACTCACAAAATCAAAAAAGTACATTCTAGAGGTAGAGAATAGAAATAATACCATTTCTCACCAAAAACAAAACAAAATTCATTTTGAAAGAAACTTTATGTTTAAGGCGTCCAAAACATGGTTCTGGAACATCAGCAATTGGAATGAATTCCCAAGGGTAGAGAGGAGATTACTTTTGAGATTTTTGCTGTCTCATTTCTAGAAGGTTCCATTTTGAAAGATAGTGTCTAAAGTATACCAATCTTTATTGCTTTACTGGAATTTAGAGTTAAAGGCAGTCTGACGAAAACAGACGCCTCAAACTACCATTATGATCTTAATGACTGTTATCAGCAATACTGCAACTCTCTTCTTGAAACAAAACAAAGTCAGTTGGTTTGTAATGTAGGTTTATAACTATATTCTGGTCAGAATTGGACAGTGCAAGGGCAAAAAATGGTAGCTAGGCATGTGTTTCTAAGCAGCCTCAAAAGATGGCCAGTAATGTTAGAGTCTCTTATGTCCAATTTAAATTATGTTAGAGAAAATAGTCCTGTGTGGTCTTGAGCAATTCACTGAACCTGTTTGAGGCTTGTTTTCTCATCTGTAAAATGCGAATAAAAATGCCTACCTCCTTGGGTGGTTATGAGAAATAAATGAGATAATGTTTACAAAGCACTTAACGAAGTACCTAGCACATAGAAATGACTTCAATAAACGGGTATTCTGTGAATAATCAAACTTGACCTAGCCGGCCTTCCAGAGGCTGTTCTCTGAGAAGAGTTTTTGAGCAGATGACTGCTCTAAGTCCAAAAGGGAATTCAAGAGAGCAGACCCAGAATATTGCTGAGAAAGCAAAAGATCTTCTACAAGACTGTACGTTCCATGAAGGAATATATATAATATCAAATTTTATAGAAAACATTAGAAATTTTTAAAATCTGAAAATTTTAAAGTGGTACACAGTAGCTTAAATAAGAAACTTTAAATCAAGGTAGATATGGTAAAGTAATTAGAAAGGCACTCTCTCTACTAGAAGTGCAAGTCACTTTTTCTAGGAGCTACAGTGGATACAAAAATGAACCAGACATGAGTTCTGCCTTCATTGGGACTTACAGTCTTGTGGAAGGGTTAAGACATAGCCACTGGACATGTTAGTGGGTACTTATTGCCTTATTGCCTTATTTTGCTGCCCAGTATCTGAAACTCCTTAAAGGAATCTCTCATTATATGAGTATTTTGGAGAGGGAGAGTCTTGGCACCTCCTATGAAAGTCAAGGAGTTGGGTACCCTGTGTCTTCAGACCCTCCGGGCATATAACCTAGAATTAGCCAAATGTATGTGCCCACTCATGATTCTGAATCCTGAGCAGGTGATGAATGATGAAGGATGGTGCGAAGAGAGTCTTTTGGCTCCTAGATCCAGCAGCAGCAGGGCATGGTGACAATAAAGGTGGTGACATTCATGGTACATGCTTCTGCCTACAGATTATCCTGCCTGATTTTCAGCCTCTCATCTGTTCTGGAGTCTCCACCACATCATTCAATAAATTGTTTTGTTGTTGTTGTTGTTGTTGTTGTTGTTTTTCTTAAAAATAATCTATGTTGTCTACCATTGTTTGCAACCAAGAATCCTGACTGGTTCAGAAATCGGAAATCTGAAATTGCCCTTTTGGAAAATTTCATGGAGGGTAGAGAAATTTAGTTGTACCTTGAAGAATAGTGTAAATATTGGCAATGTGGTATAAGAACATTCCAAAATAAGAGAATATGTGAATGAGCAAAGGCATTAGGTGGGAAATTTATTCATTCTTTTGATATATATTTCTAGATACTGCAGATACAGTGATGAATAAGGTAAGATAGTAGTTGGAGGTTGGGAGGAAGGGAAATGGGGTGAGGAGAAAGGGTTGAAATTACAATAATATACCAGAAATGAAATTGGCAAGACTTGTAATGACTGGATGTGGGCAGTGAGGATGGGCAAGCGGTTTGCACCCAAGTGACCAGGAAGGTGGTCATTAACATAAGGAGAACAGAGGAAGAGACTTGGGCAGGGAAGATGATCATTTGTATTGTAGACTTAGTGAGTTTGTGGTTTCAAGGGGACTTGGCACAGATATCTAACAGGCAGTCAGAAATGAGGGACTAAACTTGAGAGAACCGTAAGACAAAAGATTAGAATAGAGACATTGGAGTCATGTTAATAGAGGTAAGAGGCTGTGAAGCGGTGAGGAGATGGTCCTGGTGGAGGGATACATGTGTATCTGTGTGTGTAGATGTAGACGGACTAGAGAAGGGGATCCAGCAGAGATCTTTGAAGAACATCTATTTTTAGGGTTCCAGAGAAATCATTTATGTACATAAATAAATATAGTACCATGCAGAAAAGGGAGTGCCTTAAGAGAAGTACAGATGGTGTTACAGGACTTTATGAGAGAGAGATTGCTTTCAGCTGAGGAGCTCAGAAAAGGCTTCATTGAGGATGGACCTTTAAACTGGGCCATGTGATGTGTGGGATTTGGACTCGGGGAGCCTGGGTGCTGGGTAAGATGGAGTGGGTGTTCAATTCAGAGGGAATAGCATGAGCAAAGACAAGGAGAAGAAAGGGCAAGACACTTGTGGGAATAGAAGGTAAAGGTCCAGAGTCAGGGCTTCATGGGTATGAGTAACTGACAACTCTGGTGTTATGTGAGTTACGTGAGCAAAGCCAGAGCATTCTCTCCCCCTCACTGCCATTTCTGGGAACATATTTTCCAGAATGATTGGTATGTTTTTTTCATTGATAACTTTTATTCATGCATGTGCAAATATTTTTACTTCTACCTCTTTGTGAACTTCCATCATTGCTGTATTTATTATAAGTCTTGAACAGTGTTTGTGATTTCACTTAAGCATAATGGAGTGAGGGAGGGTGGCATCACCTGAGAATTATCTGGCAGATGAAACTCTCTACAGATTAAGAAAAATATTTTTTCCAATTATCTCTTTCATGTGACTAAACTTTGTCTAAAGTAAAAGGAACTTGTTTCTTGTGACTTTGTTCCAGTTTTTTCAGACATTTGGGTGGGTTTTTGTTTGTTTTGGGGGGCTTTTTTCTGTAAAGCAATCTTTTGGGTTAAATCTCTTATTAATATTTTTGTTTGCTTTACAGCTTATCTGTTCCTTTGTCTTCTCATGTGTGTACGGTTTTATCTGTGGTGCTGACTTGTAGGCTGTATGATTTATCATAATTGCCAGCAGGTACATTGCAATTACAGTATTTTGCCTGCTGGGGTTGGATAGATTGCACAAACCAAGAAAACATACACAAGAGCTAAGCTGTCAAGTCATCTTGTTGCCAACCAAGTATTTAGGCACTACTGAGAACAGTCACGTCACCTACAATAGGCCTGATCTGAATTTAAAAATTAACATGGAAAGTATTAAGGAAAACGATAAGTGTACAAACTTCAACTTGGTAAGTGACTCCATCTTTCTTAGTGAGCTGAGAATATTTGAAATGAAAAGAGAAAGCAACATAGGCTATCTGGAGCTTTTTCAAGGCTTTCCAGAAAACAGTAGAATTAAAAGTCACATCATAGGAACTCTAATGAGCCATAGCACAGGCCGTGGTAACTGTGGCGAAGGAGGCCATAGTCATACTCTATCGAGCCCATTTGGGGGAAGAGAGTTACTGGGAGCACTGAAGGGGTGCCTTCAGAGCAAGAGTGATGACCTGTCTCCACAGGAGTTTTATTCTAGGGCTCAGAGAGTTTGGCTAAAGCAGTGAACTCTCATAGCACATGCTTTGTTCTTTTCTATTGTGGTAAAATATAATAACATAAAAATTTACCATTTTAACAGTTTTCAAGTGTACAATCCAGTGGCATTAAATACAATCACAGTATTGTGCCAACATCACCACTATGTATTTCTAGAACATTTTTATCATAATAGAAACTCTATATCCATTAAATGATAATTTTTCATTCTTCTTTTTCCCTAACCCCTGATAACCTCTATCCTCCTTTCTTTCTCTATGAATTTAACTATTCTAGGTGCTTCATGTAAGTGAGATCATACAATGTTTGTCCTTTTGTGTCTGGCTTATTTCACTTAGCATAACGTCATCATAATTTATCTACACTGTAGCATGTATCACAATTTCCTTTCTTTTTGAAGCTGAATAAATTCTGTTGTATCTATGTACCAGGTTTTGTGTATTCATTCACCCATCGATGGACATTTAGGTCGTTTCCGCTTTTTGTCTATTGTGAATAATGCTGCTATAAGCCGGAAAGTACAAACATCTATTTGAGTCCCTGCTTTCAGTTATTTTGTGTATATACCCCGGGGTGAAATTGCTGGATCATATGGTAATTCTATGTTTAATTTTTTGAGGAACCATCAAAATGTTTTCCACATAGGCTGTACCATTTTACATTCCCACCAACAGTTATAAAGTTTCCAATATCTCCACATCCTCACCAACACTTGTTATTTTCTGTTTCTTTGACAATAGCCATCCTAATGGGTGTGAAGTGGTATCTCATTGTGGTTTTGATTTGTGTTACCCTGATGACTAATGAAGTTGAGCATCTTTTCATGTGTTTACTGGCCACTTGTTATACCTTCATTGGAGAAATGGCTATTCAAGTCTTTTGCCCATTTTTGAACTGGGAACATTTTTAAAAGCTTCAACTTTGAATATTTAATCATTTTATTTTCTAAAGTTGGTATTACTAATTATATTAATTTATTCCCAAATGAACAAATTTCACATTAAACTTAACTGAATTTTGAACACTGATTCCTTACACTCTAAGAATTTAAACTTTTACTAATTATCAGACATTGTTGAGGTTTCTAAATACTATAAGTAGATTTTAGTTGCATTTAAAAATTTGATTAGAAACTGCTTATATATATATAACTTATTTTGCTTCTTTGTAAAATTTTAATTATATGTAAGTTGTTCACCTAAAAAATTAAACCTGAGATTGTTCAATAATAATTTTGTTTTTATTTCTCAACTTTAAAATGCACTGGTCATTTGTCCTGGTTCCCTCTATCAAGAAAGTTCTTACCCACCCTCCTCCCAACCCCACATCCTTGCCTAGCTTACTTTCTTACTTCAGTCAAGACTTTGCTCAAATGTCATCTTCTCAAAGATGCCTTCTGTGACCTCTATATACTACTTTCTAATATTTTCCTGTTTTATTTTTCTTCACAGCATCTAACACTCATTTATGTTACATTATGTATATGTTTATTACTATTCCCCTCTATTAGAATTTTCACTTCGCTAAGGCAAGGACTTTTCTCTGTCTTATGTTATTTCCAGTGACGAGAGAGTACTTGACATGTAGTAGTCACTTAACAAATATTTAATGAATAAACAAATAAATGAAAAATTGGAATTGAAAAAATTTTAAAGGAGCCCCCCGCCTATATTATAATTGCCCTGTATATTTGTTTCCTATGGCTGTGTTACGAGGTTTCACGAGGTTTCACAAACTGGCTAATGCTAAATTTTGTTATGCTATGTAAACTAGGTAGCTTAAAACAAGAGAAATTTATTCTCTCATAGTTCTGGAGCCAAGAAGTCCTAAATCAAGATGTCTGCAGGGTTGGTTCCTTCTGAGTGCTCTGAGGGAGAATTCAGGTCTGTCTCCTAGTTTCTGGTGACAGCCAGCTATCCTTTGTGTTCCTTGGCTTATAGATTCATCAATTCAATCTCTGCCTCCATCTTCACATGGCCTCCTCCCTGTGTCTGTGCCTTCACATGGCTGTCTTCTTATAAAGACACCAGTCATAACAGATTAGGGGCCCATCTTAATTCAGTATGACCTCATATTAATTTAACTATATCTGCGATGATCCTATTTCCAAATTAGGTCACAATCTGGGGTACTTTGGGGTGAGGGGAATGGGGAGGAGCAGATACAATTCAACTCATAACACCCTGTAATCAGCTGCTCTAAGATTTTAAATATCTCATTATACTTGAACTGTTTTTAAGAAGATATTGGATCCTAAGACAAAGCACTGAAATCAAAAGTATAGGAAATGTAAATAATACAGGTGTTTTCTTTAAATATGTTATTTCATATAAAAATTGTAATTAATGCATCATCAGGAATGCCCTTCAGATGAATGTGATGCTGGAGTTTTTTATGGCTAGACACTTTGACAGACATTATTGTGGCAAATGTTGTCTGACTTATTGCTTCAACAAACTGGAAGACAAGTAATTGTATATGGGTTAATAAAACAAATGAACTGAAAAAAAAGATAGTTAACACGTTCAGATACTTGATAGTTGGAAAAAAATGTTTAGTAATCAGTTTTCAGGTCTACTGTAAACGATTTTGCTGTTCTGAGTAATACTCATTCAGTTCAACATTTTATGCTGTTATTGTGCGGGGCGGGGCCCTTTTTCTTTATGACTGTTCTTCAGAGATAGCAAGAGAGAACAGTATTTTTAAAATAGAAAGTAAACCTCAGACAGGCATACACTTAAATATTTATAACTAGAGATCGAAATTTGTTTCACATTTGCCAGTCCTCCCACATCCCTTAATTGAACAGATGGTTTTTATATTGTGCCCTAAAGAAAAACCAGCTAATCTGATTAGTTTTTGTTGATTTTTTTTTTTACTTCAAGCGTGGAAATGAATTTAGAAGAACTGACCCTCTGTGAAACATGTCCTGCTTCAATTAAGATACACAGAAATTGAGAAACATGATTGTATCAGTGTCTTTGGGCTGCTGTAACAAATTACTATAAACTGTGTGGCTTAAAATGACAGAAACTTATTTTCTCACAGTTCTTAAGTTTTGAAGTTCAAAATCAAGGTGCTGGCAATGCCATGCTCCCTCTGAAATCTCTAGAAAATAATTTTTTTCATGCCCCTCTCCTAGCTTTTGGTGATTTTTGACAATCCGTGGTGTTCCTTGGCTTGTAGACATATCACTTCGATCTCAGTCTTTGTCTTCACATGGCTTTCTTCCTGTTTGCTGGCCTCCAAATCTCTCTCTTCTTATAAAGACACCAGTTGCAGGATCTAGGGCCCACCCTAATCCAGTGTGACCTTGTCTTAACTTGATTACATGTGCAAAACAGACCCTATTTCCAAATAAGGTCATAGGTACCAAGAGTTCAGACTTCAGTATATCTTTTGGGAAACATATTCAACCCACTGCAATTATTTTAATGAGAAAAATAATATATGTACATAGTTTTTAGAGTTCAAAAGTTCTATGTTATAATAAATCTAGCAGCCTCTTGTTACATCTTGACACTCTACCAATTCCTGTTCTGCTGAGACAAGAATGTTCACTGGTTTTAGTTGTTCCTCATAATATTTAGCTCCATATTATTAACTCTCACCTCAATTTTAGATGTTATTTATTAATATTATGCTGTGGAAGATGAAATTTTCGCTTTCTAATACTACCCAACAAATGCACTTTTCATACTCTTCCACCTCTCAGTATAGTTAGTTAGTTGTAACACCATACTTTTGTTAAATCGATATTCGGAGCTTATATTATTGTGACTATGCAACTGTTTATAGAATAGCCATATGATATATGATGATTATATTTATTTTCTTTTACAACATTTTTTCCTTGGTGTTAGTAATTGAATCCTTTTTTTTTTTTTTAGCTTAAAATTCTATATAGTAATAATAAATTTATTCCCAAACTCTGCCAGAGCTTCTGTCACTATGTTCAGCTTCTTCAGGCCATCGCTCAGTGTCATCTTGTAAGCTCCATACCCCTGCTCCCATATTGCTTGTTTCTCTCTAGGTCTTCTTTGTGGCTGTGACCTGGGAACTATCATTCTGGGGCCTCCCTTTCCCTCTTTCCCGTGTTGGAGCTCTCAGTGCCTGGGTCCCAATATTTACTTTTTTTGGTTTGCTCCCTCATTTCCTGAGAAAAGGTACAAGCTAAATCCTTGAGTTCTTCAATGTATGGAAAATATCTTTATTCCATTGTCATACCTTAAATAGATATATAGCCAGGTATACAGATTCCTAGATGGGAAATCAAATTCCTTCACAATTTTGAAGGCCTTGTATCATTGTCCCCTGGTTCTAGGTGTTTCACTGTAAACATCTTTGCTGCAAACATTTTCACAGCACAGCTAATTGGGCATAAGGCAATGTCACCATGAAAGATAAAATAACTGACAGTTTGGTTTACATTTGGCAGACTTAATGTATTTAAGCAAATTGTCAGTTTGGTTTTCTCCATTCTCACAGTACTCTTATCTTTATATTATATAAATCTTAGCCCTCATAATGGTCTATACATGAGGAGTAGACATGGTGGTCTTAAAATAGTGGATGATAACACCACGCATAAAGCCAGATAGCAAAGGTACACGTAAAGCCAGATTGCACATGATACTAGAAAATGATAACTTATGTTTACTAATCCTTCAGTTAGCATACTCATCTCTCACCCAACAAAACCAAAAGTTCACTGCTCTATAACAAATATAAAAGAGGCAGCTACTGATTTATAAGTCATCGAGAATGTTAATTATCGATTCTTTAGTTGGAAACTAATATGTCTTAATTAAAGAAGAAATCGTAGCAAAAAAGAAAAAAGTTCTGAGTGAAATGAGAGAATCAAGCAAAAAAAAAAAAAGCTATAATACTATGAATGAAAGACCTCCAAGACAATGTAGTTTCATTTTTCATAAGTCTTTTAAATTTTGTTATTAATGTTTTGTTTCATTATGTCCTTTTTAATGTCCCTCTTTTATTTTTTGTTATTTTATCTTTGATGGTGAAATTACCTGATGGCCAATTAGTTATGTGGCAAAAATGCTGTGGCAAAGATGTCTGTGGCAAACATGCTTACAGCAAAAATCGTGGACATGTGTCTGCTAGCTCCTAATTTGTTGTTGAGATGGTTTTTGCCATTCTGATCCATGGTCCTTTGTAAGTAACATGTTTTTATTTTCAATTCCTAGAAGATTTTAAGTTCTTATTTTTGTCTCCATTCTAGTGAAATTTTACGACATGCCTTCCAAAACAGTTGGGGCCTCTAATTTCTGAGATTACTCTGGATCTTTGAAACAGGAATTGACCAGAGGTATTCCTCCTGATTTGTAAACTTAGGTTTTAGCTTTCTGTTCTGCTAAGACATGTACGACTTGTACACCCACCTTCAGGTTCTAAAAGCTAAACTTGTCAGTTTTCATTTCCCCTTCTTTTCTCTTTATCCTTCTGGGTTCATGCCTTAATTTCTTCTCTCAAAGTCATTTAGTACCGTTGGGGAGGAAAGGTTGATGAATGCATGTTATGTAATCTGCTGTGTTTAGCCAGAAGTCCTCTGACTGATTATTCATTAGTGTATCACCATGGAAGGTGCTTGTCAATTAGTGTTGAGTTACAAAATAATCTAGAGCAACCAACCCTCAGGTGAAATTTTCCTTCATTTGCTCTTTACTTAATTAAACATTCATCACTGCATTGTAAACACTTTTACTCATAGTTTGTATA
>NW_011888880.1:2388507-2392056 GCF_000151845.1 Pteropus vampyrus | reverse complement strand
TATATAATATTAATGCTTCAGTCAACTTAATGATATTCCACACAGCATTACTTTTAAACAAGAAACACATTTTACGGAAAATAAAGGCAGCAATGGGTTCATGCTCATGGAATTCACTGGTCTTATTACGTTGTCTATTACCCTGGAGTAGGTCTGACTGGATGATTGAATGGCCTTTTTCTTTTTATTGTGATAAAAATTTACTATTTTAACCATTTAAAAGTGTAAAATTCAGTGGCATTAAGTACATTCACAGTGTTGCGTAATCATCACTATCGCGTTCCAGAACGTTTTCATCACTCCAAAAGGAAATCCTCATACCCATTAAGCAGTCACTCTCTATTCTTTCCTCTCTCCAGCCCCTGGCAACTACTAATTGGCTTTCTGTCTCTATGGTTTGCTTAGTCTGGACATTTCATATAAATGAAATCATACGATATGTAGCCTTCTGTATCTGGCTTTCCTCGTTTAGCTTATTTTCAAGGTTCATCCATGTTGCAACACTGGAAAGACCTTTTGAAGACTCAATAATTGCTCTACCTGGGTAACAACACCTTGTGGGGCTAGGATAATATTCCCTAGGTTTTGGCATATGTTCTAAATCTAAATATAGATCCATGGTCCAGGAATCAAGAGGTAGAACCAGGTAGATCCTCTCACTTTTACACCTAGTGAGTCACATGCAGAATTTTGCTTCCCATTCCTGAAACTTTGGGCTCTTCTGGTTCAGAGGTCTTAGTCCCTAGAAAGAATGCTTTCACCCGGGTACACAGCAATAGCTCAGTTAAACTGGAGTTGAGACTGCCACTTGACCATTTGGGGATCTTTATGCTATTTAAACAACATGCAAAGAGGCTACTGTACTGCCTGGAATGATGGATCCTGACTATTAAGGAGATTTTGAATTGCTGCTACACAATTGAAGAAAGGAGGAGTATGCCTGGAATGCAGGAGATAATTGAGAGGTGCCTCTTAGTACTTAGTACTTGCATATTCTGTGATATGAGTTAATGGTAAAATACAACACAATAGAAGTAGGACCTTTAATGGCCCAGATTCTTCAGGAATGGTTTGGGTTGCCCCTCAAGGCAAGGAACCATTATCATCTGAGATTCTTGCCGAAGGCTTAGGGGATATAAAACAGATAATGGAAGAAAAAGAAAGTAGTTATAAATAGTAATTATGATCATGTTGCCAATTGCAGATACAAGGACTATAACAGTTATGATCATTTCCCCCTCATTCTAGTATGAATATATTTGTGCACAGTATATTAAGCAATTATTCTTCCCCTCTTTCTCCTAAGATGTGTTAATAGTGGATAACCTTATATCTTAATATTTAAGTTATAAACTATCAAAGGGATACTGTGACTCATCAAGAAGAATGAGCATTGCTTAAAGATTCTTGTCTTTTGGGAGGGAAGGAGCTGTTCTGGGTTATATGAGATAGTTGCATTATATGGACTAAGCATGATTTTGCTGTGGTCTTTATCTGAAAATTAAACACAATTAAAAGAACCCCAGACGAGAGTTGGACCAGGGTGGTTTATACCTGTAATATAGCTGAGCTGGAACTATATTTACCAGAATTCTCTTCCTTTTATGATTTTGATTTTGGTTGGCCACAATAGAAATTTGCAAAAGATTTAAGAAGTGTAAGTGAAGCACCAGCCATTACACCTGTTAGGTCCATGCAGGGTCCCAGGCGCTACCGCAAGTTTGACCATGATCTGCTGACTCACCTCATTGGCACAGGGTGGCCGTCGGGCCTGCAGCTCCTTCAGCTTCCATGTCCTGGATGAGGAACATGTGCAGCAAATCAACCCACCTCTCTCTTGGTAGATAGATGATAGATGGATGAAATTCTGGTCTTGCGATAGCTCATGGTGTGGTAGAAATACATGGCTCTGAAATCACACAGAACAGAATTCAGTGGCACACATGATTTGTGGTCTTGGAACCTGACTCCCCATCTGTAGAATTGGGAGCACATGTTTACTTGTGTGGCTATTATGTAGGGTTGAGTTAAACACTGTATGTAAAATACCTATGGGCTCACATTGGATGCATAGTAAATGTTAGCTCCCCACTCTGCTGAAGGGAGATGCATTGTTTAGTTAGTGCCCTAAGTCTTAGTAAATGATTTAATCGAACTGAGTCTCTTAGATATTATTAAATGTGGTGTAGTTATTTGGCATATACTGTTTTACATCACACCAATACCACCTTCTGGGGGGTTGGTTGTACACAAAATTCAGACATTATTTGCAGTTCGTTCTGTCACTTATCTGCATAAGATCTAGTGCACGTTGTTTCCTTGAGCCTAGTTTCTATTTAAACACTATTACCTCATGGGGTTTTGTCAGAAGTAAATAGGAGAAAGTGCTCCACTTAATCCTAAGCATACAGTAAATGCTCAATACGTCTACTAGATGTTGAGGGAGGTCAGTAGGGTTTCAAAGATGGGTTGGGCCAGTTGTTGCACTAAAGGGGAGTTTACCATATAGTGAAGAAAAAATCCATGAAACCACTGGAGAAGTTATATTTCTTTTAATAGTAGAAAACAGACAAGTCGAAAAATAGCAACGGAGGAGAAAGTTTTGATATAAAAAAACCAGATGCCATGGAAAGATAAAAGGTCTTGCAGACTTTCGTTGATTTATGGGATCATGAGCATTTGATTCCTGCTCTGATCAGTAATGGCTATGCAGTACTATCCACCTGGCCAGTGGCGAGTCATAATAAGTGGAAGAGTGGGTGCCCTGAGAGCAGTCAAATTAACAATTTTGCCAGCGGGGGAGAACTTGTTCCGACTGACGTCCTAGAGGCTGGAATGCATTTGAAACAATGGGTTGCAGCTGAAAAGCTTTCAGTTTAAAAAGAATTGTGACAAAATGAATCTGCAAATTACATATCCAGTTTACCAACTAGGTCAAAAGCTCTTGACATTCTCCTGCTTTCTAAAAATTAAAGCCAACAAACAAAAACACTTTCTGTAAGAGGGTAGTCTCCTTTTCTCCTTTGTCTTCTCAATATCTTTTCTTTCTCATTTTTTCCAGTGCACGCTCTCACTTTTTCTTTCTCGGTGTCGGTGTTTTCCCTCCACCTCTTCGCCCCTTCCTCATTCCCGCATTCTCGGCTCCCCGATTCTCCGCGCGGCCGGGGACATACCCAGGGCCCGCACCTGCTAGGGGAGCGCCCAAGCCCGGTCCCGCGGAGGGACTGGCAGTGACGTACCCGGGAGGACGGGGCCCGCGCGGCCCGCTGACGTCACTGCCGCAGCGGTCCCGCGCGAAGCCCAAGAATGGGAATTCAAGGAGGGAAACACGGCGGTGACCCCGCGGTCAGGGATGAGCGCTGCGACTGCGCGGCGTGCTGTGGGATTCTGAGGTCGCAGGGCCGGAATCGCGCCTCCCGCGTAGGCTGAGCCCTCCCCACACCCTCGGCGCGCTCGAACCCAAGTTTAGCGCTAAGTGGGATGCCCCACACGGCGGGGCCTCGTGCGCACGCGCCGTGGGTGGGGGGCAGACAGGGGAGAGCGCTGGGG
>NW_011888880.1:2359371-2387777 GCF_000151845.1 Pteropus vampyrus | reverse complement strand
CCTGCAGCCGCGGCCCCTACCCAGCGCAGGGGCCGGCGGGCGCCGCGCGGAGGCTGGGCGGGCGTATTCAATGGAAGTATGTTACCAGCTGCCGGTGCTGCCCCTGGACAGGCCGGTCCCCCAGCACGTCCTCAGTCGCCGAGGAGCCATCAGCTTCAGCTCCAGCTCCGCGCTCTTCGGCTGCCCCAATCCCCGGCAGCTCTCACAGGTAAATCGCCGTCACCGCCGGGGGCTCACACTTGGGAGCTTCTCTCTTTGTTTCCCTCTTCCCACCGCCTTCACCTCCGCGACACCCTCATTCCTCGCCGTTCACCCAGACCCAGCGTTGCCCTTTGGGGCTTTGTAGGCTGGCCCTTCGATTTGAGAGGTTTTTCTTTTATCCTCGGGGCTACCTACTTCTTAGTCCCCGGCCTCCACGCGGGTGGGGTCCCGGAGCCCTCCAGACCCTCCCCAGTTCGCCCCCGCCCCGTGCTCAGCGGCTTAATCCTCAGTAATGACTTTGTCTTCCTCCTTTTCTCGGCGTTTCGGTCTGGGAGTTGGGCCTCTCTTCCTTAGTTGTGGCCCTGACACACCTGTGCCCCCCCACACCTGTGCTATGTTCGCGCCTCGCTTCCCCCAGCTCCCGCGCACCCCGTGGTGCTCAGGTGGTCCTGCGGTTCTCCCAACAGTAGGCCGATTCCCTTGTTATTGTTCTCCCAATTCCTTCGATTCTGTGGATGGACCCTAAGTGACATCTGAGAAACAAGTATCGAGAGTACTTTTCTCAAGGTTCGGTTTCTGCAGATTTGATAGCCAGAAATCAGTTTTGTTTTTACTTTGATAAGGAGATTTCAGAAGAGAAACTACTGATGAGTACGCAGGAAGACTTTGTTTTGAATGGTCCAATACCAGTTGCTCCTGAGAATTTCGTTTTTTTCTGCGGTGATGGTGTTGGCTCACTTCTTAGTTCTTGCTGTTTTTAATTGCGAGATTTAAAATAGGCAAAACTAATTTTGTTTACATTTGAACTGAGTGCCCTCCATTTCTGCTGCCAGAATGTTACATGTTTATGATTACTTTTTAATTCAAATATAGTTTTCCTATATTAATGTCTTATGGGAATATTTTTCCTCTGTGTTGTAAATGTCTTGAGCTGTGTCTGTTTTGCTGTTTTTAAAAACAGAGTGGAGCACCTGGTAGAGATTTTACTTTTAACAGGTGTGCCCAGTAAATATTTTGTCATTTGCTTCTTTCCCTAAATTGCTTGTCGAGAGTAAGAGCCTATAGTTGGGTTCTCTCTGAACTGTTTTTATTTAAAATCAGACTTTTTTCAACAACAGAAATGGAAATAAACTCATAGATACAGAGAATATTTTGAGGGCTACTATTTTTTGGGGGGAGGGGGGCGTCAGGCGATGGCCGAAAAAGGGCAAAGGGATTAAGAAGTACAAATGCATAGTTACAAAACAGACATGGAGTTATAAAATATAGCATAAGGAAGATAGTTATTGTAATAAATATATATAAGGGGAAGAGGGGTACTAGATTTAGTGGGGTGATCAGTTTGTGAGTTATATAGATCTCTAATCCCTATGTTGTACAACTGAAACATGTATTACTGTATGTCAACTATAATTGAAAAAAATTTGTTGATTGTACAACGTAAATATGAGCAACTAATTGCCTATTATATTTCAGTAAAGCTGGAAAAAATCAGACTTCTTTCACAAGAAGTGGTTGTCTACTAATGAGGTCAGAGCCAACTTATAAAAATTAGTGTGATAATTTTTGATAGCACTACATTGTTATTTGAAAGTTGGGTCCAGGATCTGCCTTTATAGTACTGCTTAAAGCATTTTTAGGTTGCAGAACGAATTTTGAAGAGAGATGAATGCATTGCTGAAAAAAGTTTTTAATGGTAGTAGTTGAAGGTTTTTAATGGTAGCAACTTTTTTCACTTGTAAATATGACTTTCTTAGATAAGCGGGCACATGACTAGTACCCACGTCCAATTCAGTCTAAATAATAAAGGCAATCACTAATCAATTATCAGTGCTAAAATACACATAGTTACTTAGGCTCCCTGAGGAGAAAGTGAATGAAAAGGGAGATTCCAAGGGAATTGAAACAAGTAAAGCTGATTCGAGGCATTTTACCTAATGTCTTAATTAATCCACAGAGACCAGTTCAAGTCACACTCCTTGACTCGTTTCTTAGCCTTAGGTCGTAATGGGTAATAGAATTTAAAACATGATTGTGGCAGATAATATTGTAGAGTCAAACCATATTTTACTGTTTTCAAACTTTAAAAAATTTTCTGTGCCCCAAAGTGAGGTAAATTGGAACTTCTGAAAATTTGGACAGAAATTTTTCTGAATTAACACTTTTTTCTAATCAATGTTGCTGAACATTAAAATGAAGGGAAATTTACCATGATGCTGAAATGGGTATGTTTATCATCACCAAGACTGTATCATTTAATACTAAAGCATATATTAATAGTGATTTCTTTAGGTCTAGATGAGACTTTACAATAGGAAAAAGAGGTAGAAAATCTTGTAATCTTATTCCGAGCTCTATAAAATAAGTATTTGGTTAAATCAGAAGCTTTCTTCACCCTTGACTCTTCAGTTCCTGAGTCTAAAGCTACAGAAAGTATAAAAAGTTTGGGTGGCTTCATAGTTTCACTTAAAAGGCTTAAAAAAAAACACCTGTTTTTGCATTTTTTAGGTACTAAGAAGAGTTTTTTTTGTATTAGACTTTTTGTATTTTAAAATATGTTCAAAACTAGCAATCTTTTCAGTTTTTTATTTTCACCATAATATTGAAACCCAGCTCACAGTGATACTTAAATATTTATTGAATGAGTGAATGGGTAATGAAGTTATCTGTGACTGAGCATCAATTTCAAGTATGAAAACAATGTAAGGACTTTAATCAAGATATAGTAGTAACTCATTCATCCAAAACTTGGTTTGGAACTTGTAACTGTAGGCTCTAACAGATTCAGGAAGTACAAGACCGAGCAACCAAAATAGATTTGGAAATCCTCTCAAATCCCGTGTTTTATTTAGGCAAAATTCTGACAAACTTGTTTTCCAAGTAGCAGCAGATTTGAAGGGCTGGGAGACTGCTAGAGTCAGGTTCACACTGATAGCAGCAAAGCCAGCAACTTTTACAAAGGCAGCCTGGGGACAGATAGTTTAGGGGCATGAGTGTTGTACAACACAATAATTATTAGTCAAAATAATGTAAATAGATCCTATTTTTTTAATTTAAAGATTTGTACTGTTAAAAATCTCCATATCAGACAGTTTAAGTGTTGATGCTTAAATGGACAAGTGTTGAGTTATCTGGAAAATTCATTTCTGTGGAACACCAACTCTCCCAAGGATGCCAAGTAAATGAGTCATTAACTTTTTGTTTTAAACAAGGTCGTGTTCTACTTTCTCAAATGGTTAATAAGGGTTTTTAAAAACTTTTTGGAAAATAAGGATAATAAAAGTAGCTTGGTTTTGCCATTTTGGGTTATGTATTGTTGATAGGTGGGTTTAAACATTTATCTTGCAGGATAAAGTTCTTTGGAAAAAATATTGTAAGAGCAGCAATTGTCTTGTTCACCACTGTCTGTCCACAGTGCTTTGCATAGGTAGGTGCTTAGTATGTGGAAGGTGAGTTAGTGTATTGATGGCAAGGCAGAGCACTGCACCTGGGGTGTTATTTCAGTCAAATTTTTCTCTGCACTGGAAACAAGCCTTATTTGGGTTAGAAATTTGAGGTTTAATTTTTAAAATTTATTACAAATATGTGATATGTATTATAATTGAACAAAATATTGGGATCTGCATATAAACCTGTGCTTTTAATAGCATAATCTAAATTTGACTTCTAGGTTAGCATCTATGTCTTTTTCTAAAATAGACTTTTTAAAAGAGAAGTTTTAAGTTCATAGCACAATTGAGTGGAAGGTACAGAGGTTTTTTACATACCCCCGAGCCCACACATGCATAGCCTCCCCCTTTATCAACATCCCTCATCAGAGTGGCACATTTGTTACAATTACTGAACTTACGTTGACACATCATTATCGCCCAGAGTCCATAGTTGACATTAGGGTTCACTCTTGGTGTCTTTTTTTTTTTTTAATACAGAAACTATTTCACAAATATTGAACACTTTCTCTGAATGAAGTTCCTTGTATTAGGTCTGAGAGATGTAAAGAATTAGTAGTTTGTTTGTTTGTTTTTTTTAATCATTTGTGAGCCTGCCAACCTCAGTTTTTCTTTGATACATTACCTTCCTTATACATAAACATTTTCAGCTGTAGTCATTTTGTACATCTGTGTTGTCTTTAGCAGTGTTCTTAGTATGTGACAAATTATCAAGGTCCTACATGTGCCAGAATAGTTCAAAGCCCTTGGATAAAAGTTGGTTCCTCCTTCAAGAAGCTTACAGGATTATGGTGGGGAAAATGCTATGATTATATATGATATAATTTTTATACTGGAGTTATCAAGGTGTATTATATGAAGGTATCCCTAAATTTCCTGGGTAAATCAGGGGAAGCTTCACGTTCTAGTTGTGGCTTAGGCCAAGGCCCGAAGGTTAAATAGGTGTTTCTAGGTAAACGGGTGCATTTAGGGGGATGGGGAGAGGGTGGCCCAGGTAGTTATGTAGGTGAACACTATTCAACAGACCTTTTGTGATGATGGAAGTGTTCATTGCAGTATCCAATATAATAGTCACTAGCCATGTATAGCTAGCTAGGTGAGCACTTGAAATGTGGCTGGTTTGAGGAACTGAGTTTTAAATTCACTTTTATTTAAATAGGTACACATGGGTAGTGGCTATTGGCAGATCATTAGTTATCATTAGTAGTGGTGTAATGTTGATCTCTGAATGTTGAATATTTGAGTTACTTTTGGGTTCTTGCTGTCGTACAGAAAACTTTATACCTTCATGTGTGTTTGACAAAGTCTTTAGAATGGAATTTCTAGGTTGGGTCAAGAGGTAAGAACATTTTCTGGCTTTCTAGAACACTGTCCTTTTATAGTACCAAGATAAATGGTTATATCTCTTTTATCTCCAATCATGTTATTAGATTATAATACTATATGATTAATATACATTATTTTATAAATATTTTATAAACATTTACATAAACACTTTATAGGTGCACCAGGGTACACTGAGTTAGTTTTAATTATGCGGCAAGCCAGCCTGCACACTTTCTGAAGTGTTCTTGTGCATTTGCATTTCCTCTTTTGTGAAATTTCATTTGCACATCCTGTGCTTGTTTTAAGGGCTCATATATCTGATAACAGTTTGTAAATATGCATTACTCTAAATTACTGTTACCACAGTAGTTACCTCTTCACAAAGCTACATGCCAAAGCCAGCACAGGGGATACTGCGAACGGTCAGGTGGGACACTCTGGGAAGTGGTGGGATGCACCCCCAGGGGAGTGCTTCCGTTCCAGGGCCTTCTTCCCAGCGCCCCTTTCCCCCACCCCCAACCCAAATACTTGTTTTTGTTGAGACCTTGATTTCATTTTTCTGTTTTCAGAGGTGCTTCATACTTTGATATAAATCTAGTACTACCATGTTTTGGCTTTCACTTCTGAACTATGATATAGTTATACTATAAATATATTCTCAAATAATACTCAAAGTATTAACATAAATTTATAGTGTATTTGGAGTGTAGTTCTATTTGAGGAGTAGGGTGTTCAAATTGCTAGTTTGTAAGTTGTCATCAGGAACACATTTAGTCTATGGGATGTAATTTGCCATGATTTTGCTGCTTTGTTGCTATGCCTAAGGTTCTATCATTTGTCCATATGTCCACTGAGGAATTCTTTTTCAAATGCAAATATTCTGCAAGAGGTAAAATATTAAGTCCTTCACAGGACTTAGAAAGATTAGGGAGCTCACTTTGGGTGGCTAGAGGGAGAGAAGAGGTACCATCCATTTTCTTTGAGGCAATTTGGTAAGACTTCTGCGAATATATCAGTGTAAATTCCTCCTTCCCTCCTTTTTTCAAAAAAGATCAGAGCAATTTTAGAGCATCGACTCCTTTTCTGGACATGGATATAGAGACAAGCTTGGGAAGAGAATAGCTGAAGGAAGGGGACGTGGACAGTTTAGATTAATTCAGATTTTTGCCTAAGATCATTAATAGTCATTTAGTTGGACTAAAGACACCTAGGGAATTTAGGTGATAACCTCGTAGCATGCAGATTTTCTTGAGGAATTTAATTTTTTTTTTTTTTTGTACTAAAAACCGTGTATATCACATTTGTGTTTTTATAAAATCTCATTTTAGAAACTTTTTTATTGTGGCTACAAATTGCTCAGATTTTATGATTCATTTGAATTGTGAGAAAATTGAGTGTTTATTCTCTTCTGAATTTAAATGGCCTGTTCTTGCCTGAAAGTAACATAGACTTTGTTGATTTTTATGTTGTTACCGAATGTGCCTTTCAAAAGATTATTCACAAATAATTGCTACTTTTGCATGTTTGCATTCAGGTGTAAGTGTTCATATGATCAGTACATGAGGAAAGGGACAAAAACTCCACCTGTAGATGCGCTGTCTAAGCTTGCAGGACTTCGCTTTGGTTGCTGGCAGGTACCCTTTCTAAGGAGCCTGTGCTGCTGATCTTATGGTTGACATCAGAAGTGTTTCTTGCTCATAGCTTTAAGTAGGAATTTTGAATGACTGCTCCATGCCTCCACCTGCTGGTAGGGATGGCTCTTTGTTTTCTGAAGATGATGGCTTGAGGGAGGAGCAGATGAATGAGAGGACAGGGCTGAATTTTGGGGGAAATAACTCGTTAATTGATAACTAAGATTCAGCAGAGCCTACTCTATTCAGAGTTTTGAGCAGACCAGGCTCTAGCTCAGGACTGTGTAAAGTGCTTGGCAAATGGTTGTTCATAAAGATGGAGTAGACTGTAAGTGATATTACTCCCAATTTTACTGAGCAAACTGAGCTCAGACATTAAAACACTTGCCTGAGGCATCACGAGAACTTCTAGAAAGGCCTGTCATGTTTCACAGCTCCCTTTAAAACTGCCTCTTCGGTGAACGTAAATGGAACGTAGTGAGACTTTTAGGTTTATGGATTATAGATCTTGTTGGCTTATGGATTTGGGTAAAAAATACAAATTCGATGATTTTACGTGATTATTTGAAGTGATAACCTTCACTCTGGTCTTTTCAAATTATAAGTAGAGTTTTTTGTTCTAGATGCTCTGTTCTAGGAAGATATGACTAGCTCAATCACACTCTGAAGATAGTGACCAGGGTGGTGAGGTGATTTCAAACCACATTGTTTGATATGTGACTGAAGAAATTGGAGACATTCTCAGTCTAGAGAGACGAGGACTCAGGATTTGAGCCAGGAGAGGTGGGAATGGAGGTGAGGGAGTGACTGGTGAGAGATGACAGCACTACCGTCTTCCATTATTTGAAGGAACACCATGCGAGTGACAGAAAGGAGAAGATTGATTTAGATTTTGATTGGTTGTATGTTCTCAATTACTGTACCCTGTTCCTACTTCGTGAGAGCAGTTGCCAACATACAGAAGAAGATACAAGCTTAAAGTTGTCACTTGTCCAAGGTAACACAAATAGGTAGTGGAAATGTATTAAACTCTGGGCCATTGTCACCTTAAAGCCCATGCATTTCTTCTACTTCCTTTACCACATGGGAGAAGGATGTTACCCCAGATGATAGAATGAGGACCAATAGATAGAAACAATAGAAAGGGAGAGCTTATGTTTAACCACAGTAGTAATCAAAAAAAATGCATATGAGAAAGAATGATACACGTTTTTGCTAAGACATATGTGCATAGAATTTTTGGTAATAATTCGAAACATTGGAAATGGATATTTATATTCAGTGCTCATCAGTGAAGGGTTGGTTAAAATGTAGTGTTTTTAAAAACTTAAAAATTCTTTTCCACTACAGTCAACATTCAATATTACATTAGTTTCAGGTGTATAGCATAATAGACACTTATATAACTCAAAAAATGATCCCCCCTATAAGTCTAGTATGCACCTGACATAAAATATGTTGTCTTAATTCAGCATAAAACTCTGTATCCCATAAAATAATGCCACGTATCTGTATTTGTCTTGGAAAAGTACCCATAATAATATGAATGAGAAAAATACTAGCAGCAAAGCGGCACGTATATTAGCCTGTTAATGTAACTTTCTACATAACATCTCTGAATAAAAACACAGAGGATTCTGTATACACCAGTGTATCAATACAAGTCTGGAAGTTTGCTCAGCGAAATATCAATTGTGATTTTTACACGACTTCCTCTACAAAAGAGGAGAGCTCTTAAGGTCAGACCTTTGTTAGGTCTCTGAGTCTCGTCCTCTTAGTGACTTAAGGAGTTCTAAGAACCTGTGAGAGCTCTATTTTATTGTGTGCTAGGAAACTGCCCTTTCATGCAAAACACTTTTCTATGTTAATTAAGCAATCTTATTTTAATTGTTATTGTACAGTCGACCCCTTTCACTTATTCTGGAAATTCTTGCTTGGAAGACTTAGGTAAGTGAACCTCCTCAAAAATTCTGAAACATTTGGCACAAAATAGATAAACCAGTGCGGTCCATGAGATTACTTGAGTCTTCTGTAGCCGCCAAGGGAACTGTTTACCCGGTCAGATTTTTTGAGTAAATAGAATTTGATGCCTGAAATGAACCATCTATAAGACACTCCTAGAGGATATTAGTACTGACTTTCACCTGATTATTGTCCATAATTTTCTTCAAAAGAAATGATTTATTTGGAAGAGAAATCCTATCATTGGGTAGTGGTAATTTTTACTGTCTTTGTACTTTTAGGATTTTGTTTTGAAAAAATACTTTTGTAAGCATTGAATCTGAGATACATTGGTGATTTGCCTTGGACAAGTCGCTTAATTCCTTCTAGTCTGTTTCTATAACTGTAAATAGAGTCGGCCATACCTAGTAAAGGTATCACAGGACTGGTGTGAGGCTCAGATGATATATGTGAACATATTATATAATCAGAGAAATCAGTAAAGCTATTTAAAAAAAGCTTACCAAAAAAAAAAACCTTACGTTTGTTAGAATGTCATTTAAGTAAAAATAAAATTACGAAGAAACTGAAGTCTAGTTAGCTAATAGTTTAATAAGTGTAAGTAGGTAGCCCAGAAGTGGATTATTCACTGGCACATAGTAGGTATCCAGAGTGATTTATTCAAACGGAAATGTTGTGGTTTGACGTTTGGAGGAATACAGTGCATTTTTAATGGAAAAATGGAGTGAGTTTGGTGGTGGTGGATAGTTTACAAAAATATTTTGCCTATTTCAGAGCTAAGAAGGTTTCTACTATAATTTACTCAGATAGCTGAGGGTTGCTATATTAGCATAACGTATTTATAAAATGCAAAATGTCCTCAAGAAAATTTATGAGCCAGAATCATAGAACATTAATGTTAGAAGAGACTCTAGAATTCACGCTCTTCGGCACGCAGATGAGTGAACTGAAACCAAGGAGGCTAAAGGACACACACAGGCAGTACGGAAACCTTCTGTTGAGCATCCTGATTTTCGCTACTTGGTTTTGCTTGAGTTTCTGGAATGAGGAGATTACCACTTTATAATTCAGTCCATTGTGGTGTTAAATGGTGGGATACACCGGAAGCTGCCAGGAGGCAAGGGAAGGGTTCTCCCCTAAAGCCTTCAGAGGGAGCATGGTCCTACTGACACCTTGATTTTGGACTTCTGGCCTCCAGAACTTAGAATACAATTCTGTTTTAAGCCACCCAGTTTGTGGTACTTTGTTACAGCAGCCCTAGGAAATGTATACAAATGGTTTTGATTTGTTCATTCTTTCAATTAGCAGACATTTACTGAGCACTTTTTATGTGCCAGGCACTCTGCTAGGTATATAAAAGATAAATGAGACATGTTTCCTGCCTTCATTCTCTAAGTTCGGTCCATAGGAAGCATAGCTATGTAAATACATCAGTGCCATACATTTAATACATATTCTCATTAGGATAGTGTATGAAGTTTAGTGGTGGTAAGTGGAGCTGGGTGAACCAGGGAAGGTTTTATTTACAGAGACCTTTGTGCTTGGTTTCAAAGACCTGAAATCAACCTCTGTGGGAATTCTGATTGATTCTGCTACTGCTAGTGCTGTTGTTCTTAACCTAGTTCAAGGTGTGTTTAGCCTGCTGCAGTAGCATCCCGTCACTAGAATTCGCTCTCCACAGATCCGTCGAAGTAAATTTTAAAATGTAGTCAGCTCATGCCACTCTGCTGAAAACAGTGGGTTCTTATCACAGTGAAAATAAAATCCAACTCCTTTACATGATACGGCCCCATATAATGTGATCCCTGCTAACTTTTCATTCTCATCCCCTTTCACAATGGTCTGGCTGTCTGCGGACTTGCCAGGTTTGGGCCCATCTTTGACTTTGCACTTATTCTTCCCTCAAGCTCAAGATCTTCCCATGGCTCCTTGTCCTTCAAGTCTCAGCACATACTCTTTGCAGAGGAACCGTCCTTGACCATACTGTTTACCTTGTTTTGTTTGTGGCATGCACTGCTAACTTGATTTGTCTGTTCCTGCCTTGCTTTCACCCCCGCCTTACTCCCCAGCCTGCCACCATAGAATGTGTGGTCAGGAAGCAGGATCTTGTCACCCTCCTCGCTGCCCTGTCCCTCCAGTGCAGTACCTAGGAGGTATTCCATACAGGAGAATGAAAAAGACTTACTCTTTTAGTCTCATGCTTATCGCATCATATCATAAGTCACCATAGTTCTCTTTGGGGTGAATCTCAAATTGTATTCTTATAATTTCATTGTATAGTTCCACTCCCTTCCCCCCAAATTCCACCTTCATCTTTATACCCTTTCTGAGCTGCCCAGTATGCTTTTGGAGCTATCTTAATCTCTACATTTATGTAATCTTATTTAAGAATGCAATGAAGTTAACAAAAGTTGCCCAAAGTAATACAGCTGTAAGTGATGTTTATAGGATTTGAATTTAGATCTCTGACTAGAGCTCCTCTAGCTGTGCTGGTGTGGGGGGCTGACGTTTTGGTGAGTGGGAGGTAAAAATCCAGAATTAGAATAGGAACTCTGTCCATTTGGAATCAAAATAGCAAACACTTATGTGTTTCTATAAAAAGAATTGGAGATATTAAAAGGAATTCTAAAAAGTAACTTGAATTTTTTTGGAATAATGTTAATACCTGCTTGTTATAAAATACACGTAATATACAAAAAAGATAAAGACAAAGAGCGTAAACACCATCTCTGTAGTCCTACCACCCAGAGAAACCCACTTTAACATTTTAGAACATTTACATCCAGTATTTTTCTATGCAGAAACAATATTATGATGTCATTTTCATACATAAATCTTTCTCTAAATTTGGAAGTCATTTTCTAATCAGTGCCTTTTCTTACCTTGCTAATATTTTTAGTTTCTATTTCTTGGATTTTGTTGTTTTTACACTTGGAATATATATTTATTATTAATTACCTAATGTCAACTATGACTTATCTACGTCCCGCCTATTTTTTTGTTGGCAATTTAGTATATTTTAAATCAATTTTTGAATTGTTTCATATTGATAATGAACATTTTGTCAAATCTATGGCAAACTTCCAATTTTTTGACTTATTTTTAATGATCTATCTATATTATTAAACCTTTATCTAGCAAGTATTAGGAATACCATAGGAATAAGTTTCTTATTAATAGAAATTTTCATTATTAAATTATTTCACATGTAAAATTCTTCAACATATTGTTTCAATAAAGATCTTTTTCATTTTAGTGTCATGTAGAATGATTGTTAATAAATTATTGCTAATTATCTTATATTTAACATATGGTAATAAGAATGTGAGAAGATAAATATTCTAGAACCTCGAATATGGAATTGGAGAAAAACATTTTTGTGCTTGGAAAAGTTTATTGGAAATAAATGACTTGAGAACTTCTGAATACTACTGAAGCACTGTCACCTAAAGCAAATATTTTTAATTTTGTAATAATACCTCAAATTTTATAGTAAGAGAAATGGAAAATAGGACATATGTTAGATAGCTTTTCTAAAATATTTACATTTTAAAGAGAACGCATCTTAAAAATATTTAAAAGAATTTTTTTAGTGGCTTATATAAAAGAGGACAATTTGAGGGTAAAACCAATGTGTAGAACAAACTTTTTTTTTTTTTTTTTTGGATCCACAATGAAAATACTCCAAATTCATTTTTAGGAAAACTTTCTGGAAGTAACTTCCAGAGATTTTTGTGGTTGGCCTCAGCTCTTTTCCATTTGAGGTGTAGTTTTAATAATTTTTTCAAGGCTTTCTACCACTTTCATTTTCCCATCAGCGGTGTTTTTAAAAATTTATTTTCCTTTTAAATGTTAGGACATCTTAGAGCAGGATTCAAGTGAGCTATGCAAGAAAAACCGTTGAAGATGGAAAAATAAAATTTTAGAACTTTTATTTATATTTTTAACCTTATTGTTTTAGAACCTAATTTTATCTATGTTGCATTGTGTCCATAAAGTGCATGTATATACAGTAAGTCCTCACTTGTCGGTAGGTTCTTGGAACTTTGGTGAAACAGTATATAATGAAACCAGTTTTACCATAGGCTAATTGCTGTAGAGAGTTAAGTTTCTGTGCCATCTCATTATTATAATGAAATGACGTTAGTTGAGGACCTGCTGTAATTCATTAGTCAATGCAAGTTTGGAGACCACTACCTCAGAGAATCTGTTGATTGCTATGAATTCTTTCATACACACAAAAGCCACACAGAAACGTACAGAACATTTGAAAGAGTTCTTGGAGTTCATCATACTTCTAGAATACCTGGAATCTCAGGTAGCCACAGCCTTCCTTAGCCACAACCTTTTCTCTGTTGATTTATTTGACTGAATTTAGTCCTTAAGGTTACAGCCCAGGATTATTAACTCTTAGAACAGCTCACCTTGCACACTGATTTATCCTGACTTCAGTTCGATTAGACTATGAGCTTTTTAAAAGTAGACACTTTATTTAGCTCTCTTCAGCCCAGTACTTCATCTAGTATAGTCAGCAAATGTAATAAAGTATGTCAGACTTTTACAAAGTCCTATCAGTGACCCAGTCCTGCTGAGTCCAGCTTCCTGCCCCCTGTTCCTCCTTCCACAGTGTCACCTCATACTCTGAATGGCATCCAGTCATTTCTCTTAAAGGTTCTTAAGCCAGCCATCTCAACATGACCACTGTCAGTTCTTTGATTACTAAAGGATTTCTGGAGAGCCTCTTGAAAAGTGTTATTAGTATTCAGATCCCCTTATAGGAAGCTGGTAAATGACAGGGACAGGTTTCTAACCCTTAAGGACTTTATAACAGGTCTCTGAATTTCTTCTGGGGCCTTGGTTGTCGTAATAAGTTAGACCTCTGTTGTTGAGTAACCAGATGACTACAGACAGCTCTTATTTTCAATACCCGGTGGGACATATTCCTAGGTTAGCACATCCTCCTTGTTGGTAGCATAAAAGTATGAAACCAAAGAGTACGAAACCAAAAGAAAATTTGCGTGTTAGAAACTAGACTGGCTTGTTCAGGTGTAACACCAGTGCTATCCAATTGAAATACAGTGCGAGCCACACATGTAATTAAAATTTTTTTTGTAGCCACATATTTAAACAGTAAAATAAAACACGTGAAATTAATGTATTTTATTTAACCAGCTATGTCCAAAATATTAATTTAACATATAGTCAATATTAAAAAGATGTATATATTTTATTTATTTTTGGAGAGCACATCTCAGTTCTGACCAGTACCATTTCAAGCACTCTGTAGCCATAGTGGCTGGGGATTCTCTTATTGGACAGTGTAGCTCTAGAAATAATGGCATTTTATGGTACATCTTGTTAGAGGGAGTCAGGGCCACTTCTTTTTAAAAATTTAGACAAACTTGTAGTTATTTGTATGTTCTATACATTTCCTTTATTCAAACCTTTAATCTTTAATAGGCTTGGAAATATCAAGATACTTTATAAATTAGCTGCATTTTTAAAGAGGTTGTTTAGTTTCAAATATGAGAGGACAGCAAAGTTTTTAGCAGCTCTATTTTGCTTTCTTTGAGTTGGGCTGTTTTAGTTTTTTTTTTTTTTTTTTTGCAGTGCGGGGCACTTTAATGGTAAAAGCTATATGTTTTTCATTGTCGGGTCAGCCTCTGGGTGAGAAAAGGCATAAAGCTTCTTGTTGGGTCAGGTTTTTCACTGTTTACAAAGTGAAAAATGGTTTTAAATCATATTTAATTTAATAGTTTTATATTACTTTAAATTTATCAAAATAATATAAACAATGTTCATGAAAGTTTGAAAAGGAATAATTATTCATAATCCCACCATCATAACATTATTTTTATGTATTTGCCATGTTTATACACATATTTTAAGGTAGTTATGATGGGTACATTTAATTTTGTAGCTTTTTGGAAGTATTACTTTTTAAAAATAGGATTTATAATATTACTTAGTAATAACATTTTGTTTGTCGGGATACAATAGCCTAGAAATATGTACCTGCTGGTGAAGTGATTCCAAGCCCCAAAGTAATACAGGGATCCGATCCACGGGTCAGGGTTGTCTGTGAATTGCTGTCTTTCCACACTTCCGCTGATGGGAAGGAGAAAGAGAAATTCAGGGAAGTTTTCCTTTGAGGGGGTAACAGGAAGTTGTGGCATCTCTTCCACTCTTATCGCATGGGTGAGAAGTTAGTCACATGGCTCCAACTGGCTGTTCAGAAGAAATAACATTGTAGGAACATGCTATATACAACTTTCTCCATATTTGGGTTTTTCCCTTAGGATGGTTTTTATAGAACTGGGATTAGTGGTCCAAACAGTATGAACATGTGAATAGAATTTTTATTTCTTCATTTCTTTTCTAAAGCAGCCATTTCAGTACTTTGAAGATTGACTAAAGACTAACTGTATAAAACTGAAAAGTTTCATACTGTTGAACTTGGAGTAAGAAAAATGGGTATCTTTGACATTCTAACTTGGGGCTACTCACATTTCACCCCACTCTGCCCCCAGCATGATTGGCATGGAGATTCTGCCAGCCAGAAGCAGGCCATAAAGACCTCAGCTTGAAGGGTTTTCAGCTCTTTTGATCATGGGTGCTGCCCAGTGGTGTTGTCTGTGGATGTGAATTTTCAGAGGTGCAAGGGGGGACCAGTGGCTCAGTTCAAATTGCCTGGGATTGCAATACTGTTTGGGTCAAATATTCCTGGATGAGGCTACACAGAAGCACAGGAAAGATCTGAGAAGGCTCAAGGTATTCAAAATTTTGGCTAACCCTGAAGTCATGTGTGTGCTCCTAGAAGACTTGAAAGGGCCCTATGGAAAGATAAACCTGGGGCAAACTTGAAAACAGACAACTTCAGATGAGCTCCCCTGCCCACACACGTATCCATTAGCAGAGGTAGGAGTCTTACTGGCTTGAGGTATTTGAGCATAAGCTCTGTCCTGTCACAATTTGATCACTAAGTTATGCAGAGGGGTAACCCCTGGGAAGCCAGGCTTAGAAATAAAACAATATATTTAAAACACAACTGAGCAGGGATAGCAGTGACCTCATACTATAAGGAAACAGATGTCATATATTTAGCCCAGGCATGATACTAAACAAAAGGAGTAAACAAAACAACACTACAACCTTTCAAGGGGAAAAGAATCAGAATCCAGAGGTGCCACAATATGGTATATAAAACCTCTAGATTTAACAACAACAAATTATAGGCCATTTAAGGAATTAGGAAAGTGTGGCTTATGCACAGGGGGAAAAAGCAGTCAAAAAAATTCTGTCCCCAAATGTTAGATTTAGTAAAGACTTCAAATCAGCTATTATAAATATGTTAAAAGAACTAAAGCAAACTATGTTTAATTAAAGTATAACAACAGTAAGCCAACAAATAGAGATTCTTAAGGATATAGAAATTATTAAAATCAGTAACAGCCAAAAAAAAACCAAAACAAAACCAAGAAACCCTTGATACGATGTCATGAGAGGTACTTTCGCTTTGTAGTATTCTTTTCCAAGACTTATAACCTGAGTTTGATCATGAGAAAACAACGAAGTGTGATTTGGGATCATTCTACAAGAGCATCTGACCAGCATTCTTGAAAATTGTCAAGGTAATGAAAAAGAAAGAAAAACAAATATTACAGATCAGAGGAGACCAAGGAGACATAACTAAATGCAATAATCGTATCCTGCATTAGATCCTGGAACAGAAAAAGGACATTAGTAGAAGAACTGGTTTATAGTTTTGTTTTTACCAGTGCTAATTTCTTTTGACAAAGATACCATGATTATGTAAGATACATACTAACATTAGGAGAAACTGGGTGAAGCATATACAGTAAGTAGTCTGTACTGTTTTTTCAACTTTCCTGTAAATAAATTTAAATTGCAAAGTAAAAAGTTTTTTAACAAATCAAATAAATGGAAATTCTAGACTTGAGGAATATAATGCCTGAAATGAAAAATTCACTAGAACAACTCAGCAGTTTTGAAATGCCAGTGAAAAGAGTCAGTGAATTTAAAGACAGACCAATAGATGTGATTGAATCTGGAAAACAGAAACAATGATTGAAGAAAAATGAACAGTGCCTCAGAACTGTGGAAAACATCAAGTATACACATATGTGTAACAGGAGTCCCAAAAGGAGAGGGAGAAAAGGTACAGAAAATAGCCTTTTGAAAAACTTCCCAAATTTGATGAAAAACTTTACATATCCAGAAGCTCAGTGAACCTCAGGGTAAAAACAAAGAGACCCATGCCTAGATGTAGCCTAGTCAGTCTGTTGAAAGACCAGAGAAAACCTTAACTCTTTAAAACAAGAGAAACATAACTCCTTTAAAACAGGGCTGCATCAAAATGATTACTGGCTGCATTCTCATCACAAACACGGAGACCAGAAGGAAGTGGGCTGGCATATCCAGAGTGCTGGAAGAAGAAAACTTGAATAATTCTATATTTAGCAAAACTATAATTCAGAAATTAAGGTGAAATACATTCCTATGCAGACTGAGAAATTTTGTAGCAAGCAGACCTGCCTTATAAGAAATAGCAAAAGAAGTTCTTCAGGTTGTTGGGAAATGACACCATATGGTAACTCAGATTTACAGGAAGAAATGAAGACATTGGAAATGTAAATATGTAGGTTCATGGACAAACTGTAAATATATTTTTTCTCGTTTTTTAACTTTAAAAAAGTTGAGTTCTAAAAACAGATTAAGTATCTGTAGCATTTCATTCCCTCTCCCCTGCTCACCATGCTGTATGGTTCATTCATCCTAGTTGGAAACAAATTGTTTCCAGTCATTTGCCTTTTGGTCTGTAGAATCTCAAAATTTTTGGTTTTAAGACTCCTTTCCACTCTAAAAAATTATCGAAGACTCCAAAGAGCTTTTGCTTGTGTGGGTTTTATGTACTGACATTTTTTTTTTTTTTTGTATTAGAAAATAAAACAGACATTTAAGTACTATCCATTTTAAAATAATAATACTAAGTGTACGTTAACAAATAACTTTTTTCATGAAAAAGTAAGTATATTTTCCAAGCAAAAAGTTAGCAAGGAGAGTGGCATTAATTTACACTCTCGTTATTGGTTTTCAGTTCTCATTAAGGTCTGGCTTAGAAGACAAGCTGGATTTCAGAAGGCTTCCCCATTGAACTTGCTGCGATATGTTGTTTTGACTGAAATATGTGAAGAAAATCTGACACCGCTCAGATTTAGTTAGAAAAGAGAGGTGTATTTTTGTAGCTTTTCCTTATAATTGTGAATATTTTTCTTTGATATGAAGCCAAAACTCAAGAAGCGGTAGTTTCATAAAAGTTAGTTGCAAAGTGGAATCTGGAACATATCAGTGAATTTTTTAATTCAGTGTTAACATTAAGCAATGTACTTTGTTATATTAAAACCCATTGCTTCTCTTCATCTCTAAAGGATAAACAAGTTTTCTGTCTGAAGTAATTACATTTGGAAAAAAAATGTTAGGGTAATTGAGTGTTACGTAAGAATGGCTTTTGAAATGGCTTTCAATTAATTAGTATATGAGATTTCTAAATTTAATGCCTCCTGTAAATTATGGCTTAGTTTAAACTCTCGGAAGCTAGAATCACTAATTATCTGTCATTATCATGTACTTAATTTAAAACTTAGTTGTCATCATCATCATAGTTGTAAAAGTCATACCTCCTTGTGTTAACATTAATTCAGTAGAATCTAAAATACAATGAAAAGAAATCTCTTGTTACCAATTCCCCATAAATAAGCAATGTTTATAGTTTCTTGAATGCTTTTCCTGAAAATTTGTTCACAGATATCTTGATATGTTATGTATAAACATGATACTATTTTAAGCAAATGGAATCAAAATATACATATTCTGTACATATGTACACTTTGAACATCTTTGTGTCAGTACAGTAGACTTACCATTCTCTTTTAATTCTCTGTTACTAGATTGGTTATCAGAAGAAAAAAGTAATAAAGTACTTCTTTTAAAATTAGTTCCCACTCAAATATTGCTCCTAGTAAGAGATGGGAGAGAGTTGAAGGAAAGAGAGATTAGGGTATATTTTCCAGCCTCTCACCCAGTAGGGTTGTATTTGTTTACCTAATGCCACACCTCGTGCCAGGTGGTTCTTGAGTCTGGTAGTAACAGTGGTAATGGCTTCCTGCTGTTGCTAGCCACTGGGAGCTCCACCCTGCCCAGACCTTAGAAAATAGTTCCTTTGTGGATTTCTCTTCAGTTACTCCTTTGAGCATGCATCCGTTTCCTGCTGGGAATCTGATTGGATAAAGTTTCTCTGATCCTAATACTGAATCTATTCCAGTCTTTGAGATGCCTCAATAGAGATTAAAATTTTCTTTATAGAAACCTTTATTATATAAAATTTTTGTTCTCCCCAGGTTTACTTTTATTCTGTTGCATTTATAACTGGTTTTTTTCTCTTCATGTTCTCTAACTGTTCATGTGTAGCAAACTGTTTTTGTATGTTAATTTTTGTAATGAGCTACATACCGAATTGTACTTGTTTTAATAGTTTTTCGGTACTCTTGTTTATTTCATAATTGCCTGCAAATACATCACTTGCAAGTAATTTTGCCTCTTTGTCTTCATTTCATTAGGAGTATTTAGGAATAGTCGTTTATTTTATTCAAATGCATTTTGGGGCACCTATTAAGATGATTAGTTTTTCACCTTTGATCGACTAATTTAGTAAATTATCTTAGTAAATATTCTAATATTAACTTTTATATTTCTAGAATAATTCTTACCTGGTTAAGGTGTGTGTGTGTGTGTGTGTGTGTGTGTGTGTGTGTGTATTTAATGAGTCTATTTGCTAATATTTTGTTTAGGACTTTCGAAGCAGTATTCTTTACTGAAAATGATCTATAGCTTTCTCTTCTGCATTCAGTGTCATGTTGTGGTAATAGTACTCTGTTCATTTCATCCTTGTATTTTTCGAGGCAAGTTAAAAACAGTAAAGCAGCAGAGAAAAGAGATTTCTTTTTTAATACAAAGATTTTTAAAGCAGTGAGGAAGTTAACTTGTTACCAGGGAAATTGGCATCATGTATAAGGCTGTGTTTTATGTCAAAGTGGAACAAAGTACAATTGTTACAAGACTTGAGGTGTGTATGTAAGATATGAAGTGGTGACATATAATACCACCTTTTACTTGATAATCCTTTCATTTACTTTATCTCCTCCAATGAAGAGAAGTGGGTAGGGTTAGCCCCATTTAACAAATGAGAAGGTTTAGGTTCAGAGAGATTGCTGCTTGCCAGAGGTCATATGGCTAATAAAGTTTACCTCTAGACCTATAAACCAAATATATCTCTGACTCATGGTCAGTGGTCTTTTACTTCATTATCTTTAGCAATAGAGTTAATGCAATTTCATGAATCAGATCGCATGCATGTTTCAAAATGGAGATCCTTGGCTTAGATTTTTTTTTCAAAGTGATCATGAATGAAGGATTCAGCACTTCTTATAACACAAAATTCACTTAATGCCCACATCTTCCTGAGGTAGTCCGAGAGCAGGATTGTAACCTCTGTGCTGTAGGAAGTGGTACAATTTAAAAAGTTGGGCTACCTTTTTATCTATGAAGCATTGTTAGCCTCTCCCTAGAGACGAAGAAAAATAGTGTTTTGTGCTCATGAACCAAAAAACGCTAAATTTCTTCCTTGTACAAGCATGAATTGTATATTTATTACTAAGGTAATAGATTGTCATGTGAAAAATTTGAGAAAAATAGGCAAAAATATAAGAATCATCTGTAATCCTATCACTTAGAGTTAACAATATGAACATATTAGTGTTCAGCTCAACAGTCTTAGTATCTGTCTAAAGACATTCTTTTTCTTACTGTGCATAATGTTTTTATATTGTAAAAATTTCTAATAGTATTTTTCATGTTATGAAACATTCTATAGCAATATTTCAGATATCGGAGACTTCTACTTAGTCTTATTAGAAACAAATATATGCAGTATTATAGTGGTAAAAATTTCACCTCACTAATTTATAACTTTAATATAGGAATAAAATGGTTTGATGAACAGAAAATTTTGAATTAGGGTTATATCCAGTGATGTGCTGGCAGCTGCATATCGCACCTGGGTCTCTGAAGGAAAAATAGCCTTGATTTGTGATGTTTGCCAGTTTCTGTAGTGTGCGTACTCTTACCATGGTTAATTTGAAGCTATCGATGCAATGTTGCTGAGTGAGTTGCTGGGAAGAGTTGGCTGTCTTGAGCAGTCTCCAGCATACCACTGGTTATAGAATGTTTTTAGTTGCAGGTAGCAAAAAACTTAAGCTGATTTCTTTAAACAAGAGACTTCCAAGAAAACACAAGGTTGAATGGCTCCTGATTTGGTTAATTCAGCAGCTCTGTGTCATCTTCACTGACCACATTTTTTTCTTTCTGTTATGCTACCTTCAGTATGTTAGAGCTGTCCTCACACTGGCTTCCATGATGATCACAAGGTACTCCCTTCCTCCCTTCCTCCCTTCCATTTTTTGCAAAGTGACTTTAATAGTTCTTTGTGTCCAGACATGACAACTTCCAGAGAAAGAGAAGGGCTGTGTCTTCCCTTTTGTAGCATTTTAAGTGCAAAGAAACCCATCCCATGGGGCTCTCCCAGCAGAGTTCACATGACACCTGATCGTTTCACATGGTTCTTCCTAACCCAGTCTCTGGAAAGACAAAGGGAACTGTTAATGATTGGTTTGGACCAGTCAGGGCCCACTTTTCAGGTCTGAGGCTGCAGCCACATTCTCCTCAAGCAGATGGCTGCCCAGATACCTCAACAAAATTTTGCTTTTTTTTTTTTAGGAAAGAGGGGAGGGGCGGATGTTTATTATAATTATACAACCAGCAGTGTCTACTGCACAGGGATTGTGGATGGCACTTCTAATTGTATCATTAGCTTCAATATTTAATTTATTTTTCTCTTTGAATATGTGGTAAACTTTGTCACTTATCCAGAAAATCGCAAATGTTGAGTATTATTAACTCATTCTATGAGGCCAGTATTACCCTGATACTGTTGCAGAAAAGCTGCAAAAGTCAGACAGGTGAGAAACCAAGCAGCACTTGGAGAGTTGGAGAACTCAGGTTTATTACCCCGGCAGTCCCAGAGGCGCTAGCTCTCTGAAGATCTGGGCCTGGAGCTCAGTTGCAACATTGCTTATATAGAACTTATTTGGCATGGGCTGATTGGTTAATTTGTCCTCAGGTTAATTGTCCTCAGACAGTTACAAAGCCCGGGAGTTGCTATGATTGCAGGTAGTTGCAAAGTTACAAAGTGCAGGAGTTATTGGGGGGTACAGGCAGTTACATTTGACATTTGTTGCTTAGAGCAAGTCAAAGGGAGGATGAGTTTTTAGTTACCTTTGAGTACGGCCTATGCGGCAAGCAGAACAAAGCTGATTAGCTTTTTGAGTGCAAATTCCTCTTCAATACATGCTACAACTTGGGTGAACCTTGAAAACATGCTAAGTGAAATAAGCCAAACACAAAAGGGCACACTGCATGTGATTCCACTTGTATGAAGTATTCAGACAGTGTATTTCTGGAAGGATGAAAAGCAGATTGGTGGTTACTTGGGGCAGGAGGGGAGAGAGAGTAGGGGATGATTGCTACTGGGTTTCCTTTGGGGTGAAGAAAATATAAAATTAACAGTGGTGATGGTCATAAATATCTGTGAGTATGCTAAAAACCATTACATTGTTATTCAAGTGGATAAATTATATGGCTTGCAAACTATTTTAAGAAAGCTGTTTAAAAAATGTCTGTATTTAAGCCTTCCCTTACAGTTTCATAATACTTTTAAAATAGTGATTTAGAAGTTTGAAAGAAAAATTGCTGAAAATGTTTCTTTCAATGTATCGTCAGTATATCTAAAATGCTGCCCATCTTGTCATATATGTAAAAGTAAAGCATTGCCAAAGTTACACTAAGCATTAAAATTATAATATCCTAACACAGTCTTACATGTTCATCTGTTAGTATACAACTCCTTTGTTTTAATGAAAATATATGCTGAACAGGTGCATCTGAGCTTTGCCTTGCATTAGTTTATGGAGTTCAGTTGCTTTAGTAGAGCCCAAAGAATCACGCACAGGCCCAAATGAAAACACAGAAGGTCTGTCTATTCAGAGCCCAGACTTTGCTGATCAATAACATGTATATAAAACATCCAGCTACATACACACAGAGGTGCCAGAGGGCAGCCTACTTTAAGATTTGAGTAAAAACATTAATCTAGCAGCAATAATTAATATTTTGGAAGGAGGGCCCAAAGAGTTAAAATTTTTAAATGTTTGACAGTGTTCATTTTTTGGAGAAAGGATTCGCATACCATAAAATTTACCCTTTTTTAAATGTACAGTGTGTTTTTTAGTATATTCACTAAGTTCAATATTGCACACCTTCACTCCTATTTAATTTCAGAACACTTTCATCACCTGGAAAAGAAACTCTCCCTATTTGAAGACACTTTCCATTCTCCTTTCCCCAGCCCCTGCAACTAGTAACTACTTTTGTCTCTATGTGTTTACATGTGGAATATATGTAGTGCTTTTACTGCAAATTTTAAATAGTTTAAAGGATCCAAGAATTATAATTAGTTTGAAAACAGTTTGAACATTTATGTTCTGCAGCATTCACTTTTAATGATTGTAGGTATTACATATTTCTATTTTTATAAATAGTTCCTTATGATAATTTCCTTAAGATTAATTCTTAGAAGTGGTATGGCTAGTTAAAATGTTAGGTGTGGTCTTAAGCCTTTTGTTAAACATTGCCAAATTGCGTTCCAGAAAGCTTTTATCAGTTTACACTCAAATATATTTGTAATATAAATACTAATATCAAGGGGCCCTAAAATGAAATCGGAAGGTCATTAGGGAAGTCAGACTTACACAAATCCACAGTCAGATGAGGTTTGGCTTTTTGGACTTCCGTGCTTGCAGTGGAAGCACATGCTGGCACTTGCGCCCCCCAGTCCCGTGCCTGCGTGTGCCTGGACTTGACCAGTCCTTTTGGACTCATCATCACATCTTGTTAAGTAGCCAATAAGATAAGTTTATTTTTCCATTCCAGCTTGTGGTTTTTAACTTTATAAGCTCTAGCTTTCTTTGTTTTCCAGGAGTACATTTTAAGTCTTTCCCTGAATCTGTCTCCCCGATTCGAATCCTTTGTGACCCCAAATAAACTTTTCTTTTATAGCCTTAATCTCTGTTGGTTGACGTAAGACTCACATAAGTTATAAAGTATAATCAATAAAAATTTTAATATGCAGGATATCTGCTTCCCAGTTAAATGTTTACTTGTCTAATTTTGAAAATTGTTTTCTGTTCAACACTTTAGAAACTTTTCAGTGAACCAGAATCACAATTTCAAGATCAACTCTACTTGAAACATTACCTCAAATTAGCAAAGCCACTGGTCCCAATTCGTATTCCAGGTTCTAAACAAGAATCTCTCTAAATATATCTCACCAGTTGTAAATGGCCAGTACTTCATCTAACTGGTTCTTAGTTGTCCATAGAATGATATTAAACTTTCAGCTGTATCAAATTACCTATTCTAGTATGGTTTTTCTTAAGCTTCTCCTGTAAATCTTGAAATAAGCCATTCTGATGGCCAAAATGCCTGAGTTTTCTTTTCTCTTTATATACCACGTGTTGTATAAAGTGGTAGGGAATTTATTTCAGATTGAGGAAATGAGTTGGGTCCAGGTGTGGCAGTGATAATGTCCAGGAAATTGTGAGTAAAGGGTTTGGTTGGAATTAGGGTACATATAGGGTGAAAAATGAGACGATAGGGTAAATCTGTACCATAAAAGACAAATATTAAGTGGTTTTCTATATTTTCTTGGTAATAAAAAATATGCTGTAGATAGAGAATGATATGTGACATATATGATGAGGACGTATATACGTCTGCACTTTGATTAAGGTTAAATATTTTGTGCTCTTGGTGTGTCCTTTTAACCTTGACCATACAGTTTTATTTCTTACATCAATTTATTATATAACGCCTTTTCCCAGTTTTATCAGCTTTTTAAAAGAGATATGACAGTGTACAGAATAGGACAAAACTTCCAGAAGTGTTTGTGTTGGGTGGGAAAGAGGAAGGGGTGTACATACGCACACACCTCACGTTATCATCCTCTTTCCAGTGGTTCTCGATAATGGCAGATCCTAGGAGAATCTGGGATTTCGGCAAGGGATTCATGAATCCACATGTATTTGAAATAGTAAACTTAAAGTAAATCTCGTAGGTATATACTAGTGTTTTTCAAATATAAGTACTGTTGTGATTAATGAATAAAATTCATTTAAACACAGCTACTGAACTCAATGTTACTTTGTGCTTTCTTAGTCAGTAGATATGTTTTATATTCTTTTATGAGATGGTCAGGGGATGCCACAAAAAAAGACACAAGAGAGGCTCAGGAAAACAAATTATTATGCTTACAGTACCTAGAGACAGGCAGCATGGTGAAATGTTGCAGAAAAGTTGCAAAAATCAGACGGGTGAGAAACCAAGCAGCACTTGGAGAGTTGGAGAACTCAGGTTTATTACGCGGGCGGTCCCAGAGGAGCTAGAGCTCTGAGGATCTGGGCCCTGACCTCAACTGTTGCAGCATTGCTTATATGGAACTTTTTGGCATGGGTTGATGGGTTAATTTGTCCTCAGATGGTTACAAAGCGCAAGAGTTGCCATGGTTGCAGGCAGTTACAAAGAGTTAGGAAGTGCAGGAGTTGCTAGGGGGTACAGGCAGTTACATTTGTTTCTTAGAAAAAGCAAAAGAGAAGACGAGTCTTTAGTTAATTTCGAGTACTGTCCTATGCAGCAAGCATATCTACAGAAGCAGAACAAAGAGCTAATTAGCCTTTTGAGTGAAAATTCCTCCAACACCACACAGGGCCACATGGGGAAACCAGCGTGGTTAGGGGACAGAACACAAGAGCCGAGGGAAAGCTTTAGGCCACGGCTGTGGCTGTGATGGGAGTTTCCGAAGAGAGGCGAGGCAGGGCAGAGTGAACAATTTAGGACTGGCTAATTTGAATAATTTTGGGTAGAGGAGTGGTCCTTAGTTGCCTGGTACCTGGCCCTGGGAAGATTAAGGCCTCTTGGAGAGCAGGGGTCTGATAAGAGGTCTGGCCTCGGATTGGTTAGTTTGCATATGAAAGGCATGCTCCTGGCTGGGCCCTTTGCTGTCTCTAAGGACTGGCTAGCGCAGGGAGGGGGAGGTTTTCCATAGCCAGAAAAGTTTTGTTTTTTTTTTAAAGGTATCAAAACATCATCATATACAGATAATAGTAGTTTAAAAATGCACACACACATGTGCACAAAATACAGGATGCTAGAAGAATAACTATTACGTGAGGGTATGCAAACTTTTTGACACTTAAGAAGGTTAAACATCACTTGTGCCAGCCATGTCAGGTTTCCTAAAAGAGTAAAGTTGTGATTTAGACTCCAAACTACTTGGGCAAATTTCTGACTGGTTTAACATTGTAAGATGCATGCCTGTTGTTGATATAGAGGACTGAAAGCAGACTATTCATTGGGTAACAGCTGAACATTTGAAAAGGGGGAACTTATGGTCAAACTTTAACTTAATGAGTAATGAGTTGTTTTTTTTTTAACTGCATGACTTTTGTAACTTAGAGAAACTGGCAATTTAAATAGCTAGGTTTATCAATGTCAGCTCAGTAGAAAGGAGAAAGTCATTTTAAAGAATTTGGATCAAGTCTTTGGTATATGCCTAGATATATTATCAAAGCACTGGTTAAAGGATGTCAGGTGATTTTTAAAGGTTTGTAAGTTTTAGTTAATGACTCTTTGGATTGTGTCAGAGAATTGGATAAGAACACTTAGTGACATTCCTGGATTATGTTGTGCATACGATAACTATCTGTTTTAATCCTTAGTACAGCTCTGTGTTCACGTACTTTCCCATTAACTAGGTGGAGGACTGAGGCTTTTAGAATGTAACATGAATCAAGACTCATGGTTAGGGTCATGATCACGTGACCCCAAACCTGTGCTTCCCTGGTACAATTTTTAAAGGATATGTGTTTACAGGAATTTCAGATTTAAGAGAATTCCAAAATTAAGGAAAATTAGATGGAAATATTTTTCCTATGTACTTTCTTATTGTGCTAAAGTACACCTAACAAAATTTACCATTTTAACCATTTTTAAAGGTTCAATTCAGTGGCATTTAAGTATATTTATAATATTGTGCAATCATCACCATTATCCATTTCCCAAACTTTTTCATGATGCTGCACAGAAACTGTGTACCTGTTTTCCCCTAGACCTTGGTAACCTCTATTCTAATTTCTGTCTCTATGAAGAAAATACTTTTTTAGTGAAAGTTTTGTTGATGTTAGATGTAAATTAAATTTTAAATTTCTTTGTAGAATGTTGATTATAAGTGCATTTCTTTTGAACAAGAAGTATCATGTACTTGAATGCAAATTAAGTTATTTTTGCCTTTTTAATTCTTTGTTCTTTTTAAACAAAGCGTTATAATTATATATGCTAAATACATGTTCTCATTTTATTAAATATAAACAAATGGTGTTAATTTAAGAGAAAATAGTTCTTTCTGAACCTTACTAAACTGCTTTTTATATACATTGTTCTAGTTAGAGAAACTGGCAATTTAAATAGCTAGGTTTATCAATGTCAGCTCAGTAGAAAGGAGAAAGTCCTTTCTACTTAAAGTAGCATTAGTCTTAATTGCCTTTGCAATTAAGTTCATCAAAATGGTAGCAAATCCAAAAGATGACAACCTTTTTGCCACCCTGCATACATTTGTATCATGTTCTTCTAGCTGATGGTTGTCAAATTGCACGTGATTTGATTCAATCTATTTTTTTAAATGAGCATAGAATGTCGTTACTATTGCTCATTGTATTCCTTTAGTCACAGTTACTGGGAGAGGCTCTACACACCTTGGCCAGACCCTGGGCTTTGGTCTTTTTTCCCATAAAACCATGAGACTGTGAAAAACCCAGAGCTCAGGTTCACCCACTTTACTTTGACCTTGAAGTGAAAGCTGGCTTCAGTACCCTTCTTACCTTGTGCATTCCTGCCTGTATTTAGTTTCTGCGTGAGTGTTCCTTACTTTCTTACCAGCTCGTGGAGTTGTTTCAGTTGATATTTTCAGTATTTTTAAGCATTTTCAGTTGTTTTCAGTGGTAGTGTCAGTTCTCTGAACTAATCCACTGTTGAAAATGGAGTGATCTCAGACTTTACTGACAGACTTTACTGTTCATGCCGCCTAGTAAATAATAGTAATAGGAATACAGGCTTTGTTTTGGTTAGCTATAATTTGTTCTTCCAAATTTATTACAGAACTGGATCAAAGAAAGTTTAATGCTATCTATCTGCTATATCTTACTTTCATCTTCTGAAGTACCTTAGATTGGGGGGAAGGACTGAACCAAAACTTCATTCTTTAGTCTAGGTCTGGAATGAACTTTAAAGCATAAAATAGGATTCATTTTGAGGTTTATTGAGCAATGCCCCCCCCCCTTTTTTTTTTTACTACTTGCTTTTCGTGTTGTATTCAAAGCTATTTCTTACTAGCTTTAGAATTACTGAGGTATAAGAGGGAAAGGAATGTTATTTGTATATATGTGTGTAAGAAAAAAACAGCGTGGGAGGTGTGCTGTTTAGATTAAATAGCTACCATTTGTGAGTGTTGGCCTTTTGCTCCCCAGTCTTTTCCTGTTTGTGAGCCTAAAGATTTTAGTTATAACCTTCTTTACTCTCTTTCAGTAATCTTACT
>NW_011888880.1:2328824-2358766 GCF_000151845.1 Pteropus vampyrus | reverse complement strand
TTTTTAATATATGTATAATATATTCTGGATACAAGTCCTTTGTTAGATTTATGTATTGCAAATATTTTCTTTGTGTCTGTGGTTTTCTTTTTCATATCTTAACACCGTCTTTGGAAGAGAGAAGTTTTGTATTACGATGAAGTCCAGTTAACATATTTTTTATGATTAGTGTTTTTGTATTTAGAAATCTTTAACCCAAGACCATGAATATATTCTCATACTTTTTCTTAGAAATCGTATTTTTAGCCTTTATGTTTAGATATATGATCTTTGTTGATTTTTTTTGTATAGCATGAGATTGCTTATTGAAGTTAATTTTTTTCATGTTTATATAGTTTTTCCAGTGCCATTTATTGATAAGACTACACATTCTCTTGAATTACTTTGACAACTTTGTCAAACATCAATTAACCACAAATATGTGGTGTATTTCTGAACTCTCCATTGAGTTCTGTTGAGTTATGTCTGCATTTATGTAAATACCGCACTATCTGGATTACTATAGCTTCAAAATAAGTTTTGAAATCACGTAGTGTCTTTCCACTCCCTCCAAAATAAAAAAATTCTTTTTTGGCTATTCTAGGTCTTTTGTGTTTCTATATAAATTTAGAATTAGCTTGTCAATTTCTACTGAAAAGCATTCTAGAATTTTAATTGGAATTGCATTGAATTTATAGATTAACGTGGGGGAAAATAACAGTATTTAACCTCCCAATCAATAAATGTGTGTGTGAGTGTCCCAGGGCTGCCAAGACAAAGTATCGCAAACTGAGTGGCTTAAAGCAGCGGAAATTAAGGTTTCACCAGGATCATGCTCTCTGAAGGCTCTGGGGAAGGAGCCCTTCCTGGTCTCTTCCAGCTTCGGGTGGTTGCTGGCCATCCTCGGCATTCCTTGTAGATGTGTTATGCCAATCTCTGCCTTCATCCTCACGTGGCCTTCTCCCCTGTGGTGGTGTGTCGGTGTCCAAATTTCCCTCTTATAAGAACACCAGTTATATTGGATTTAGAGCTCACGCTAACCCTTATGCCCTCATCTTAACTTGATTACATCTGCAAAGAACCTGTTTCCAAATGAAGTCACATTAGCAGGTACCTGGGGTTAAGACTTTGACTATCTTTTGGGGGGACACAATTCAGTTCCCTAACAGCTTGCTATATTTCTCCGTTTTTTAGGTCTTTAATTTCTCTAAAAAGTTTTTATAGTTTTTATTGTTCAGATCTTGCACATATTTTTTTAAATTTGCTCCTAAGTATTTCATGTTCTTGGATGCTATTTGAAATAGTATTTTTAAAATTTCATTTCTAGCCATTTTTACTAGCATATAGAAAGACGATTAATCTTTTTTTTTAAATTAAGCTTATTGGGGTAACATTGATTATACAATTATATAATTTTCAGGTATACACTATAATTTGACATCTACATATTCTATTGTGTGTTTACCACCCAAAGTCCAGTTTCCTTCAGCTACCATATATTCCCTTCCCTTTACCCACTTCACCCTCCCCCTGTCCCCCTATATTTGACCTCCTTTACCCCGTCTACCTACCCGTTCCTCCCCGAACCCCACCCTCTGGTAACCACTAGTCTATAGTCCTCTGGTAACCACTAGCCTATAGTCCATGTCCATGAGTCTCTGTTTGTTTTGTTTCTTTTAGGTTTATATCCCACATATAAGTGATATCATGTGATTTTCAACTTTGTCTGGCTTATTTTGCTTAGCATGATTATCTCGAGGTCCATCCACGTTGTCACAAATGGCAGTATTTTATCTCTTCTTATGGCTGAGTAATATTCTATTGTATATAGTTACCGCAGCTTCTTTAGCCAATCATCTATGGTAGGACACTTAGGTTGCTTCCTTGACCTGGCCACTGTGAATAATACTGCTATGAACATCGGTGTGCAAATATCTTTTGGGATATGGGTTTTCAAGTATTTGGGGCAAATATCCAGTAGAGGGATTGCTGGATCATATGGTAGATCAATTCTTGTTTTTTTGAGGAACCTCCGTACTGTTTTCCATAGTGGCTGTACCAATTTGCAGTCCCACCAGCAGTGTATGAAGGTTCCTATTTCTCCGAATCCTCTCCGACATTTGTTATTACTTGCCCTGTTGATTATAGCTATTCTAACAGGTGTGAGATGGTATCTCATTGTGGTTTTGATTGCATTTCCCTAATAGCTAGCGATGTTGAGTATCTTTTCATATATTTGTTGGCCATCTGTATGTCCTTTAGGGAAAAGTGTCTCTTCAGGTCCTCTGCCCATTTTTTGATTGGATCATTTGTTGTTGTTATTGAGTTGTATGAGTTCTTTGTATATTTTGGATATTAGGCTCTTATTGGAGGTGTTGCTTACAAATATATTTTCCCATTTGGATGTTTCTCTCTTTACCTGTTGACAATTTCTTTTTTTTGAACAGAAGCTTTTTAGTTTGATGTCGTCCCATCCATTTATTTTAGCTTTTACTTCCCTTGTTTTTGAGGTCAAATTCATAAAATCTCCTTTAAGTTCAAGGTCCTTGAGTTTAGTTCCTATGTTTTCTTCTATGCTTTTTATTGCTTCAGGTGTTATATTCAGGTCCTTAATCCATTTTGCGTTAATTTTGGTGTGTAGTGATAGACAACAGTCTAGTTGCATTCTTTTACAGGTGGCTTTCCAGTTTTCCCAGCACCCTTTATTGAAGAGGCTTTCCTTTCTCCACTGTATGTTTTTGGCTTTTTTTGTTGAAAATTATTTGCCCATATAAATATGGGTTTACTTCTGGACTTTTTGTCTGACATCTGAAAGCAGCGTTTCACATGTTTCATATAGAAAGCCTAGCTCTCCAGTTGTCCATGAGGGAAGGCCTAGTCTAGTACCATTTACCCCACCATTTAATGAACCTTGTTTATATTTTTAGTTGGCCATGATATTGCTTATCGCTGATATTTGTACTTACTGTTTTTTCTGCTTGGAGATCTTTTTCTTGCCTCATGTATAATAAACTCTTACTCATCATTTAAGAGTCAGCTTATATGTCACTTTTTCCCAGTAGTCTTCCTTGATACTATCAAACTCTGGGTTAGTTGTCATACTTGGTCCTCAATAGCATCTTACATTTGCTTGTAATTGAAATTTCTTGCTATTGTGATTGTTTTGTAGCCCCCACAAAAATCTGAGCTGTGTGAGGACAAGGACTGTGTCTCATTTACATTATATCCCTCATATCTAACACACTGGAGATCTCAAAACCCCTTTGTCTCTTTCTCTCCTGCAGTACTATATGTGGAGATGAAACAGTGCTATTCAATTCATTGTGCCTCAGATACACTTCAGAATTTTTTTGTGCTCTACTCTGGTTTAGAGAAGGGAGCAGTTATTGACACTTGCCATCCTTATTCAGAAGTTTTCTTTTTAAATGTGTTCGATCTCTGTAGATTTTAGTATTGTTCTTATTTAGTATCTGTTATAAATATTTTGATATATTTTTTATCCACAATTAGTGGTCTGTTCATAATACAGTTTTTAGAGATGAAGTTTTTTCTTACATACAAATAGGTCTCATTTAAAAAGTACCTTTTAAGACAACTCCCAGTAACCACTTAATTGTTCTAGAATATTTGAAGAAGTCAGTATAGCTAGGTCTGTGGGGTGTGGTGATGGAGGCATTCCCTATTGAAAAGGCTTTAATAATCGTAGCTTTCTTAGAAAGGCTTCTTTGATATTAAATTGAGTCAATTATAGTATTTGGGATTCTTAGAATTGGCTCAGACCTTGAAGGTCATTTGTTCCAGTCTGCCACACAACCTCTTAGAGTCTCATTTGTGACGACTCCTGTCAATTTACATGGTTTTAGTTGTAGGAAGTTCTTAGAAAATAATATTTTCCACAAACTTCTACCTATTGGTCTTACTTCTGGCTTCTGTAATTTCACAGAATAAAGCTAAAATCCTTAGGATATTTTGTCTTATAGCAGTTTAGCACCTGTTCTGTTCCTCTTTTTATCTTTACATTAAAAAATGTTATGTATATATGCATCGTCCAGTATAATATTCAGAACTGAACTCAATCTGACCAATGTTACCTGTATCGAGAATGGTGGAGTATTCTTGATCTGGATACTTCTCTAATTTTCAGTGCCTCTTAAGCTCACCTCTACTTATTGTCTCATACAGCCATGAAGTTTAAGGATTCTGGCGCCTTTTTTCTGTTTTTTAAAGGAAACTTTTAAACCTCATTTCTGTTTTATATATGTGCAATTTATCTTGTGTCAAAATACAGACTTTTTTTAAAAGTTATTTTGTAATTGAGCATGCTGGTTTACCTTTTATGTTTTATATGCAGATTTGATATGCGTTTGTCTGATCTGCACCCTGGTAAATAAATTGTGGAACAAGACCAAGGTCAAGTACAGAGTTCTGAGTTACCTCTAGAATTGTTGCACTAATTTGATATCAAGGACTTCATTTCTAGGTATGTTTGCTCAGTCAGCCTGGGAGTCTGTCTAACTGTAGGCTGAGGCTCACATTGCTTTGTTTTGTTCACAATGATGTCACCAGAGACTGTGTACGTACAACCTTACTAAAATGAAGGCATCTTGTGTCTGTGACAGTCTCCTGGTCCAGCATGCCAGGAGCCTTACCACTTACATTGTATACATTACATGCCCCTTTTCTAAGTCCAGACTCTACAGTTGTGAAATCTATGTCACTGTTTTTTTCCTTCTGGAAATTGTGACCATTTCCACTTTTTTATAATTTAAAAAATATCATGGACAGTGGCTTGATAAGCAGATCTCAAGTTTATTTTAATATATCCAGTTGTAGTTATCTGGATCAGAAGACTTGAATCTTTGTGAAATGTCAAGGCATTTTTATTTCTTCATACTAGGGCTAATCACACGTCCGTTGCCATAAAACACTGGGATACTATGTAACAGAAAACTTAATTCAGAACTCTAAATCAATGAGACACAAAGGTCTTAAATTGTAAAACTCCCATGTTACAATAGTTTTAAAATAATTTTTGTTATCAAAGCTTAATATTTCATCTATTTTATATATCTTTTGAAATTCATACCATTTGAAAAATAAAATGTTCTGATATGTGATTTTTAGTAAAAGAACAAAAAAGCTACCCTGATTTATTATTTGTTATTAAAATTGGTGGAATTCGAAATGATAAAAGCACAGTTGGAGGGTTTTGACTCTTAATGTTCACATTTTTCTATTATAAATTTGGTTGTAGTTTTTACATACTACATTTGTATAAAGAACTCTAGGATAAGCTATTTCTGTCAACAAGATTCCAAAATTATAGACACTGATGTCAATGCAGATGAGGTTAGCTTAATTTGGTTAAGAGAGGGACATGCCAAGTCTCTCTATGGATAACTAAAGGCTATTGCCAAGATTGACAGGTGTCCTGTGGGTGGCAGAAAGTCCCAGGGATAAAATTTGCACTTAGGTTAATTCTCTAAGACACACTGATCAAAGTCATACCTTTTTTTCCTATTGATCACACAAACTCCTAAAATAGATCTGCTTTTAATACATTAATTTTTTAGGCATTAGTAAGCCTCAGAAAGGTAAAAGATTTGTATTTTATTTTTACAGTATCAGATTCTATTTTTGGAAAGTTTAGCTGTATCTTATTATTAATTTTTCTAGTGTAGTCAATTGGCTTTTTGTTGCCCTGCCATATTTCACTAAGGCTTTGAGAAGTGAGAATAGTTAATATAAAAGACTACATTTGTTATTGGTGTAAAAGAGGCAACTATTTCTTTATGGAATAATAAATTACATGATTTTATCTGGAAAGATTAATTATTAAGATAATTTTCTAAGCAATAAACATAGTATTGTCGAGGAGTGTTCATACTAATTGAGTCACAGCTTTTGATTTTATTTCATCTTACAGAAATTTTTTTATTAAGCCTCGTAACTTATCAAGATAAATTATATCTCAAAAGAAGTGTTAAAGCCATTACGTTCATGCCATTAAGAAAATTAAGTACCATTTTAAGAAAAACTATATTGCCTGAGATTTTTTAAGATTTGAGTGAAGTAAACGTGTCATTAGCAATGAAGGATCTCTGATTTTAGGCATAAACTCAGTAGCTATTTCTATTCAAATAGGAAATTTTCTGATCTGGGAGGATGATGTCTTGATTATCACTGTATTTTGGTGTCGACATATAGTAGGAATTTAAGAAGAGGATGCTGGGGGAACCATTTTTAGAGAGCCAACCTATTCACTAGTGTGAAAAATGAAAGCCAAGACCCCAGCCCTAATTAGGGCTCCGAAAAGGTTTCTCAGGGTATTGGGCAAGCACAGAGCAAGTTCCCCTCATTGACCATTGGAATTACAATTAAGCCAAGAGCTTGGGCGCAGCTAAAGACTTATCATTCTTAAGTCTTCAAGACTTAATTCTGATTCAGCTACTATTTATTGAGAACTTGCTAGGAGCTATTCTTTTATAGATGTTATATAACTCTTGTGAAAGGGAGGAAAATTAGGTTCAGAGAGGTGGTGACTTGTCCAGCGTCACTCAGCTCTTGGCAGCAAAGCTGGGAAATAAACCAAGACTCTTGGCTCCAACCCAGTTGAGTTTTGGGATGGTGGAAATAATCTCAACAGAAATTTTTTTAAATGAGAAAACTTTTAGGACTGCTTTCTTACGGTCCTTTTTTTCCTGTGTCTCAGTTCTGGTTCTTTCCCTCTTCTGTTCTGTCCTCTTTTAGACTAAAAGAAAGTGCAGATTCTTGAGCTCACCATTAACCAAAAAGCCATTTATAAAAAATGTTTAAGTACTATACCCAAAATAGCAACATTGTATTTGCTTCTCAAAACTTGATGTTTTAAGCAGCTGATTAGAAGGGAACTCTGAGGATGAGAAATATTCTTGGACTAAGCCTTGTGGTAGAGTGAGCTAATTTAGAGTGTGCAACCCACGCTAGAGTAGCAGATAATGACCTCCACGGCCCCTTACAGGTGATCACCAGCATTTCTCCTGAGAGGGAGCGGGGCTGGTCTTCATGCACTCTGTTGCTCTACCGATTCCTGCACTTCCTTTGAATTTGGTCATTGTGGCCTCACTGGAATATGGAGAGTAATCAAACACCTTGATGGTCTCATGTCACACCTAGTTTTTTGGCAAAATTATGAAGTCATCTCAATTTGTGCAAATTCTAGCTACAGCTTGTTCAGTAGATATATAATGTATAAGGTGTAGTGAGCAATTTATAGCCGTGTGTTATGAATGGCTTCAATTCAGGAAAATTTTTATTTAGACCTGTAAACAATTTGTGCTCCATTTTGACATGTCTAGAATTAACTTTTAAACACTTTGTACTGAGGATTGAATAATGAAAGTAGCATTACATTTGAACTGTTGGGGCTATGTTTAAATGTTTTAGAACCGTTACTTGTGTACTGTTGGTATGCAGATGACTTTGCTTGTCATGAACTTCAGTCAGTGACACAGCCCTGTCATCTCCTGAGTATTTCTCCAGCTAGTTCACTTCTCTTCATTCCACCACCCAGTCCAGGCCATGCTTGTTTCTCTCCTGGACCTCTGTAGGGGTCTCCTAACTGCCCCTGCCTCACCTACCGTCACTTGACCAACACCTGCTGTAGTCTTCAGCAGGGTGGAGTGAGCTGGAGGAAGAAGACAGTTGCCTTCACAGGCCCTCTGCTCTGGGTTTCCACGTTCCTGTGTTCCATACTCCCTTGCTCTCTTCCAGTTTCTTCTACTTACTGTGCTTTGTTTCGTCTGCTCCTTGGCCATCATGCTTTGTCCCTTCATTTCAGCACAGGGACATTTCAAGGACTCTGGGAAGAAGTCCTTCGCCTCTTAACTAAGTCAGAACCGGGGTTTGTTGGCAGTTTCTCAGTTTTTTCGTTGGTAGTGTCACAGCTTCATTGCACTTGGTACAGTTGCAATTTTATGTTTATATGCAGACTTTGATCATGTAAACTGACTAAACTATAAGTTTCACAAGGGCAGGAGCTATGTCTGTTTTTACTCAAGGGTTGTGCCCCTGGCACCCACATCTGGCATAGGGCCTGGTACATCATAATAGCTTAATAACTGTTGACGACTCGAAAGTTTCATGAATGAAAGGCTTTTCCTCAGCATCATGAGAGTGGATGAATGTAGGCCCACTTTGCTGTTACAGAGCTCACTTATAGCCAGGAGAACGAGACACATACCTAAAATATTGTAGTATAAGCTAGATTACAGTTAGGCCTTGGAATAATATACTTTTAATTGCTCAAAAAGGCAGTTTGGACTTTGTCAATAAATTAAAAATGAATTAATTATAATGTTAAATAGCACAGACAATATTTGTGAAAGCCTCTCACATTCCTGTGCAATCCTAGCTATAAAGGAAATAAACAGTGAACAAATTCAGTATTAAAAGTTGAAAAGATAGAATAAAATGCATTAATATTCTTAAATTCCAGGACATTATACCTACAAAGCTGGTCTGCGTGAAAGAAATGAGGACATTTTTAGTACTGCCAAACATTTTTTGAAAGTTGTTTCAGAGCCCTCTGTTAGTATGAAAATTGTGGAGGTGTCTGTGGCTAGCCTGAGACCACTTTTCTGTCTGCGTTTGTGAGGCTGTTGGGTCAGCTGTCACCAGGTTTCTCCTTGTGCTTCCAGTGTTACTGATGCCGGTCTACCCCAGCCCTGCGTGGTGGCATGAAGCACACGCTGGGTAGGAAAGCTGGCTGGCAGCGTGTTCCCGGAGGAGTCAGGTGATTGTTGTTTGAGGGCAGCTGCTCGAGGTTCAAGGCAGGCAGTGTCCCCTCGCTTCTGCCTCGGGGCAGCTGGTTAGTGTCAGACTCCTGACAAGTCCTTCTTGCTCGTTGCTAACTGGGCGAGGAGGGAGATTATGCCGTGGGCTTTTGATTGATCCAATGGGAATTACATTGATCTGGTGTCTGGCCTTGGTTCTTATCAAGTGGATCGCCTCTAAGGTAGCTAATTTAGAGTGTGCAACCCACGCTAGAGTAGCAGATAATGACCTCCACGGCCCCTTACAGGTGATCACCAGCATTTCTCCTGAGAGGGAGCGGGGCTGGTCTTCATGCACTCTGTTGCTCTACCGATTCCTGCACTTCCTTTGAATTTGGTCATTGTGGCCTCACTGGAATATGGAGAGTAATCAAACACCTTGATGCTCTCATGTCACACCTAGTTTTTTGGCAAAATTATGAAGTCATCTCAATTTGTGCAAATTCTAGCTACAGCTTGTTCGTAGATATATAATGTATAAGGTGTAGTGAGCAATTTATAGCCGTGTGTTATGAATGGCTTCAATTCAGGAAAATTTTTATTTAGACCTGTAAACAATTTGTGCTCCATTTTGACATGTCTAGAATTAACTTTTAAACACTTTGTACTGAGGATTGAATAATGAAAGTAGCATTACATTTGAACTGTTGGGGCTATGTTTAAATGTTTTAGAACCGTTACTTGTGTACTGTTGGTATGCAGATGACTTTGCTTGTCATGAACTTCAGTCAGTGACACAGCCCTGTCATCTCCTGAGTATTTCTCCAGCTAGTTCACTTCTCTTCATTCCACCACCCAGTCCAGGCCATGCTTGTTTCTCTCCTGGACCTCTGTAGGGGTCTCCTAACTGCCCCTGCCTCACCTACCGTCACTTGACCAACACCTGCTGTAGTCTTCAGCAGGGTGGAGTGAGCTGGAGGAAGAAGACAGTTGCCTTCACAGGCCCTCTGCTCTGGGTTTCCACGTTCCTGTGTTCCATACTCCCTTGCTCTCTTCCAGTTTCTTCTACTTACTGTGCTTTGTTTCGTCTGCTCCTTGGCCATCATGCTTTGTCCCTTCATTTCAGCACAGGGACATTTCAAGGACTCTGGGAAGAAGTCCTTCGCCTCTTAACTAAGTCAGAACCAGGGTTTGTTGGCAGTTTCTCAGTTTTTTCGTTGGTAGTGTCACAGCTTCATTGCACTTGGTACAGTTGCAATTTTATGTTTATATGCAGACTTTGATCATGTAAACTGACTAAACTATAAGTTTCACAAGGGCAGGAGCTATGTCTGTTTTTACTCAAGGGTTGTGCCCCTGGCACCCACATCTGGCATAGGGCCTGGTACATCATAATAGCTTAATAACTGTTGACGACTCGAAAGTTTCATGAATGAAAGGCTTTTCCTCAGCATCATGAGAGTGGATGAATGTAGGCCCACTTTGCTGTTACAGAGCTCACTTATAGCCAGGAGAACGAGACACATACCTAAAATATTGTAGTATAAGCTAGATTACAGTTAGGCCTTGGAATAATATACTTTTAATTGCTCAAAAAGGCAATTTGGACTTTGTCAATAAATTAAAAATGAATTAATTATAATGTTAAATAGCACAGACAATATTTGTGAAAGCCTCTCACATTCCTGTGCAATCCTAGCTATAAAGGAAATAAACAGTGAACAAATTCAGTATTAAAAGTTGAAAAGATAGAATAAAATGCATTAATATTCTTAAATTCCAGGACATTATACCTACAAAGCTGGTCTGCGTGAAAGAAATGAGGACATTTTTAGTACTGCCAAACATTTTTTGAAAGTTGTTTCAGAGCCCTCTGTTAGTATGAAAATTGTGGAGGTGTCTGTGGCTAGCCTGAGACCACTTTTCTGTCTGCGTTTGTGAGGCTGTTGGGTCAGCTGTCACCAGGTTTCTCCTTGTGCTTCCAGTGTTACTGATGCCGGTCTACCCCAGCCCTGCGTGGTGGCATGAAGCACACGCTGGGTAGGAAAGCTGGCTGGCAGCGTGTTCCCGGAGGAGTCAGGTGATTGTTGTTTGAGGGCAGCTGCTCGAGGTTCAAGGCAGGCAGTGTCCCCTCGCTTCTGCCTCGGGGCAGCTGGTTAGTGTCAGACTCCTGACAAGTCCTTCTTGCTCGTTGCTAACTGGGCGAGGAGGGAGATTATGCCGTGGGCTTTTGATTGATCCAATGGGAATTACATTGATCTGGTGTCTGGCCTTGGTTCTTATCAAGTGGATCGCCTCTAAGGTAGGCCATCTTTATTTTTAGGATTGTGACATTAATTGTTAGTTTTTGTACTTGGAATGAAATTGCTAGTCAATTTTGCTTCAGTTTTTATTTCTCTGATTAAAAGAGGTCTGAGTTTTACCTGTCAGCTGAAAAGCTTAAAATTACTGTGTGTAATGTTTCTTCTTCCATTTTATTCCTCCCCAAGGGCTTTTTATGGTTTCAGTCTTCGGTATCCAAGTAGCTCTCCTCAGTATCATTCCTTTAAAGAAGTTTTTATGATTAAAGCAGTTTAGCTTTTGAGATTATGAAATTATTAAATAATTTAGATTTTTAGTGTGCATATTTTAAACATTCTTTTGGAGATAAAGAATTTACTAATGCTTGTAAATTTAAAGTATAGTTGTTGAGGATTTCTAAACAATTGCAGTGTATAAACTTTTTAGAAACTAAATATTACCAATCTATCATGATCTCTTAAGGCCTTACTTCTCCTAAAATGTATGTCTTATAATATATTGAAAACTTGTTACTATATATCTGTTGTTTTTGAATTTGAATTCTAAATATCAGGCTTGCGAAATGCTTGATAGAGTGCTAGCCATTTACTATCTGGATGAGAGTATAAAGTAGGAAATATTTTAGATTATTTAAAATTATTTTTTCTATTCTCACATTGGAATGATTTTATCTTCCACCAAGCAGCTTTTTTCTTCTTGTATTAATAAACTGAAGAATATTAACTTAAAATTTATAAGGCATCACTGTTTACTAAGCAACACAAAAGCTTCTATAAAGTTAAATTTCTTTTTCAAACAAGGCTTTAATCTGTAATGTGAAAAATTACAGCAAAATTCTCTTACTTGAAGCAGTTCTTTTTTCCTAGTGATATGATTGAAAAATTCTTAAAGAAAAACAATATACTCAATTTTTTAAAATCTTTGTTTTGTAAATGAACTAATTTTTCAATGACAGCTTTTTGCTCATTATTTTTCAAGGATTAGCTTGCCAAGTTATTGAATGAAGGTCAAGTTAATAATAATACATTGGTTGAATTGTGGATGTTTTCAGAGATATTACTTTTTTTTAATAACCACGAAAAAATTTAAGTTTTGAAGCAAAAAGAATGCTAATATTTTGTCATTTTTAAAAAAAGTACATGTTTACGTAGGGAATAAGAGTGGGAAGGATACTATTCAGTGGATCAATGCAGTCTTTGGGCACTCAGACATGAGCCTGTGTAAGATGAATATACTCTGAAAAAAACTCATTTTACTGTGTCAGAGAAAACTGTGTTCAGCACTTTGACTAGGCTTCATCTTTTGTAGTATGTTGATTTTTTTTGGTAATGTTACCAAAAAAATTAATTTAGCGATACTCTGTCTAAGCCCTTTGACCACCAGTTTACTATCAGCAAAACCGGGCCAATAAAATCTACCTCGTAGAGGCCTTGTGTCGGGTGAGAGTTCGTGTGAAAGCGCTTGGAACATTTTCTGGCACAGAGTAGGAAGAAGCTCAGCAAGTGTCAGTTAATATATTATTACTTTCATCATGTAAGGGAAATGCACACACTTCTGCACAATAGATCATTTTTGTGGAAACTTGAACAAGATCAAAACAATAGCACTTAAAATATCTTTGCTCAATTTGAAAACATGTCTGTCTTTAAAAGTTACTTATTAACTAATCTCAGAAACAACTTTTACTTACACGTTTTGTCATTTACCTTGTAAGTCAAGTCTTACGGAAGAGTGATTCACCCTTATTCAAGGTGAGTGTCTTACTGGGACATTCAAAACTCCCGTTAGTGGCAGGAGATCTTTTGGAACCTTACAGTTTAACTTGTTTGTGCTGCCGCTGTCAGTTTCTGATTAGCTCAGCCTCGCCCATGTTTTGACCTATAGGGTTGCTTTACAAGCTGTTCCCAGGATGGCTAAATTAGAAAAGTCACGAGTAGGAGCTTCTCGGTTACTTCTATTCACTGGTGAGGTGAAGTGGGAATGTGGGTGATAGCTCAGAGTGTTTTATGACTGACAGTGTGACACAGAATTTTGATTAAATGTTTTACAATTTTTATTAAAAGTAGAGTTTTACTAATATATGACTTTAAAAACATGTAGGTCAGGTCTGTGCTGCAGTGTTGGTATATAAAGCACATATAATTATTTATTAAAATAACATTCTAACATGGAAATCAAATTTTTGTTAGAATTCATAATTTACAGTGTAGTTTTCCAAAATGAGTAACTTTAGATTGTTCTACCTAGATTGCTTAAATGAGGGAATTTAATAATATTCCTTTTAATCTTGGTCCATGAGGTGATAAATGAATTATCATTCAGGGTATATTCATTGATGGTTTCAGACACATTGTAAGTCCATTCTTAAAAATATTTTTTGTTTTGTTTGGGATCATAAGAGTTTTATGGTTTAGTATAGCGTTTAAGCCAAATATTTATGGACCAGAATTACTTAAATTAGTAGTGAATAGAATAACTTGAATATTTTTCGCATCTCTTGTAATTGGTTAATATTTACTTAAAATTAACTTATCCCCTTTTGCCAAGTTTTTATTATGGTTAACTAATACAGACCTACCATTTTAATATCTAAATTAGTACCTCTATAAGTAAGTCTAAAGTGATTATCTTAAAGTAAATTTAGTATGCCATAGTCGTAATCTAGATAATGTTCATTACTCAGTTTTGACTTATACTATCTTATTTAACAGAGTTGATATTAGTCTCAGTCTTTAATATGTGAAGTAATAAATGAGATTTTACCTTTCTAATTAGTGGCTGTTTTAGTAAATGTCCTTCCTATGTTAAAAAAATCATGATGCCACCCACAAGTTATTATTGGATGCTGGCAGATTGATAGGTAGTTACCAAACAGAGTATGATATAATGGTATCTGTAGTCCCATTAATAGGATTTAGCTGATAGAAATAGAAATATTTATTTCCACGTGTGTACTTTCCAGGCTGCCAGGTTTTCCCTTAACATGGTAGTATTAAGGGGAGACCTGTAATATGATGTAGTAGATATCTTTGGGGTGGAGGTTGGAACAGCAGGTGTGAGTGGTGGCTTTTCTGTACCAAGTGATCTTAGTGGCTGTCTGCTCCAGAATGAACGTGAAACAATTCAGGAGGCTTCCTGAGGAGATTCTGTCGGGGAAGACACTTGTAAACATGATGCTGCCAGGAGTATGTTATTGAAATGATGCTTTTCTTTGTAGTTTTCTTTATAATAGAATATTTTACCTTTTAAATTTTAATTTGATTTATTTTATGAATATACAATAACTATACATGCTATAGGATCAAATATACATCGGGAAAATCCTCCTCCTACCCTGTGTCCTTCTCCCTCCCTGGAGGCAGCCATTGTTGATAATTAGAATTTTATTTTTGTTTGGAACTTTGCTTTTACATTTCATGAATGGTTATTTTTGGGCTTTGTTTTTTTAAGGATACATTAAGTCATATACGAGTTTAACTGATATCTTTCTTTTAAATTTTAAGCATTAAAAAGATTATGATTTAGGAGTTGTTTTGCGTACTAAATCCAAATGAGGGCTTTAAATAAAGTAAATTTTTTTTGTAATGTGTAAAAATGTGATCTCGCTGCTTTAATGTGTATTTCTTTTGTTAATGAAGTCGAACATTTTTTGTTTATTGCTTTATTATTTCTTGTGAATAATGTTTATGTTCTACCTGTACTTTACACTATTCATCATTTTATAATTAATTTTTGAGTCATGTCTTTTTCCTTTCATTTTTAGGTATAGTAGGGAAGAATTAGCCCTTTGTTGTATCTTGTTGAACTCATTTTTTCTTGGTTTGAGGTTTGTCTTTTACTTTTATTTATGATACACTTTACCATATATAATTTAACTTTTAAGTGGCCGAAGTGATTCATTTTCATGACTTGGTTTTTATAGAGCAGTTAGGCCTTTCCTATTTAAGATATTTTTAATGTGGTCATGTTTTCTTCTAATATTTTTGTGCTTTAATTTTTTAGAATTAAATTTTTGTTCCATGCATAATTTATTTTAGTTGGAAGGTAATAACATAGCTTTACGTTTTTCCAGGTAGCAACCTCTTAATAAAACATTTTTTATTCTATATTTTATAGAAAAATCTATATTTTTCCCACAGGTTTTAAATTCTATACTTATATACAGAATTACTGTACATTCTTGGATTTGATTCTAAGTTTTCTAATGGCTGTTTTGTCTACTTCTTTGTAGTGTCCGCACTACTTTATTAATAACTTGTGGCACTAGTTCTGTTTATTGCTACTTATTAAGAATTTGTTTACCTGTTTGTTTAATATTGTTGATCACTTTCGATGTGCTAGGCACTGTTCTAAATGTTGGAATTTATTCTGGATCTGGGGATACAGTAGTGAACAAAGTCTCTGCCTCCACTTAACTTAGATTCTAAAAGGAGGTTTGGTTTTTTATCTTCTAGGTTTTTAATGTGTTTATATTGGTTCTGGTATTCATTAATTTATTCATTGACTTATAAATTATTCATTCATTTATTTGTAATAAATGCATTTAATCACTTATTTACTAAATATTTAGCGTCTACTAAATAATAGCTACTGTTTGGGGGACCAGGGATACAGTGGGGAATAAGACAGACACAGTTTCTGCTCTCGTGAGGCTTTTATTTTAGTACAAGCAAAGTGACAGCTACGTGATCTCAAAACGTGAAGGCAGAGAGCTGTGGAAGAGGACGACTTTCAGGTGACTTCAGATTTGATAGTCTGGCAATGTCTCTCTGAAGAGATGACATTTCATCTAGAGCCTGCGAGATCAGAATGGAACAGCGATACAGTGATAGTGGACCGGGCAACATCAAGTGTAAAGGCCGAACATTAGGCGAGGTTGAAGGAGATAAAGGCCAGCGTGGTTGGGTCGTAGAGGTGAGAAGGTGAGAGGTCAGCAGATCACGGAGGCCTTTGGAATTCAGAGCTTGGCATTTGGACTTGATTCCAAGTGTAGTGGGAGCCATTGGAGGATTTTTAGCAGTAGTTGAAATGTTCACTCTTGCTTCTATGTAAAGAGTGGACTGAGGGCCCAGAGGTGCATCAGGGAAACCAGTCAGCAGCCCATGGCGGGAGGCCAGGTGACAGATGCTGTTGCCTGAGACAGAATGCAGAAGTGAAGATAGAGGAAAAGCGATGGATTCGAAAGCTAAAGCCCCCTCAGCAAAACTTGCTGAGGGGGCTTTAGCTTTGATAAAATTTTTTTTGTTTTAATAATTGTATTTTAAATTTGCATTATCTGTTTTTCTATAAAAGCTTTATTGAAATATAATTCATATACCATAGAATTCACCTATCTAGTGCACAATTGAATGATTTCGAGTATTTTCAGAGTTGTGCAATCATTAGCACAATTAATTTGAGAACATTTTCATCACTTCACATGGAAACCCTCTACCCATTAGCATTCACTCCCCATTTCCTGCCAACCGTCCCAACTCTGGGCAGCCACCAGTCTAACCTTCTGTCTCTGTGGATTAGCCTGTTTTGGACGTTTCTTATAAAAGGCACCATAGACTTGATAGTACTTTGTGACTGGCTCCTTTCACTCAACACACTGTTCTCAAGGTTCATCCACGTTTGTAGCATTTATTGGTACTTCATTCCTTTTTATTTCTGAATATTACGCCATTGTATGGCTGTACCACATTTTATCCATTCATTAGTTGATGGGCATCTGGATTATTTCCAGTTTTAGGCTATTATGAATAATGTTGCAAGATACATTTTTATATCTGTTTATTTTTAAACACAATATATTTTAAAATATGCTCTCTTTCAGTGGTACCCTTTTTAAAAAAAATTCAGTGCCTTCTCAGTTCTCTTTGAGTACACTACTTTTTTTTTCTACTTTCTAGCCTCTGAGCCATTTGATTTTTTATTTCATTTGTTTCTAGCTAATGGGTTTCTTCAGATGTCGGATGATGTTGCTTATCTGCTTATTCGTTTATGTTTATAGGAAGGGAATGGTAAAGCAGTTGAACCATATCTCTTCTTCAGTTCTGTTTACCTCTGCAGAAGGTCCGTCTCCAAGTGGGCTTGTCTGACATATTTCAACATTAAACTTGTACTTATGGCATGTTCCTCACCGTGTATCCACTTCTGTGGTAGAGCTCAACCATACTGTATTATTATAATTATTTGTCTTCCTCACAACTGTAGATTTTCAGAGCAGATGCTGTATCTAATTCCTTTTTGTATATCCAACTTTTCTTGCATTGTGCTTCACAAATCATAAATAATACATATTTGTTGAATTGTATATCATATTTAATTTTTATGTGTTAAAATGTGTGTTTTTTTTTTTTTTCTAGAGGCGTGGAGCTATTTCCTATGACAGTTCTGATCAGACTGCATTGTACATTCGTATGCTAGGTAAGCATTTTTTTGTACCAATATCAGTTAATTTTGTTATCTACTGTTATTTGAAATTGAGGTATCTTTCATTAGTTTTTTACCACTGTTTTCAGCAGAAACAGTCTATTACTTTGAAGGTCAGAGGCTAGAAACCAGTATTGAATCTGGTGTGAATAAAGAGAGGCACTTTAGAGTTATAGGTAATTGAAAAATCTGTGACTTAATAACTAGGACTCTGTCACAGCTTTAAATTGCCTCCTGAGTGTTCATTCTTAACAAGAGTCTTAGATTTGTAGCGCTGTTAATACTAAACAGATGCCCATGCTAACAGAGATAAAGATGAGGCTATGAAATGCCTGATCAGGTGGTCCTGTCACCGGATGTGTTTTGTTCTCAGCTGGCTGGTGAGGAAGACCATTTGTTTTCTTCTGATCTCAGTTCTTAAGTTTTTAATATATTACTCAGTCCACAAGGTAAAGTGGATTTAGATGTGTATATATGTGTAACTTCCTCCCTCCCTTTGCCAGATTTGTCTCTCTCTCCACACACTTCTTGATCCCTTGTACTTTATTTCATACTATTCAAAAAGATTCCAATAGGCAAATTTTCTCACCTTTTCTTAGAGGCGTCTTTCATGACTGCTCTCATCCACAGAATTCCTCCCTCAGTTCTGTGATATTGAGCCATCCTTATCCTTTACCTGCTTCTGGTTTTGTTTTGTTTTTTATGCCTCTTTCCCTAATTTCTTTTCATACTCTTAAGCCTGTGTTCTCCAGTCTCCTGTTCTTGCTCTTCCTTCCTTTCTTTCCTTCTTTAACTTACCTTGTGTATCTTACCTGTCTCAGTTTCATTCTACTCTAGTACACATTTTCCCCCACAGACGTTCAGCCCTTACCTCTTTACTGTCTCCAGCTCTCTCTGCAAACACGTTCAGGATTCAGCTCTCCTTAAAACCGAGCTTTAGACTCATATTTTTTAATTCTGTAGGACATCTTCACATGGTGTATTATAGACACTTCACATTCAAACATGTCTGTTAAACAAAAGATTTGTGTTCTCAAGGCTGTTCATTTTGTGGTCTTGCCACCCCAGAACATGTAACTCCATGCTTCTGGTTATCGGGTCCGGAACCTTGGAGTTGTTCTTGACCTGTATTTCTTACGTACTCGATATCTACTTCAGCTGCAGATCTTCTTGGCTGATACCTTCAAAATATATCCAGAATTCTACCACCCCAGTGCTATTATCATCCCATGTAAGCCATAGTTATTATTTTTTATTGTTAACTGTAGTCACATTGTTGTACACTGGAGGGCCAGGCGTAGCCGCCATAACTGAAACTTCATAGTCTTTGACCAACATCTCCCCACGCCCCCCTCCCCACAAGCCAGAGTTGTTGTTGCCTCGTGTATTGCACTTGCTCTTCAACTGGTCTCCCCGTGTCTACCTATGTGCTGCTACTCACTTCTAGTCTACCCATTTGGAGTGAACCGTTCCAGATAGAGGTCAAGCCACTCTCTCTCCTCTGTCAGAATTCTCTAATGGTTTTCTATCATAGAATAGCAGTCAGAGCTCTTATAGTGGCCCACGAAGGTTCAGCACGACCTGCACCTCCTACTTCTCTGACTTCACCTCTCCTTACTCTAGCCATGCAGGTCTCTTTGCTTGACCTTGAATATGTCAAGCATGCTCCCATCTAAGGGCGTTCATATTTGCTCGCTCTTATGCCTGGAAACCTCTTCCTCCAGATAGCCATATGGCTAATGGCCTCAGTCCCTTCAGTCTCTGCTCAGATGCCTCGTTTTCAGCGGAGCCTCCTCTGACCACTAATTAACCGCTCCTCCCCACCCCTCTCACCTTGCTTTCGTTTTCTCTGTGTTACCTGTCGCCATCTTCCGTAGGATGAAATTATTTATTTGTTACTTGTCACCGTGAAAGGATAAGCTTCATGAAGACAGGGACTTTATATATTTTGCTCACTGCTGTATTTCTTGTGCCTGATATGTAGTTGGATGCTCAGTAAACATTTATTGCAGAGTGAGGAATCACCACGTGAGAGTAGTGATTAATCATTGTGGGAAGGGCTCATGGTAGATGACATGAGCCTCAAGAAATGGCGGCCTTCCTTAGAGATACGAAGAGTAAGCAGGAAAGCCTGCGAGACAAGGAGAATTGCAGGGACAGGGACCGAAGACTTAAATAAAGGTCATGAACTCGGAGGCTGTGGAAGTATACTGGGAAAGGTGCCATCTTTGGAGCCCACAGACGTAGGTTTAAATCTTGAGGTCCCCTGTGCACTAGTTTTGTGGCACACCTGCTACTTCTCAAAAATCTCAGTTTCTGCATCTGTAAAATGGGATAAAGATTCAGAGTTGGTTAGTGAATTAGAATAATGCCTATGAGGCACAAAAAAGAGTGCCTGGTATATGGCTTGCAGTGGCGCTGTATGGAGAAGTAGATTCGAGTGTCATACGGATACATGTGGAAACCTTACTGAGCTTATAAAGACCAGAGTTTAAGAATCAGCTAAAGGCCTTGGGAATACCCACTGTCAGTGAGAAAAAGGGAAGACTGATCAGAGTAAGTATTTAAGGCAAAATCTTTAACATTTTAATTTTCTGTGCATTTAAAAAATTGTAAGCTGCTTGAGACTAGGTAATGTATTTTCTATTTCTTCATATCCTGTAGTATAGTTCCAGGTATGGAGTGGACACTTCATAAATATTTGCTTGTTGCTGTGGCTTTTTAAAGTTTTATGCTGAAAATTTTTTTAACTACATGTGAGTAATAAGATATTAGATTGAATTATAATACACTTGAGGAGTCTTTCAGAAGGCTAACTTTAAAATATGGATTATAATCATTATTATTGTAGGAGTAGTTTTTTAAAAGACGAACTCAATCTAGCCTTACAGCTCAGTACCGAAAATTTATAAACCCTTTAAATAAATCACCTGTGAACTACTTGTTCCATATAAATTATTAGTGGGCCATTACTTATGACTATGATGCCACATAGACCTTTGTTGCATTTGGGAGCTTCTTCCCAAATGGCAGCCTTCTAAACTTACATTTTGTCCTTCATTCTGTCTAGGAGATGTCCGTGTAAGGAGTCGAGCAGGATTCGAATCAGAAAGGAGAGGTTCTCATCCATATATTGATTTTCGTATTTTTCACGGTAAGTGCTGGCAGACATAATATTTCTCTCAGACTTTGAGTAAACCTCAAATTTTCATAAAATTACATAATTTACCAACGGAAAAAGAATATAAGAAAACTATATTATGTTTTGAATGTTTTAAAGACACTACGTCATGATAAATATTTTATTTCTAGGTAATGTTAGTAAAATGTTTAGAGACCGAAATATGAAAACTGATACAGTTTTTCTTTTTAATTTAAATGTGAAATTACTTTGGTTCATTTTTTTTCTTTATAAAGTCTGTGTGTGTGACTTTTTTTACTCCAAATGTTTTTGTCTTCACTGCTCCATGCATTTTTGTGCAAATGACATTTTCTAAAGGTTTTGCATGATTAAAAAGGTGTATCTTTTGGTCTCTTTGAAAATTCATATCACCTTTAAAGACGTTTCATAGAGCGCATATTTAAATAAATAAACATTATGTGGGTCTGGCCCATAATGGAGAAAAGGGAAGAAACAGAACTTCTAAAACCCTTAAGTATTAAACACATTAAATCTCTTTTTGGAGAAGTTCCACTTTGATAAAGTTAGATAAATTGTTTGGATTGACACTCCCAATAAAAATGAATTAGGCAAAATATGAAAGACATGTATTTTTGAGTATATCAGAATGCTATTAAGGCAGAGAGACGAGTCTGGCATTTCAGGCTACTTTTCCCCTTAGTAGCATCTGGTGATTCTGGGGAAGGTGGATGAGAAGCTGAGCAGAGATTTTGATGGACACTTAAGGCCAGAAAAACAAAAACAGGTGTTTATGGGTCACCAAAGTTTGGGAATTGGTCTTGGTAAACCTTTGATGCTTAAATTGGAACCCCAATGCCAATCACTGAATTAAAAATAAAAAGGCATAAGGAGACAAGATGTGACCAAAAATGAAGAGGAAACAACAGACAGTAGAAATATCCACAAGGGATCCTAAAAATGGAGTTTTTAAAGCTGAAAAATACCATTCCTTAAACTTACTGGAGTTGGTTTTAACAGTAGATAAGACCGAAATGAATTGACAGTGAGTTGGAATATAGATCAGAAGAAAATATTTAGAATGAAACACAAGGAGGTACAAAAGGTAGGACATACAAAAAAGCCATGGGATGTGTTCCAGTTATGCATTGCTTTGTACCTGTCAAAAATCGTGAAGGGTCTGGGGTTTTACCTTGTAAGCTAACAGATAAGTTAACCTGCTATTGCTTCGTGGAAGCTGGCAGAAGACACAAGAGTCCTGGGTCAGAGACAAAGGACCTTGATAGTCATGAACCAGCAAGCACCATGTATTGTGTTGGTACTTCCAGCACCCCCCCCCCCATGTCCTACAGTGGCTACACGGGTTAACTTGAATATTTGACAAACAATGAGCTTGGGGAATTTGCCCCTTTTATAGTAGGACTGTTCTGTGTCCCAGGTAAAGGTGTTACTTATCTCTCAAGGTAGCTAGCTACACACACAGCCCTGGGATGTGGCCCAGGTGAAGATTCGTCAAGGCTTGACATTCTTGGCACATCCAGCAAGAGTGTGTGCATGGACGCTCAGGGCCTCTGTGGACGGTTACCTCTCCCAGTAGTAACAGATGATCCCGGAGCTTAATTGGCATAAAACAGCAACCTTTTGTAATGATCATGATTCTTAGGGTTAGTGATTTAGTCCGCCTTAGATTTGTCTGTGCTCTAGAATGTCTTGATCTTCATCTGGGGTAGTTCAAACAGCTCAGGATGGCTGGGATGGCTCCATTAGGTCCACATGTCTGAGGCCTTGGTCTTCTCTACATGTTGTCCCTTGGGGCCAGAACATCTAGGATGGCTTCTGCACTCGTATCTGGTGCCAGGGCTAGGATGGCAGGAATTTCTGGGGCTGGCCAGGAATCCTCTCTTTCCATAAACGGTAGTCTCAAGGTAGTTGGTCTTGGCACTTGCCATACTCTAGACCAAGCATTCCAAGAGAGAAGTATGGGCACTTCTGGTCTTTGATGGTCTAGGCCTGGGCACTGGTACAATATCCCGTGTTTATGTTCTGATCCTCTGTAGCACACAGCTAACTCAAATTCATGCAGAGAGGACACAGACCCCACTCGTCAAAAGGAGAAAGGTTTAAAAAAGTTTTAATCTTCTGTCTTTAATCTGGCATAAAATGTGTTGAAAGGTGATTAGGGTTCCAGGAGAGGAGAGGGAGAATATAGCAAAAGCAATCTTTGAAAAGATAATGACTGAGAAACCTCTAAAGCTTGATAAAAGACATTGAGATACAGAGTCAAGACACATTATGAACCTTAAGTACAGAAACATTAAAAAAAAAAAAACACACCTAGATGTATCATAGAACAACTTAAAACCAAAGTCAAAGAGAAAATATTTAAAAAGTATTGAGAGAAAAAGAAAATTATTACCTTCAAAGCAATGACTGTGAGATTGCCAGAAACGCAGTGTGCTTCATTTTCAACAGAAACCAAGAAGCTGAACAACAAAGAAAGGAAGGGTTGCTTCAGAGCGATGGGGGAGAAAAATGGCTGTCAAGCTAAAATGTCATCTACAAACTCGTCTAGAGAATAAGATAAAAAAAGGACACACTTCACAACTTATGTAATACGGCCAGCATAATCTTGATCTAAAATATGATAAGGATATGTCAAGAACAGAGAATTACAGCCAATATCACTCATGAATATAGATGAAACATCCTAAATAACATGTTATCAAATTAAGTCTCCAGTTTATAAGAAGAATTTTATATTTGGACTCAATTGTATTTTTCCAGCAATGTAAGGTTGGTTTAACATTCAAAAACCAATCATTGTAATTCCCTACATTTACTAAAAGAGAAAAGTCATGGATAGACCAATAACAAAAGCATTTGATAAAATTCAATATTTATTCCTTGTTAGAATTTTGAGCATACTAGGAATACAGAAAAACTGATTTCATCTGAAAAAGGGAAACTTGCTCAAATTTCTGCTTTCACTCAACTCTAGAGACAACCAGGAGACACCTGGGTTTAGTTTCCTCCTCCTGAGTAAGTAAGTGGGCTGGATTAGGAGCTCCAAATATTCCTACAGATATTTTTCTCTGTTCATTTGGCCATTAACCTGGCCTCTTGAAATAATATTTTGATCTTAGATTTGATGAGATGAATTCCATATTGACTTTTTGTCAAAATTCATCCTGTTTGCTCTAAATGTATACGTCCCTGATGGGGAGTGAGCAGCCGGGGTCGGTTCTGCAGAGACTCAGGAGCGGGCGGGGACGCCGGGGCTGCACCCGGGATGCCCCCGTTGGGTCTGGGTCGGCGGCGGTGCCGATTTTAAATAGCATCTTCTCGACTCGTTTCCTCGGTCTCAGTCCTGACCTTGGCGCTGCCCAGGCGCTCCCATCCTCTACCTAGGTTTCTTCCAGATGACCACCTCAGGGATTCCTTAGTAAGTGTCCGAGCCTCCCTGGGGAAGAAGGTCTGTTTCGGCCTTGCAGATGTCAGGGCCAGTGGGAGAGCAGGACGGGGGTGGGAGGGTAAAAAATAATAATAAATTTATAGGTCCCTAAATTTAACAAGTATTTCATTTACTTACACATTATTTTGAGCTTGTATCATAATAAATACTAATACCTTTAAAGGAATTATTATAATTATACTCCACGTGTACACTTAGAAAATCTGATGTGTTCTTTTGAAAGATTCTGTCATGATTATTAAATAGCAATGGAAAGTGCCAGCCTGACAGTTAACTTCTTTTCATGGAATTCACGAAGCGTATTGACGTCACTTATACTGGAAGGCATTGCAGTCTCTGCCAACGTTGGACAATACAAGGGATATAGTTCTTTACAGTTTTTTCCATTCTACACAAATGCATTTTTTTTTCCATTTTCTGTTAGTCTTGGCACATGATAATGTTCCATTCCAATGTAAATGTGTTTTGCTCATTATCTTGAGCTTTTTATTCATTTTAGCACTTTATTCCACCCCATGCTGGGGCAGCAAGTAAACCTTTCAGGATGTTTAAATCGTAGCCTAAAAGCTCTTAACCTAAGGTTTTAGTCTTACTCACTTTTTTTTTGTTGTTGTTGTTCCTGGTCTCTAGCAGCCTCTGGCTCATAGTAAAGATTTAATATATATTTGTCGCATGAAATTGACCAAAACTGTATATCTTTTCTCAGTTAGATTTTATGGGATCTCATTTGTTCTCCAAGTATAATCTGTATTAACTGTTAACCAAATTCAGGCTGGTTGCTGCCTTTCTGTTAAGTGTCTCATGTTGTTTTATTATAATGTCCTACTATGAAAACATACAAAACTCTCCCTAAATTTTCCCGTAGAGCCTCATGTGTATTTGATTTTGGGTTGTTTCCTGTCTTCCTAATAGGGCTGTTAGATGCTTGTTTCGTGTTTAGTTATATGATCAGAAAGAACATCTGTTTATACATGTATTTTGGACTTAAAAGCTATGTCATGCTGATTTTGTCTTAGATTATCTCAGTCTTTAGTATATAGTAACTCCCACACAAGGGTAGATCCTATTACATTCAGAAACTTTTATTGCTTCTCACTTTTAGCATAAAACTTTTGGTTGGCATTTCCCTTGGCCATGATTTTTTTCTTTGTTATAGTGTTTTTCTTATTTATTTATTTTTTTTCATACTGTACTGTATTGGAAAGTCATTGCTTTCCTATTTACAAGAGTATTTTTTTTCAACCATTATTTTTTACTCTGCCAAAGTGGGTATCCATCATTTGTAATTTAGTCTCTCCTTCAAACATGAGCCATGCCAGCCTCTACTTAGAGCTGTGGTCTTGTAGACTAAAGTCAGATTTTGTCTGGAGTTCCTATTTAATTTAGTTTTTTCCCAGTCACTCATTTGTCTTGAAACTATATCTGATTATTTTGAAAACAACATTTCTGTACTAGTTGGTGGAGATACCACGGGAAGCAACAACCTCATGTCCTTTTTCCATCTTTTTCATCACAAATGTTTCTACCTCCTTTCTGTAACCATCCCCTTGCCGAGCAGTGCTTGTAGAGACGAGCGCTGCTGTATCGAATTGAATTAGGAAACAGCATTCTGCCCATGTGTGTATTTTTAAAAACTTACCTAGTTTCCAGGTAATCGTGAAAAGCCTGCATTTGAAAACAACTGATTTTTGTTTCTTTGTCCCAAATTGAAGTAATAGGATATTCTTATCTCCTGGATAACTTCATAGCATAAATTAGGGAACTGATGTGGATTGGACCTTAATCATAATACAGTTTAATGGTAGTTTAATTCTTCTTGTGCTTTGGAAAATTGGGGAATTTGGAGTTTTAACATTAGGCTTTATTTTGTATGTTACCCATTAAGGCCTGAGTACTTTCTTTTTCTTCTTTCTCAGCTTACTAATAAGGGAATTAAGAATGTAATGTATAAGGAGCTATGTTCCAGCCCTGAGTTTAAGCATAAGAGGGACCCAGCGTAACACATAACCCATCTCTGAAGGGTGGGAAAATGCCTAATCCCTATCAATAAGACTAATTTTTAAAAAGGATTTTATATTGACTATTTTATCAAATCATGTCAGGGTGAACATTGAATTTTGCAAACTAAGGTTATAAAAATTGGTTAAGGGAAAGAGTACTGGTTATATAGTTCTCATGTTCACATTGATCTAATTTGAGATTATGAGTAACTCGGTTCTTTGATTTGTAGTGAATCTTGGACTGTATTCACTTTAAAGGAATGAAATTGTATACATGTTTTGAAATCTTTTAAATGTGTGCACTTTTGTTTGACAGTCAATATTTTATGTTAGTTTCAGGTGTACAGCATAGTGGTTAGACATTTACATGATCTCCCCGAATAATCCAGTACCCACCTGGTAGTATACATAGTTACTACAACGTTATTGACTGTATCCCGTCTGCTGTATTTCACATCCCTATGACTATTTTGTATCTACCAATTTGTGCTTCTTAATCCCTCCACATTTTTTCACCCAGACCCCCAACACCCCTCCCATTTGGCGGTCACCAGTTTATTCTCTGTACTTATGAGTCTGTTTTTGTTTTGTTAGTTTATATTGTTCTTTAGATTCCACATGTAAGTGAAATCATATGGCATTTGTCTTTCTCCGTCTGACTTATTTCACTTAGCATAATGCCCTCTAGATTCATCCATCTTGTTGCAAATGGTAAGATTTCTTTCTTTTTTTTTTTTTTTTTAATGGCTGATTACATTTCATTGTGTCTATTACCACAATGTCTTTATCCAGTCATCTGTTGATGGGCACTTAGGTCGCTTCCATATCTTGGTTGTTGTAAATAGCGCTGCAGTGGAAATAGGGATGCACATATCTTTTCAAATTAGTGTTGTGGTTTTCTTTGGATAAATACCCAGAAGTGCAATTCCTGGGTCAAAAGGTATACCATTTTTAATTTTTTGAGAAACTTCCATACTGTTTTCCATAGCGGCTGCACCAATTTGCAATTCCACCAACAGTGTACGAGAGTTCCCTTTTCTCCACATCCTCGCCAACACTTGTTGGTTTTTGATTTATTGATGATAGCCATTCTGACAGGTGTGAGGTGATATCTCATTGTGGTTTTAATTTGCATTTCTCTGATGATGACGACAAAGGCCATGTAAGACAAATTGACAACTAACAGCATTTGTTTCTATAGTATGTAAAAGTATGCAGTGGTCTTCAGGGTGAAGTTATGCTGTTATGAAGAATAAATCAGGTTTTGTTAAATAGTGTGAAGTCATGTATTTAAAAATATTTGAACCTAAAACTAATATGTCAGCTATACATCAATAAGAAAATATTTGATATTTGTAATAAATTTAGCATTAATGTTTTATTTTTCACTCAAAAAGACATTGCATGTATTATCTCATTTAATTTTTACAACAGTCCTGTGAGGTTTATTTTATAGTGAGGAAACTGAGCATCAGAGACCTTAAATAACTTTCCTAATGTCACAAGACTAGTAAAAATGACAGAGTGGGGGATTCAAACTCAGCTATATGATTCCAAAGCCCATTTTGCTGTACTGCCTCTTCGTGTTAGCATGGGCTACTCTACTATAGAACATTGCCCTAAGCACTTTACTCGCCCTCCCATGCATGCTAAACGTGAAAACTCTTCCAAGAAAACTTATCTCATAGATGTAGATAAATGTACTTATTCACTATTAACAATAGGCTTTCAGATATGACTCCTGTTTTTTTTTTTTTTTGCTTGTTTGTTTTATTTTGTTTTTTAGAAAATTAAAGAAAGGGGAGGTTAGAATATAGAATGTCTTCAGATTTTTTTATTCAGTTATTCAACATGGCCTTGTCCTAAAGCCTTACAGCACTGAATTAAAAAAAAAAAAATTTTTTTTAAACAATCTTCAAGGGTAATTCATGACTATGTGCATCTAAATGGTTGTTATGGTTTTAAGGTGGCAGATACAGCGACTAAGGGCTCCCTCTTGTGGACCATTAAAGCAAATAGTGGTCAAGTCTCACGATCCGAAGGCTTTTCTGTTAAAAACGTCTTTTGTCTAACAGCTGGGTATCGGTGACATCTTTTGGTGTGCCATTTGGATGAGAAGAGAGTCTGTGGGAGAGTTGGGAGGAATACTGCTCAAGATGTTGATTCTCCAGCTCTTTTGTTCCCTTAACCAGTATTTCACGTTCACTTTCTAGTATGAAGGAAAAGCAAGAGAAAAACCTTGCTTCTAAATTTGCCTGCTACCCACATTTTATTTTTTGGCTCAGAGAAGCTAAGAATGGGTGGTTGGAAGCAATTCCCATGATCATTAACACGGCTCATTGAGTTTTGGTGGAGGCTGATTAGTTTGTTCATGGTCGCATAGTGAGGGAATGCGATGTTTTAGAAGAGAACCAGCAGAGCCACCAGCTCTTTCATAGTAACTTGATTAATTCACTGAGCCCTGTTGGCTTTCTAAGCTGTATTGGAATGTAGGTAACCATGTAAACTAGAACAAGCCTGAGTCTTAAATAGTCCTAGCCTGGCAGAATCTGGGCTTTAATAAAGAAAATTTTAGTCTGTTGTGTATTATGCTATGAAATAAATAATGGTGTGTATCACGTTACAGAATGAGCTCATGAGAAAGTATCGACAACGGGGTTAGGCTATGTAATGTGGTCAGAGGGTGAGATTTCTAGTAATTGAATGAAAGTACTAGTTAAGTTCTCATAGTTATCATTTTCTGTTCTAGTTCCCTCTTTTATATGTTCCTAATTACTCAACTTCATATCCTTTTTCTTTAGTAGCCTCTACTTGCTTGTTTCAATGTAAGAATTTCTAATCATCATAGGGGGGAAGAGAATGAGAGTAAGAATGTGTGAGTGTGTGTACAGAGGAAAAATGGAGCAAACCCAAAGAAACTAAAAATTTCCATCTTCAATGATCTCATGCTTCATTCTTGATTAATAGTTACTGATTCCCTAGATCACATTTTTGGAGCTATTCTAGGACAGTTCTGGAAAGCTCTCTAATTTTCTTTTAGAAAACTTATTGTCCAAAACTTATTTTACTTTGTTTCAGAAGCCATTGAAATGTGCTATGTGCTTAATCTACTTCTGAAGGTTTATTCTAAGGGAATCAATGAGGATGTGTTCAAAGATTTAGTTATAAGAATGTTTATTACAGAATTGTTTGTCAGAAAAATAAAGGTTAGAAACAGCCTAAGAGCAGAAAGATTAAATAAATTATGATGATTTCATACCTTAGAATAATATATGACTAGTCAAAATGATGGCACATATGCGTATTTATTGACTTGAAAAAGGCGTTCATGAATTTTTAAGTAAAGAAACTATGAAATGTGTTCAGTAAAAGAAACTGTGTACACCTGCATATAGAAAATAATTCATAGAAAAGTATCTAGAGTGCCAGGCTGTTAACAGTGGTTGTTTCTGGATAGACAAGCCCTCCCAAACAACTTCTTCCCTTTCTCAAATCTAGGTTGAACAAAACAGAAGGCTTAGGGCAGCTCTTCCCAGAAGGGACCAGAAAAGGGATGGATGTTACTCAGAATGACAGGGTAGGAAGCTCTAGGTGTTGGTCTCTCCGCCAAAACAACCATTAAATGGTGGGAATGGGGGAAGAACAGAATCAACCATTTCAGGACTCAGTCCTGATTGGACATGTATGACAATCAAGAGTGCTTGATGAAGGAGCAGCTGCTGTTCTTTGGCGGTTGGTGTGCATGGACCGGTGATCCCCCCCATTCCTCAGCCTTTCTGTCTATGCGGATAGTGCCTCATGTTTCCGGAGTGGCTTGCTGAAGCCAGGGTTGGGCAGTGGGGACCTTGTCCTTGAAAAATATGAAGTTGCATATTTAAGTC
>NW_011888880.1:2304722-2328774 GCF_000151845.1 Pteropus vampyrus | reverse complement strand
TGCATCTAAATGGTTGTTATGGTTTTAAGGTGGCAGATACAGCGACTAAGGGCTCCCTCTTGTGGACCATTAAAGCAAATAGTGGTCAAGTCTCACGATCCGAAGGCTTTTCTGTTAAAAACGTCTTTTGTCTAACAGCTGGGTATCGGTGACATCTTTTGGTGTGCCATTTGGATGAGAAGAGAGTCTGTGGGAGAGTTGGGAGGAATACTGCTCAAGATGTTGATTCTCCAGCTCTTTTGTTCCCTTAACCAGTATTTCACGTTCACTTTCTAGTATGAAGGAAAAGCAAGAGAAAAACCTTGCTTCTAAATTTGCCTGCTACCCACATTTTATTTTTTGGCTCAGAGAAGCTAAGAATGGGTGGTTGGAAGCAATTCCCATGATCATTAACACGGCTCATTGAGTTTTGGTGGAGGCTGATTAGTTTGTTCATGGTCGCATAGTGAGGGAATGCGATGTTTTAGAAGAGAACCAGCAGAGCCACCAGCTCTTTCATAGTAACTTGATTAATTCACTGAGCCCTGTTGGCTTTCTAAGCTGTATTGGAATGTAGGTAACCATGTAAACTAGAACAAGCCTGAGTCTTAAATAGTCCTAGCCTGGCAGAATCTGGGCTTTAATAAAGAAAATTTTAGTCTGTTGTGTATTATGCTATGAAATAAATAATGGTGTGTATCACGTTACAGAATGAGCTCATGAGAAAGTATCGACAACGGGGTTAGGCTATGTAATGTGGTCAGAGGGTGAGATTTCTAGTAATTGAATGAAAGTACTAGTTAAGTTCTCATAGTTATCATTTTCTGTTCTAGTTCCCTCTTTTATATGTTCCTAATTACTCAACTTCATATCCTTTTTCTTTAGTAGCCTCTACTTGCTTGTTTCAATGTAAGAATTTCTAATCATCATAGGGGGGAAGAGAATGAGAGTAAGAATGTGTGAGTGTGTGTACAGAGGAAAAATGGAGCAAACCCAAAGAAACTAAAAATTTCCATCTTCAATGATCTCATGCTTCATTCTTGATTAATAGTTACTGATTCCCTAGATCACATTTTTGGAGCTATTCTAGGACAGTTCTGGAAAGCTCTCTAATTTTCTTTTAGAAAACTTATTGTCCAAAACTTATTTTACTTTGTTTCAGAAGCCATTGAAATGTGCTATGTGCTTAATCTACTTCTGAAGGTTTATTCTAAGGGAATCAATGAGGATGTGTTCAAAGATTTAGTTATAAGAATGTTTATTACAGAATTGTTTGTCAGAAAAATAAAGGTTAGAAACAGCCTAAGAGCAGAAAGATTAAATAAATTATGATGATTTCATACCTTAGAATAATATATGACTAGTCAAAATGATGGCACATATGCGTATTTATTGACTTGAAAAAGGCGTTCATGAATTTTTAAGTAAAGAAACTATGAAATGTGTTCAGTAAAAGAAACTGTGTACACCTGCATATAGAAAATAATTCATAGAAAAGTATCTAGAGTGCCAGGCTGTTAACAGTGGTTGTTTCTGGATAGACAAGCCCTCCCAAACAACTTCTTCCCTTTCTCAAATCTAGGTTGAACAAAACAGAAGGCTTAGGGCAGCTCTTCCCAGAAGGGACCAGAAAAGGGATGGATGTTACTCAGAATGACAGGGTAGGAAGCTCTAGGTGTTGGTCTCTCCGCCAAAACAACCATTAAATGGTGGGAATGGGGGAAGAACAGAATCAACCATTTCAGGACTCAGTCCTGATTGGACATGTATGACAATCAAGAGTGCTTGATGAAGGAGCAGCTGCTGTTCTTTGGCGGTTGGTGTGCATGGACCGGTGATCCCCCCCATTCCTCAGCCTTTCTGTCTATGCGGATAGTGCCTCATGTTTCCGGAGTGGCTTGCTGAAGCCAGGGTTGGGCAGTGGGGACCTTGTCCTTGAAAAATATGAAGTTGCATATTTAAGTCGGTCTGGCAGATCCCTGAGGTATAGGTACAGACATTTGCCTTGGTTTGGGCCGTTTTGACTGCAGAGGTCTCACCCATGGCATGTACTGGAAGATTTAAAGAACCAGTACTTTTTTCTCACCCACCCGCTCTCTGCCTTTTGGAGCCAGGCGTTTAAGGAAATCTGTGTCCAGTCACTGGCTGACTGCAGAGATAATGGAACAGGAACTTTAGTGACCACACAAAGGCAAAAATAGTTTGGAAAAGTCACAATACAGATGGCTCCAGCCTACAGTAAAACAAGCAAAAACAGCCCTGGAGAAGTGAGAGATTAGATTTCCAGTATAATCCTCAGAATGTCCAGTTCTCAATTTAAATAACTTAAAAACATACAAAGAAATCAGAAAGTGTGGCCAGCTGTATTAAATGCTCAATGAACCAAAGCCAACCATGGACAGAGAACTAAAGGAAATTAGGAAAGTGTTGTATAAACAAAATTAGAATCTCAAAAGGTAGAAATTATAAAAAGGAACTAAACAAATTCTGGAGCTGAAAAGTACAACTGAAATGAAAAAAATTAAGTAGAGGGATTCAATAACAGATTTCAGCAGGCAGAAAAAAGGATTAGCAGACTTAAAGATAAGATTATTGAAATTATCCAGACTGAGAAGCAGAGAGAAAAAGAATAAGAAATGAACGGCGCCCTGGAAACCAGTGGGGGTTCACTCTGCATACCAGTATATGAATCTCAGGAGTCCTAGCGCGAGGAAGAAGAGAGAAAGAGGCAGAAGAGATACATGAAGAAATAAGGGTGGGAAATTTCCCAAATCTGATAAAGATACGAATATACACATTCAAGAAGCTCAGTGAACACTGAGATACATTTAAAATTTTGAACCCCAAAGACAAAGAATTTTAAAAGCCGCAAGAAAGAAGCAACTTCTAACAAAGAAGGGATCCTCAGTAAGGTTAACAGCTGATTTCTTAGAGGCCAAATGGGGGTGGGGATGATGGATTTCAAATCCTGAAAGGCCAGGAGGTAAGGGGAAGCCTGTCAACCAAGAATTCTATGTCTGGCAAAAGTATCCTTCAGGATTGAAGAAAAGATTAACACATTTCTATACAAACAAAACCTGAGGGACTTCACTACCAGTAGATCTGATCTATAAGAAATACTAAAGGGAGTCCTTGAGGAGGGAATGGAAGGGGTCCTAGAGAGTGACTTAAAGCCATAAGAAGGACGCTGATTAAGATAACTACATAGGTATATGTGAAAGCCAATATTACTTTATTTTTGGTTTGTAACTACTCTTTTATAAATCTATGTTAATGGCCACACATAAATAAAGATAGAATCTGTGACAATAACAATATTAAGAGGAAGAGATGATTGTAGAAGCAGATTGTACATTACTGACATTAAGTCGATATTCAAACTGGGGTATTTAAAGTTAATCATAATCCCCAAAGTAACAACTAAGAAAATAACTAAAAAATATATAGAAAAGGAAAGAAGAGGGAATCAAAATGGCACAGTACAAAAGTCAACTAGATGCAAAGAAGGGCAATAATGGAAGAATTAATGAACAAAAAACAAAACACAAAGCAAATGGCAGAAATCCTTTATTAGTAATCACATTAAATATAAATAGATTAAATTCAGTTTAAAGGCAGAGACTGGAAATTGGGTTAAAAAGATAGTCCATCTGTATGCTGTGTAGAAAGGACTCACTTAAGATATAAGGAGGTTGGAAGTAAAAGAATGGGAATGACATGCAAATAGTAACCATAAGAGGGCTGAGTGGCTATCTTATTGTCAGACAGAGTAGTCTTTAAGTCAGAAAAGGTTACAAGAGACAAGGACATTGTACATTGATAAATGTTCCGTCTAGCAAGAAAATATAAATTAGAAACATACATACATTGAACCACAAAACTCCAAAATATATGAAGCACAGATTGATGGAATTGAAGGAAGAAACACAGTTCTATAATAAGGAGACTTTACGTATTTTCAATAATGAATAGAACAAACAGGCAGAATCAGTAAAGAGGCAGGACTTGAACAAACACTATAATCCAGTTAAACCTATCAGGCACGTGTGGAATACTCCGCACAACAGCAGAGCACACATTCTTAAATGGCCGTGAAACTTTCTCCATTATATAGTATATGTTAAGCCACAAAAGAAATCTTAATAACTTTTTTTTTTTTTTTTTTTTTTTTTGGGTAAAGGGGACTCACCCTGAGGTAGAAAGTTAAGTATTTTACTTGCCACATTTGGCCTGTGATCTGGCTGAGGAGGGGGTAGGTGCAGTCTCCCCGGGCCTAGTTTAGAGAAAGAGCGGGGGCTTGTAAGAGCAGTTTGTCTCTGGGAGAGGAGGAGAGGGCCATCTGGGGAGTGAAGCTCACAGGGCTCCCCTGACCTCTCCTAAGACCTCAGTTCCCAGCCCCATTAGCAACTTGATATAAAGAGTTAGTCCAGGAAAATGCAGCCCATTCAGTAATGATTCTTTAAATCAGAGAAACTGGCGCATCAGATAATTAGATTAAGCGAAAACGGTGGAAGAGAGGAGGACTTAACAGTGATTGAGGAGCTCTTCATGGAAAAGTGTTGTCATTGAACTCATGAAAATTGACCACACTTTCCACTGCTCACTTAAACTAAATGAAGCAGTACTTTATTGTAAAGCACAAATTCAAGAACTCAGGGAAATAATAAGACAACAAAACGTGCATTCAGAATCAGATCGTAGTAGGAGCAAAAATTTAAATATATTTCAGAAATGAGGACATTTGGTAGGAATACAAGATAGAACATGCACTAAACAAGGTCATGAGCATAGTGAATAGAAATGAGAAAAGCAAGCAAAATGAATGGTGGTTAAAATTTGGAGAGAAAGCAAGATATAGCAGACAGGAAAAGGTGTTTCAACATAATAGAATCTCTGAATAAGAAAGCTAAAATAGTGGTGCAGAATAAATATTTAGAAATCGTTCAAGAAAAATTTTTCAGAAATAATAGAAGATTTAAATTTACATGTTGAAAAAGTGTACCACATACCAGGTGATAATGGCCCAGAATGGTTAACATGAAGTCTATCCTAGCAAAGTCCTTGGACTTTAAAGATAAAGAGATATTCTCTGGGTAGCCATGCAGAAAGATCAAGTCACTTAAAAGGGGAAATAGTGGGTTTGCCTTAGATTTGGCAAATCTTAGTACGAGAAGACAACTGACACCTTCAAATAAACTCAAGGAAGAAAAATGAGAGCTACCAACTTTATATTTAGTCAATCTGACTTTCAAGTACAAAGACTGCCAAAAAAAGTTTTAAACATTTAAGAATACGTTGTTTGTGCGATTTGTTTTCATGAGCCCTTCTTGAGGAAATCAGTACAGGACAAAACTAAGCAAATTGTAACTGAGGAAGAAGCCACGGGAAAAGAATTTGAATATTGAATATATTCAGTTCCAGAGCTGAACTTAAAGTGGGAATTAGAGCGAAAGAAAAAAAATAAGTGCTCTGGTAACAAACGTTGGAAGAGGAAAGGGAAAGAAGATGGGCTGTCGAGTGATTTCCTCTCGTGTAATAACAAGAAAATTAAAGGTGATATCTAAATAAGGTGTAGAAATATAAGCATATTTAACAAAATGAAGGTGTTTTTGCAAACTGTAAAATTGTAGCAACACCCTTCAGCAGAAGGCTGGTTAAACAGATGCTGGTTCATTCACAGGATGGAATGCTCTACAGCCTTAGAACGAGGGGTGCTGATAGGCAAGCAAAAAAAAAAAAAGCAAGATGCCGGACAGGCTGTCTGCCATGCTCCTGTTTATGTAAAAGAAATAGAAAATAGGAAAATACATTTGACCAAAAAATTCAGGAAGGATACCCAAGAAACTTTAAGGAAAAGATCATCATTTTAAAGGCGGGCTTGGCAGTCTGTTGGATGGGGACCTTGGTACAGGGGAGGTTTTTTACTGTTTTTCTCTCCCTCTCTCCTTCCCTTCATCCCTTATTTTCTTTTTTGGAACATGAGTGCATTACATATTCAAAAATTAGATTGGTGAAAAAAAATCATATATCCCCTCCCTACCACCCCCCTGCCACACACCCACACACACCACGTTCTGGTCCTGTATTAAGTCTTAGGCATAACTTTTGGTAGTTCTAGTTGCCATCTCTGCAAGTTCTTATGGGATTTTCAGTTCTTTCCAGAACTAAATCATCTCTAGTATAGGCTCCAAAGGCCCTTTGGGTGAAGAAAACACTTTTCTCTAGATGATTTGCTGTTTCATCTGAACAGGTTCTCTGTCCTTTCTTGACTATGAAATAAGCAGTAATTGTTAAGGGTGGCTCTGTCAGTAAGCAAAGGTCTGTTATCCTGTAGTGTAGGTTATTTTTAGAATTAGTCTTACTGGAAGGCATTGGGCTCCTGTGATGAGTGAGCATTACTCCTTGAGTTAATGTCTAATATTTATTCTCAACTTAACGTGGTCAAAGCAGAACTCTTGATAATGAGTCCTAACTTCAAGGCTCTGTGAAAGAGGAAAAAGATATGAATTATGGTTAGTTTTTTTCAGTTAAGGAATATGAGAGACATCGATAACTTGTGACTTGTCAGAAGTCACCCAGAAAATAGGAGTAAGACAGGGGAGGGTACAACTATGACCTTGTGGATGGAGTCCTTACTTCCAGACAATGCCAGCTGTCTTAACCACTGACCTTGAATCCTGCCCTGTTGACACAGGGACTTAGCACAGTAGATTGAGTTGTTGGGATTTTTCTCTCAAATGAGGCTCATTCATTTTTTGGATCTTATGCAGTTATTCTTCCCAAGAGATTCTAAATTTACTTCAAGGATGCATTAATTGAGACATATAATTTGAAAGCAGTGATCCTATTAGTGCTTATGTACGTGTACACACACGATGTCATGTAATTGCCAGTAATAGTTATCTTTCGTGTGTAAGAAAAATCGAAGTCATGCTTGTGACCTTGAACTCTTTTGGGTTACTTTTCCTTATTGAATAGAATATGTATCTTCTGCAACATTCTGTAAAACAATAAAGTACCCTGTAAATACAGAGGAGATGGTGCCATCATTGTATTAATTAGATCCCATCTGCTCCCCATATATTCGTGCCAGTCCCTTCTGTCTCTTCCAGATCTACTCTCTTCTAGGAGTAAGACTAGAAGGGCCAACATTAAATGCTTACATTCCTGCACATTAGCTTTTCTCTTTCTGTATGTATATATGTATGTGTGTATATGTACACACACACACACACACACACACGCACACACACAGACACACAAACACACACACTTTCATCCCAGTAAGGACAGTTTTGAATGGCGTACACTGAACTTTTATAATAAACATAATAAAACAATACTGTTAAGATATTAAAAAAAACTTATGACTGATACTGTGGACACAGGCTTTGTAAACAGACATCTGTGTTTTAGAATCCAGTTGTCACCCTTTATTGGCTGTATGACCTTGGGCAGCTTACTTAATGTCTTGTAGATTCAGTATTTTCATGTGTAAAGCAGAGGAAAATAATAGTATTTTCATGTGTAAAGCAGATTGTTGAGGGCTAAGTGAGATGCTTTTTGTAAAGCACTTGGAACATTGCTTTCATTGAATTAATTCTAGTTCATACATAATCACTTGATATTAATCTTTTTACCATTTTGGTTCTAGTCCTTATACCGTGAGTTATATTGATAAAGATCAACATTTAATTCCATAGTTGTTCAAAATATTTTCTGTTTTAGACTCACTAGAATGAAAAATGAGAGAAGCAAACCCCATAACAGTCTCTATTATTTTATTTCTGACTTAATGCGAGTATACAGGAACCTCAAAACTCATCAAATATTTTGAAAACAGTATGCATTCAACATTTATATAGTATGTTTTACATGTACCTACTTGGTACTGTTACTAGGCTTTGGAATACAGAGATGAAAAAAAATAGTTTGTGCCTCTGTTGGAGGTCATCGTTTATGAAGGAGACAGATAAATAAGCAATTATAATATGATATCAAGTAGTACAATAGGTCTGTGCACAGGGGGCTATTATTACCCAGGGACAGTGCTTCCTCTCTCTCTTAGATGTGGACGGTGCATGTAGGTGTTCAGGTCTGCTTCCCAGGGAAGGTGACAACCTCAGTCAAGTTTGAAGCAAGCCAGAACCTGGAACGTAGTGCATTTTCTTCCAGGCTAAGGAGGTGAAGTTCATTATAAGATAATGAGTAGCCAGTGAATACTTGAGAACAGCATGATCAGATTTGGAACTTAGGGTAATTACCTAGAAGCACCCCTGCAAGCAGTGGCATCAGCATCAATTTCATCATCGTCTACATTGCCACCATTTATTTAATACTTACTATGTATCTGACTTGTGTATGCCTTATCTCATTTAATCCAGCACTCTGAATTAAATATTTTCACCATTATTTTGTAGATAAAATAGAAGAGTTAGGGACTGGACACACGAGAGAAAATATGTTTGATTACCTGGCATTCCACCTGGTGATGCTCAGTTAATGGAAGTTAATATGAGAGAGAATGATTTGTTGATTCTTAGTCTTGATTTTCATGTGTTTTATACTGTGAACATTTCACTGAATTTAGTTTGATTCTAGAATTTAAAGATAACATGTTCCCTACAAGATAACTTTTAACTCAAGTCTATTATTTTGTCTCTTGCTCAAAGAAACTTTGGTCTATTCTAACACTAGAGAGAAAAGTGGCTGTTAGACTTACACATCAGTCTCCAACACGGAAGCCTATCTTTCCTAGAATTTTTCATCCTACAGAATTTTTATTCCTATCCTTGAGAACTCTTACAGGCCAGAAACTGTTTTCCATTCCATTTTCTCTACTTCTAAATGAATTTACCCTAAGGAAATATTTGAAACGATACCTCATTAGGGTTTAAGATGTTGTGTACTTGTTGAAGTCTCATATGTAACTTGGGACCTGGCTTCTCAATATGAAACATAGTTCGAAACTAGATTTTGTCTTTCTGCTTCATAATATGTAGATAGTGTATTGAAACAATAAAGTAAGAGATGATTAGAACACCGATTATTCGTCCAGCCACACTCCTCATTATTAGCTTTCTAAATGCTGTCAAAGTTAGCCACTTACCCCTTATTCATAGTTCTTTAATTGAAAATACAAATAAAGCACCTCTTCTCTCCTAGAAATGTGGTGTGGTATAATGGTTAATTTAAAAAATGTATTTGTGTATAACTAGAAAAGGATGTTACAGAGATATGAGATGTAGTCTCATCTTGCTGTACTCACCTTTTACACCTTTATTTCAGCTCAATCTGAAATTGAAGTTTCTGTGTCTGCGAGGAATATCAGAAGGTTACTAAGCTTCCAGCGATACCTGAGATCTTCACGCTTTTTTCGTGGTACTACTGTTTCAAATTCCCTAAACATTTTAGATGATGATTATAATGGACAAGCCAAGGTATGTATAGCTTTTTCAAGAAAACGTTAATTTTCTTGATGAGTTTAATGAATACTTTTTTACCCCATATGGTACTGATTAATAGAGCCTTTTTTTTGTATGCAAAAGTTATTTGAGCCCATTTTTCAGGTTTTTCCTTTAGAACAGCTGTTTATTTTATGATTAAGTATTACAGAGCAAAGGAAATTTCTGAAGTAATTATAAATAAGTGAAAATGTTTTATTGTAATGTTAAATAACAGGTAGATCAGTAGAACATTAAACTGTAAGATCATACAGACTATTAGCGCTAGGAAGAATATTATGGATTATCTGATCTAAAATCTGTATTCAGTAGATAAAAACGATGGCCTAACGAGCAAAAGACACTTGTTTGAGCTCACGCAATTCATGTAGAGGTAAATTAACTCAGGAAGTTAGGTTTCATGACTTTCAGTCAAATCGTTTATAGTCTCTTTTATCAGTGAGATATTTTGAGGATTTCGATGTTTCTTAATTAAACCCAGTGATTGTGAGCATTATTTTCTCATGTAGTTTGAAATGTCTTAATGAAGGTGAAGGTTAGATGAGCTTGTTTTTGACCAAATGAAGATTTTTAATAATCTTGCATATCTAATACTTCTAAAATTATTTTTTATTTAATATTTATAGGCCAGACTTTGAAATTTGTGTAGATAGGGCTGGAGTACCTTTATGATGACATTAAAATGAAAAAAATTGCTTCCCTGTTTGATAAAAGAAATCCATGAAGAGTGTTCATGGTTTTTTGAAATCTTAAAAATTTCGCAAGGTCTGCTTTTTTAGAATGCAAATATTGGTCTGTGTATGGTTGTTAGTACTATCATAGTTAATCTCTACTAGTAGTATCTTGCTGTTGCTTACGTCGATTTATTCATGAATGTGTATAACAACTTTGGGATACGATAAAACTTTTTTCTTAAAAATAAAGTCCACAGATTTTTCAAGTTACAAATATATAGTGTAAAAATGTAATCTGTTTGTTTCTCACGGTCAATGTGGGATTTATTTGCGTGACTGAAATACATACCTAAAAATTAATGTAGTACGTGCTATTAATTATTTTATAAGGATGCTTAAAGGATATAAATAAATACCAATAAGTTGAGAGTGTTTCTTAAGGAAATGAATAACAAATAATTTAAACATAGTATAGGGTAGATGTCAGGTGCCTAGGATCCAGAATCAGACCACTTATTTTAAGATCCCAGCTCTGTTAACTTTTAGCTGAGCAAGTTGTTTACTTTTTGCCCGTTTCGCCATCTGTAAATGAGGATTGAAAACAATGCCTACCTGACAGCGTTGGTGTGAATAGTAAGAGTGAGTAAAGCACCTTTAACAGTACCAGGAATGTAGTAAGGACTCAGTTACTATAACTTATTTTCACTTGACTTTTAAAATCTAGTGTCTAGACCATGCAACATTTGAGCCACACTCCTGTGATGTTCAATTATGTTAGAGTTCTTGAAAGTTCATGGGACTATAGGGTTAAATTGAAAGCAATAGTAACCTTACCTGTACATTCATTAATTGGACAACAAAATAATATTTGTTTTTTTTTTAAATAGAGTTATTTCTTTTAGACTTTTTTTTTTGGAGCCAATTGGAAAGGTCATGATTAAACGGACAGTGATATTTAGTGTTTTTTAAAGTAAATCAGTCACTTTCCATTTTCATTAACTTCTCCATGAACTATCTACAAAAGATAGAGAATGTTATTGAAATTAAATTACAGTAGGAATGTTTGGTTTTCATTTCAGTGTATGCTGGGAAAAGTTGGAAATTGGAATTTTGATATCTTTCTATTTGATAGACTAACAAATGGTAAGTGAAGAATTTGACTTACTCAAAGTAATGTGTTCTCCAGACTGCCACGTTGATGGCACAGCCGCTGGTGGATTGTCACTTTCACTTACTTGGGTTACCAGCTCACTTCTTTATGACTGCTATATAAGCCTAGAGAATCAGTCTTATAATTTTAGTTTTTGATTATTGTTCTTAGCAGTAATCAAAAAATCATCGCCAGCGCTTGGCCATTCCTAATTAATGCTACTATTATTCATAACCTAAGTGAACATTTTTATCTTCTCGATTTTTCTTTTTTAGTTTCTTTTGAATTGTGGCCATTTACAGTGACATCTGACTCTATTCCCGCTTTGATAGCTGCACATGTGTGATAGATTGATGACCTTTCGAGAGAGATCCTCCAGCTTAGTGCTTCTCTGGCTTTTGTTTCTCTGCACACTTGAGAGAGAGGGCAGGTTGCGATAAGTAGCATGGCTCCCTCCAGCACTGCCCTCCTAGAGGGGGCTTATCAGAATCTACAGAGTTATGGGTGGTTTGGGGAAAAAAACAGGTGATTTTGTTCTGGTCCCCTCCCCCACTCCCCCAGTTTTGTTTTGGGGGAGGGTTCACATTTCCTTATTCTCCTTGGGAACAGGAGCAGTTTTATATAAGGTAAAATTTTTGTCATAAAATTTTTGTCATAAAAATTTGGTGGTATGTGTAATTCAACGAGACTTTTGCCCCTTTTGTCTAAATCTTAATAAATTAAGCATTTAATTTATTAAGAGTATACTGAGAGGAAGTCGGTTCTGACAGTTCAGAATGAAATAAATGCGTGGTTCACTGCTGTGCTCGGAAGGCACTTTTTTCTTTTTTCTCATTTTACTTTGGAATGAAGGTCCTTTCGCGAGTAAGCCAAATATAGAAAATACAGCTTTATTCATCTGGAGAATCAGTGTGGGTCCATCTTTTCAGAATCACTACTTTATTCCCTCTAAGCTGCGTGACATGCATAGTGAAAATACCTTGGTCATCACCTCTGTCTGTCTGCGCACAGTTAACAGAAAATCGATGGATCTTAGGCAAAAGTGTAACGACGGTGAAGTTTCCCTATCGGCAAAGCCTCCCTCCCACTCCCCTGCCTCTCGTTTCTCTCCGTCTCTGTTTCTCGCCTTTGCGCTGGGGGGACTGACCGTCGTCTTCCTCTCCCTGCCCACTTTTTGGCTGTCCACACAGGCTCAGCTGTGATATCGTTTGCACTGTTGTCCTTCCCGTCTGCCTTCCCCTTTTTGAAAATATAGGTGGTGAAGTATCAGGTGGCTCAGCTTCTTCTAGATCTGGGAAACTCCCCTTTCCCACCTCAACACAAATATGGCTTTAGGTTGTTACCTCAAGATAACACAAATAAGGCAGTGCTACCCTTACTACCTGCAAGAGCTCACAGCCTATTCTTAGTCCACTGGGACATTGATCACTCACTGAAATGGTTGGTCGATCTCTAAATTTTATTTTTTGAAAGTGCTGGTCGAGGCGCTTGGTGATGAAAGCGGAGGTTGGAGTGTGCAGGGCGGGCGGGAGTAACAGGCCATTAGCCTTCGTTAAATTAACACTTTGCTTTCCCTTCAGTCACTCACTCCTTTTTGTAGAGACGATGGCTGAATGGTTTCTTCTTTAGGGTTGATGTTAGGAGTTAGTAAAAACCACCCATGGTTAGCTACCTACCTGTGATTTTATAGATGGTGGTAAATGTTTTCAGTTTACTACAGCCACCCAGAAGTTACAGGAATTCTGTTCATGAAGAGCTGCTGTTGAGAAACAAATGGGCAGAAGAAAATTCCTTTAATGTGGCATTATTTAATCACTGCTTTCCTTTCAAAACCACTCAGCCTGAAATGAATTCTGGATGATATACATACATGGTATCCAGGTGTATAGTTTTCCCTTCTTGCTTTTGCTCCAGTGCCTTCTGCGTTGCTCACTCTACTAATTTCCCAAATGATATTGCAGGGGAGGCAGGGAAGAGGCAGAACTCAGTGATCGCCTCCAAGACAGACGGTCCCCGCTTGTTGCTGCAGGGAGGGAAGTAGTTACTGTCTGGGAGGATATATCTGATGTTTCTTTTTCAGGAAAGAGAGTTAGGTTATGTGAGATAGCAAGATATGCTTGTCACCGCTGAAAGCTACCTGGCATGTGAGGAGCTTCATTCCAGGCCTGTGTGGTGGAGGTGGCTCTCTACTGCCACCTGCCGTCTGGAGTCACATTCTAAAAACTGTCAAGGGCCACAGCACCTTAGGCAGTTCTGTCCTTTGATATATTTTTATGAGGGTAACTTTTCTGTAAGTACAGTTTTCTTTTTCAAGAGTGTCTGTTTTCACATAAAATAAGTTCTTCTGTGCTTGTTTCTTGTTTAACGCATCAACTAAGCAGCACTTGTTTTGAAATGTTTCATTGATTTGTGTTCTTATTCACTGGTATTAAAATAATTGGTATCTTATAAACTGAAAATGAGAAAAAATGTTACATGCGATTTTTCATTTCGATGTGGATTGCACACTTTAATAGATCGGTTCTCGTCAGATTCCTGTGAAGTCCTTGATGGAGGACATTACTTGTGCTTTTTACTGCTGTTTGCTTGGGTTCCAGAGGAGGGTATTTTACTATCAGATTGCAGCTTTCTTAAAACTTATTCTAGACCCTAGAAATCGGTAATTTGTTTCATTAGGTTTGGAAAACGATTTGGGGAGAACCCTATCATAACCTAAATATACAGAATGTATATACAATTTTTTTAAATTGGGATATTATTGACATATAACATTAGCTTCAGGTATACAACATAACGATTCGGTATTTGTATATATTGTAAAATAATCTCAGTAAGTCTAGTTAACATCTGTCACCATACTCTATTACAAAATTTTTTTTTCTTGTGATGACAACTTTAAGGTCTACTCTCTTAGCAGCTGTCAAATATCCAGTGCAGTATTATTAATTGTAGTCACTATGTTGTACGTCACATCCTTATGACTTATTTATAACAGGAAGTTTGTACCTTTTGACCCCTTCACCTATTTTACCCCTGCCAGCCCCTACTTCTTACATCCACCAGTCTCTTCTCTGTATTTACAAGCTTAGATTTTTGTTTTTAGATTCCACGTAAGAAAGATTATATGGCATTCGTCTTTGACTTATTTCACTTAGGATGCCCTCCAAGTCCATCCATGTCATCGCAAATGGCAAGATTCCCTTTTATGGCTGAGTACTATTCCGTGTATGTTTGTGTGACATTTTCTCTATTCATCCATTGATGGACACTTAGGTGCAAATATCTTTTCAAATTAGTGTTTTCATTTTCTTCAGATAAATACCCAGATGTGGAGTTGCTGGATCATATGGTAGTTCTATTCTTAATCTTTTGAGGGACCTTTATACTATTTTCCATAGTGGCTGCACCAATTTGCATTTCCAGTGCACAAAGCGTTCCCTTTTCTCTACATCCTCTCTGACACTTTTTATTTCTTTTTGATAACGGCCATTCTGACAGGCATGAGGTGGTATCTCATTGTGATTTTGATTTGCATTTCCCTGGTAATTAGTGGTCTTGAGCACCTTTTCATGTGCCTGTTGGCCTTCTGTGTGTCTTCTTGGGAAAATGTTCGGATCCTCTGCCCATTTTTTAATTGGATGGTTTGTTTGAATATACATTCTGAAATATTTATGTATATTCCCAAAGAAAAGTTGGTTGTTACAACAGTAATAACAGAAATATAGCTTACTTTTCCACAAATGCTTCCAAACTGCACAGGCTCGTGTTTGTACCAGTACAGCATTTTTAGGATTTGAACGCATTTTAACATTTAATTCCTAAAAATAAAAGATTTGAAATGTTTTTTTCTTTCCTTTTGAAGGTGACATGTCAGGTAGTTTTTTAAAAATCAAAAATTTCTCTGGGGTTGCCACAGCCTCTGCAATGTTACTCATGCACATATTGTTCCAGTTAATTTACTTTTTGCCTCAGCCATGGGCTTCTGTTGACAATTGTTTAGGCAGTTTTAAATAATGAGTTTAGTCCAATAGTTTTTTTATAATCCTTCATAAATATTATTACTGAAAAATTTCAATGTGGGACTTGTTAGGTCTTTTATACATTTTTGGGAGAATCACAGATTTCTTTTAGAGAACACTAGAATCGTGTTTCTGGTATTGTATGAGTGCTGGCTGTAATTCCGAGCTCATACCCATCTAAAACACAGTTACTTGATATTGTGTTCTGGAGAGGAAATCTATAAGACTTTGGGAAATACAATGGAAGGTTTAAAAAACCTGGAGAGTTGTACCTTGGAAGGGAAAACCAAGCATTATAAAAATGGTGGTTTTTCTAAATTTCTGTGCTTGGTATGACTCCAGTTGTCAGTGACAAAGGAGTGGAAATTGAGAATGAAGATGATCCCCATTGCATGTAGCAACTCTTTTGGAGAACTTTGCTGTATAGGGGAATAGAGAGGGTGACAACTGTAAGGGCCAGGAGAGTCAGAGATCCTTGGTTGTTTCAAAGATGAGAGAATCTCAAGCATGTCTGAGTGCTGATGCTTACTGAGATAGGGCAGGAGGGTGGGAGGGCTATTTCGATTCATGGGGCTGGCGGTGGGGCATGGGTAGATGTATCTGATGGACCGAGGACGATCCTTGAAAAGCTGTGGAAGGGTAGAGGGATTGGCTTTTGAAAGAAGGGGAAATTTGAGGACTTGTATTTTTATGTATGTGAAGTATGAGGTTGTTGAGAATGAGGGGGTGAGGTGAATAGAATGTGAGTATGTTGAAAGTTCAAGAAGAGGAGAGAAGGCTTGAAAATAAGCATTTTGTAAAGTGAAAGAGCCTTTCACTAGAAAAACATAATAAGATTGCTGGATAGTGTTGACTTTTCATTTATAGCGATAGAAATCTGCCTAGTTTTATGATTTTAACCCCCCCCCAACCCCCAGTAATTCTCAGATTTTCTGCTGCAAGTATAGGAGAGGCAGGTGATTGAGTTCAGAGTTTTGATCTGGAGAAGGTCATTGATTCCTCCTACCAGCCCTGTATGTTTCGGAATGATCACAATGTCCACCTAACAAGACTGCAGCCAAGGCAGTTTGCTCTGGAACATCGCTGTTCAGCTAAAGCAAGGTGGTGGGGGGTGTTTAGGAAGAGCTTGAGGGCAGCCATGTTTCAAGTGCTTTGGGAAGTTGACTTAAGCTTACTGTGGGACAATTTTCAAAGTTTTCTATTGATTTTAATTATTTCAGTGTCTTTAAAAAATCAATCTATTAGAAAATGTTTATCTTCCTGTTACTTGGTTGTGAAGAAACGAAACAAAAAAAATTTTTTTTCTTAGAATAGAAAAAAGATGCGATGTTTGAAGTTTATAACTAGTAAAATAAGATGTAAATTTTAAAAAGTAGGAGTTAGTGCTCTATGTTGTATATTCAAAACCCATATTTGGAAAACAACGCAATTATGTTAGCTACTGATATCTCTTTTTTTTTTTTTTTTTTTTTTTTTTTTAGGAAATAGTCTAGTAAGTTTAACCTTTCATTTATTTAGTCTTCATGGATTAATTGAGTACTTCCATTTAGATATGATGAAACTTCGTAGATTTTTAGGTAAGTGACTTTAACCCATTTAATAATAATAAGATTTATACAGGAACTTTAAAAAATTGTTTATCAGTTAGCTATTGCTCTTAAACAAACCACCCCAAATTTAGCGACCTAAAACGACATGCATTTATTTAGCTCCTGAGTCTGTGGGGTTGTTGAATGCTGCTTCTGGTCTGGCTCAGCCCGTTTATGCACTGCAGTTGACAGTAGGTGAGCTGCATGGTGGCTTTGCAGGCCTCAGCTGGAACCTCATCTGGAACACAGGGCCTGACCTGGCTGAAGCCTACATGGTCTCTTAGTAGATGACAAGGAGACAGGGGAGTTAGGCACCATGGTAGATTCACACTAAAAACAAACAAAAGAAATACGTATGTATTTTATAACAAGCTGAGCTCGTTCAAAGAGCAGTGGCCAGCTTCTGAGAGCGCCGGCATGCCCAGGCCCCTGGCACCTGGGTTAGCACTGGCCGGCGCTCGTGCCCGCTGTGTCCTGGTGGCCAGAGTGAGTCAGGTGGAGATAAACTGCCCCTCCTGGCAGGGGAGCTGCGGGGGCTCAAAGCCACGGGAGGCCCTGGGGAGCTGGGGCAGTTTTGCACTCAGTCTCTAAACCGGCCACAGCTTCCCGACAAGTACGACACAGTCTCTGTGCTTTTCTACATTTTCGAAGGCTAAAACTTTAAAAGATTGGGTGTGTTGCACTTAGGTCTCTTATTTTGACAGGAAATGTTAAAATTACTTCAAATATGTTTAAATGTACATGGTAATATTTACTTAAGTCTGCTCTGCTAAGAAAGACGTTGAAGTTTTTCACTGAATACAAAGAAATATGTTAGAAAAAAATTAGTAGCATGAGGATTCTTTCTTCAAAAGAAGAAAATAATATTTTCTTTCCTCTTAAGTACCAAACTAAGGTAAATTTATTACCTTAGTTTTGAGAAAATTTTAATGCACATTTATTTATAATTTGTATGCCTGTGGTATTGTACTAATATGTAAACCATACAATGCATACAAAAAGACTATTTTAAATGATAGGATCAAAGTAAATACAGAATTCAAATGCTTTTTCCTCCTCACCAATGGGTCGTAGTTCACCGCCTTGGGGGTGGCCCGCTTTACTTGGAAGTCACTCGGTTTTAGGTGCTGGTGCCGGTCTGATGGCCGCAGGGAGAGGGCTACCTCCAACCCTGGTCCACTTTTCCGTGATAGCTTAACACACACTGAGCGGAGAAGGCAGGATTAACGGGAGGTCCATCCTGCTGCTGAAAAACGAATTGCAGATCCGAAACTCACCTCACTGATGTCGCACTCATAGGATCATTTTTATACACCCCAATACTTAGACTGTTTTAGCATCATAAAGATTTTTGTTCACTGATGAATTTCTAGCACTACCTAGAAAAGTACATGGCAAAATAAATATTTGTTATACTGCTTTTTATTAAACTGAGAGACTCTTTTTGTCTCAGTTTAATAAATCTACTTAAAAAATTTTTTAATTAAAGAGAGTCAGGAGTTTTACAAAACAGTAGTCACATTTTAAAAGGCAAAAGAAAATTAAAATACACTATAATTTTGGCATGAATACTTTCTCATGAAAGTTACAAACAAGTTATAAGGTAAAATGACATTCTCTAGGTATACATGTGAATTGTGAGGTGATTATCATCTCTGAATCTGAACAGTTAGCTCGTAGCCACATGAAAAGTATAAGTGGAGAACTTGTAATCATCACAATTTTTGTGTTTATTTATACATGCCTCCCATTTATATTTAAATCTAGGGTCTTTTTTCTTTGCTGCAGTTATGATTCAAGAAGATTACCACAGTCAAAACCCTTACCACAACGCAGTCCACGCTGCGGATGTCACCCAGGCCATGCACTGTTACTTAAAAGAGCCTAAGGTGAGACGGCGACATTTACAGAAGGTTCCTTTGCTTTATTTTCAGATACTTTTCCTTAAGTTAGTGATGTGACTCAAAATCAGAAGCTTTCTTCACAAGAATGAAATCTAGCTTGATCGAGCTTCCAAGCGCAACAACGGGAGATGTGGGGTGCTTGCTGAATGAGCACCTGGGGGATTCCAAGCCAGGGCGAAACCTCAGACACTGTGTCCAGACATTCAGCATTCACGCTGAGCCCATGAGGGCAGGGACAGCACTAGCCCAGCTCAGTGAATGAGTAGGGAGACATGGGAGGGGAAGCAGGAGGCTTTCGAAGACTATTCGGGTTGTGGTGTAAAAGTAAATCAGGCAAGACCAGAAACACAATGCCTGTCAGGAGCTAATGCAGTGGCCTGAGCTAGGCCGCAGCCTTGGGGGAAGAGAGGGGTGGATGGTTTCTAAGATCTCGTGGGAACCCGACCAGGACGTGGTGTCCGGATGCACTGGGGGAAATGAGGTAGGGAGGCGGGTTGTCGAAGACTGCCTGGGGCAGTCGAGTGGGAAGTGGAAGTCTTGAGAGGAAATGCAGAAAAGGGAGCAAGTTTGCGGGTGGGGCTGGTAGAGATGATGACCCATTTGAATATGTGGAGTTACAGGTATTTCTGTGATATCCAAATGAATATCTGTCAAGTAGTGGGATAAGAGTCTGAAGCATAGGTGAGAAATTAGAGTTGGAGACACAGATCTGGGAAGCATCAGCTGATGGGACTGAACGCGGTGTTTGCCCGTGGACGCGCCTGTCCCCGGAGCGTCTCCGATCTCATCTGCGCATGCTCAGCCCTGCTTCCGAACTCTCCTGGGGACCTCAGACCCGGCCAGAGGTCAGGGGGCTGCAGGCCAACTCAGCCAGTCTGTGCCAGTCTGTGCCAACTTGAGAATATAGCCCTGTGGTTTCCAGTCTTCTGATTATTCAAGAGTTTGTGGAATATGTGAAAATACCCCAATTTTTAAAGTAGATATATATATATATACTATGACTTAAAAAAAAATCTATATTGTCATATCATTTATATATAATAACAAAATGTATACATTTTGTGTGTACAGTTTTGACAAATGTATACTCCCAAGTGCTTCAAATTTTAAATTAAACTAAAAAAATCCTCTGGGCCAAGCTTGAAGCCTCTGTTTGAGAGTCTTGTGGGAGAAATTGATAAGTAATCACCATACCGCCAGGTAAATGGAGTGATAGAGGTAAGTGCCTCTTTCTGAGGGATGCGGAGGTGGTTAACCTGGTCCACGTGTCTTTGACGGCTTTTTCCCTCCAACCTCCCGCTGGCCACACTCCACCAGAAGCACCGGGCAGGGCGAGAGGGGCAGAGGCGTGCAGGGCAGGGAGGGGAGTGGATAAAAATGAATAGAAACGCTGTCTTAGCCTGCAGCTCTGATAGTACTTATTTTAAACACTTTTCATTTCATCAACATATTCAGTGAACTCTTAGTCAGAGCTTCAATTAAGGATATAGGTAAAATCACCAAGCCCTAAAATGAAACAACTCTCTTCTCCCTTATTATAGTTTTCATTTAAAAGTAGAATCACTCAAAGTCTTAAAAGTGAACTCTAAAAAAAGCTTTAAGGTTTTAAGGTATGTCTGTCCTTCTGCCACTTGCCCTCTGTTTTAGTTGGCATAAGAATGCAACACTTTCACAACTTGCTCAAATCATTCCGTGTTCGTAAGCTACCCACAGCCATGCCCACACGTTTATTTTTTGGGTAGGGGAGTTGCTTTGCGTGCAGGCTGCTCCGTGTAGTGTTCCTCCTGATCAGTATGCAGAGCTTTAAACAGTTTGTAATTTTTAAAATGCTTTTGTATATCTTCAAGAGGAAGTAATTTCTTCATCTTCTCCCCTTCACTGAGCTGCTCCATGTACCAATTACAGATAATACAAAAAGGCATCCTCTCCTTTCAAACAGCTTATAGTTTTCTAGGGAATTCAAGCCCTTAGTGATTTATTTTTTTCCTTCAGAGGTGAATGACACAGCATGGGAAATGATCCATTCTGGCATAGAAAGAAAATATTTAGAATTTGAATCCTAATTTATTTTTTATCTCATATTTTTAAAGATTTCACCCTTGTTTTATCAGGCGCAGTATACGTTAGCTCAGCATCATAACCTATAGGTACGCTTACGACGGTGACGGTGTGTTCAGTTTTTACTGTTAGGGCACCAGGTCATACAAGTTTAGTGAGCGTCACCCGCACGGAAAGCTGAATAAAAGTATGCTCTGCCCAGTGTTGTTACGGCAGGACACGTGAAGCGCTGCGGGCACACAAGCTGGTAACTTGCTCGGGAGGGAACTGGAGGCCAAGGATAAGGGACGGTGAATAGAAGTTGGCCAGAAAATGACAGGTGATTTATGAAACGCAGGTGATGTGCTCAAGGTTAATTGTTTTTGATAAAACTTTCAATCACATAATCAACTTTTATTGTGATTATTGTATCAAGCAAAATTAGAAATGATTATTGAGAGTAATATTTAAAAGGTTGCCTTTTCTGACATGCCTCAGTGTGTACACTGGTCTGAACGTGTCCATCTACTAGGAGAGGATTTTATTACAGACTTGACGTGAACTTCTCTGTGATTTCCTTAGTAGCCTCCTTAAATTAGGACCTCAGAAATAACCTTGCACTTCAGATTCTTATTTGAAATCCAATAACCAATTTGTTGATAAATAAACACCTTTAGTCTTCTAGTAGATTATACCTTTAAAAATCTGTTGATAGATCTCATGTTAAGTAAACATTACCACAGTGATTTTTTTTTTAACCTCATATAGGTCTTCTCTGTTTGGGAGTAGCTACAGTAATAAAAATCCACAAACTATGTTTGTTTTAAAGCCATTCTTTCTCAGAAAGGTGGTTTATACTTTAGCTGCCATGTTAACTAAGCTTGTTCGAATGCGGCAGTGCGAGGGTGGGCGCTCTGAACTCTGTGTGCTCAGGTCAGGGACTGCGGTGACGAGGCAGCACGTGGCGGGCGCTTGGTGGCTTTGATGAACAGTCTGAAAAACACGAAGTGGGAGGAGACTGTCAACACTACCATTTGGGGCCAATTCAAAACTGTTGTAATGGTACAGAGCAGATTTCAGATATGTCTGTAATTAATTTTTCTTTTGTCAACTCTAGCTTGCCAGTTCTGTAACTCCTTGGGATGTCTTGCTGAGCTTAATTGCAGCTGCCACTCATGATCTGGACCATCCAGGTGTTAATCAACCTTTCCTTATTAAAACTAACCATTACTTGGCAACTTTATACAAGGTTAGTGCAGTTTTATTATCAAAATATATTCTTGCATTCTAGAAAATGTTACACGTTTTTAAGACATGACAGCGGTAAACAAATTCTCAATAAATGTTAGAATTTTAACCACATTAATATTTTTTTCATCAAAATCATTATGTTCAGAAAGAAGCTTATTAAATAACTCAGATATGCCCTTTTTTGTAGAATACCTCAGTACTGGAAAATCACCACTGGAGATCTGCAGTGGGATTATTGAGAGAATCCGGTTTATTCTCACACATGCCATTAGAGAGCAGGTAGGTTGAATTAAGGCAAATTTAGTTTGCTATGAACTATGGAAATTAACTTGGTAAAATAATTTTATAAAGTTTTAAAAATTACATTGTTCAGGTGTTCCACAGTTTTCAGTTTTTGTTAAATTTAATGGGTAAATTATACAAATTTATATCAAAATTTTAGTAATTTAAACCTATTCTGCATTATAGTCAATATTTTGTAGTGAATTATTAGGAAAGATCATTCCATATATTTGAGTACTGTAAAATTAACTCCAAAAACACAGTGGGTCAGTCAGTTTACTGCTCATTTACGTAAATAGTATTATGTATTTCCATTTTACGCTAATCTGAATAAAACCTTAAGTTGTAAGTATAAGATAGAAAGTAAACAGTCTGTGTAATAAATGGATTGATTAAAATCTGTTTCAGGAAGTTTTCAAAACTGATAAGTAAAAAGAATGCTTTGTATCCTCAGTAGCATAGTCCTGGAGTCACATCTGGAGCTATAGGAGACAGTAATGAATGGAAAGAACAGAAAATACTAATTTTTTAGAATAGGTTAATAGTAAGGAGGCCATTTGAAAGCCTAATAAAAAGCATTAACGTAAGTGAGCTCAATGTGATGGTGGTTAACATAATGTTATGTCATTGGTCCGTAAACAAAAAGCCTTTAAAAATGAATGCCTCAATGAGAAAGGATGCAGCTAGTGGTTACAAACCATCTAATTCTAGAAAAAGGTGAGGCATAAAAATATGTTTGGGTATTAAAATTTAAGTTATTGTCATTGTTCTTTCCTTTTTCCCTTTCATGATTTAAAACAACTTTATTTAAAAAACAAAACAAAACAAACAAAAAAAAAAACTTAAGTGTTTTATGTAATGACCATAAGAAAAAAGCTGGACTTTACTTTTCATTTTTTTAAATCTTTATTCATGGATACCATTTGGAGATATGACAATACTTCTGGTAAGTAAAATTGTTTCTTGCTGTAGTACAAATATAAAAATTGCTTAAACCCTACAGTGCTTGTATATATAAATTCTTTTCCTTAAAGTAGATTTAAAAGTTTGCTTCATTATTCACTTTTTATCATGTTTTGTACTTTATGATTGAACCTGTTGAATTCTCAGATTTAATACAAATAAAAACTGAAAATAAGGAACACTACACAATAGCATTCTTTCATGTTTTCTTTAGGGTTTGTTTTATTTAATATTTGATATTGTGAGCTGTTACTCTATTGACAGCTCTTTACTGATCATTATACAAAGATAATGTTTACTACGGCCCATTTAAACTGAAGGCAAATTTTTCCCTCCTGTTATTTGAGTTGAGACAGTTTTTTATATTTTATGTATTTGTTATTTATATTAACATGTAACCTTTTCCCTTCCAGAAAATTTGGATGGACATGTAGATAACTGATTGATTCTTGAATATACATATACAATTTTATACAGCTGTCAACTACCTATACAACTGTTCAGCTATACATATAATTGAATCTAAATTTTATTAAACCGTTTGGTGGAATTTCATCAGGATTTAATCAGGCATCTTAGTTAAAATGTCTACAGGAGAGAGTTGTTGAATGGGCTCTTCCTCTATTTGAACCAACCTTCTGCCTTACAGATCCTCAGGCACCAAAAAAAAAAAAAAAACCAAAAATGAAAGCTGTTTGCCCTCAGCACATCCCAGCAAAGGATTTTCTCCAACAATATAC
>NW_011888880.1:2290661-2304672 GCF_000151845.1 Pteropus vampyrus | reverse complement strand
GGGTATTAAAATTTAAGTTATTGTCATTGTTCTTTCCTTTTTCCCTTTCATGATTTAAAACAACTTTATTTAAAAAACAAAACAAAACAAACAAAAAAAAAAACTTAAGTGTTTTATGTAATGACCATAAGAAAAAAGCTGGACTTTACTTTTCATTTTTTTAAATCTTTATTCATGGATACCATTTGGAGATATGACAATACTTCTGGTAAGTAAAATTGTTTCTTGCTGTAGTACAAATATAAAAATTGCTTAAACCCTACAGTGCTTGTATATATAAATTCTTTTCCTTAAAGTAGATTTAAAAGTTTGCTTCATTATTCACTTTTTATCATGTTTTGTACTTTATGATTGAACCTGTTGAATTCTCAGATTTAATACAAATAAAAACTGAAAATAAGGAACACTACACAATAGCATTCTTTCATGTTTTCTTTAGGGTTTGTTTTATTTAATATTTGATATTGTGAGCTGTTACTCTATTGACAGCTCTTTACTGATCATTATACAAAGATAATGTTTACTACGGCCCATTTAAACTGAAGGCAAATTTTTCCCTCCTGTTATTTGAGTTGAGACAGTTTTTTATATTTTATGTATTTGTTATTTATATTAACATGTAACCTTTTCCCTTCCAGAAAATTTGGATGGACATGTAGATAACTGATTGATTCTTGAATATACATATACAATTTTATACAGCTATCAACTACCTATACAACTGTTCAGCTATACATATAATTGAATCTAAATTTTATTAAACCGTTTGGTGGAATTTCATCAGGATTTAATCAGGCATCTTAGTTAAAATGTCTACAGGAGAGAGTTGTTGAATGGGCTCTTCCTCTATTTGAACCAACCTTCTGCCTTACAGATCCTCAGGCACCAAAAAAAAAAAAAAAACCAAAAATGAAAGCTGTTTGCCCTCAGCACATCCCAGCAAAGGATTTTCTCCAACAATATACCAATCGTATACATTTTAGGCAAATATATGTATAATATCTGTATTAGGCAAATAATTCCACCTCGGATGGCAAAATAAAGGCACTCTTTTTAGAATGTTTGCATATTGGTATTTTTCTACAAGCTCTCTTGGTTTTAGTTTTGACTATTTTGGTTTTTTTGATGCATTCTTTAAAGTTTCATTTTTGTAATAGGTTAAAGTTTGAATGGCAATTAGAATATCTTAGGGCTCTATAAAACTTTGAGTATTAAGTTTAAGAAGGAAAATCAAGAAGTAACTGTTTAATTGAAAGTCTTATATTTTCTCTCTATATTTTTCTAATTCCAGGCAACAAATGGAGACTCAGATAGGTGCTTTGATACTAGCCACCGACATCAGTCGCCAAAATGAATATCTGTCGTTGTTTAGGTCCCATTTGGATAGAGGTGACTTACACCTAGAAGATGCCAGACACAGGCATTTGGTCTTACAGGTAAAATGGGACTTGGAAGGATTTTATTTCTAGGGTAAATCAGCTGACTGTTAGAATGAAAATGAGATATTCTAGTGTAGCTTTCATCGTGGTTAAATCTTGAGAGAAAGCTATGGAGTTTCCTTCCATTAGTAAACTATTTTCCAGAAGGAGAGCCTGCTCCCTAGGAAAGCACTATCGCTTTAATATTTTTCATGCTCAAGATCTCGGACAAAAACAACTTTTGCAAGTTTGGGGCGCCAGTCAGCTAATAGCATTTTGCTTTAATAAGTTCTCACGTTAAAAAACGAAAGAAAGAGAATTGGATGATTTATTTGTAGCTTTATGGTTAATCCAGTCCTTGCGCTTGGCTCTTCAGTATTATCAAGCACGTGTGATTAAGGTAGCAGCCTTTCAGCATTTCTGCAGAAATGATTGGTAGACCTAATAGTATCATAAACTTAATGTAAAAAACAATTTTCCGTTGCTGTGTTTTTTTTAGGTGTTCATTTGACCACTGTTAGAGTGAATTTAAACTTAGCACAGTTGAAATTTTACCTTTTTTTTCTTAAAACAGTTTTAACATTTTGCTTGCTAGATGGCTTTGAAATGCGCTGATATTTGTAACCCCTGTCGGACCTGGGAGCTAAGCAAGCAGTGGAGTGAAAAAGTGACAGAGGAATTCTTCCATCAAGGCGAGTACCGTGCTGGGTGACGACGCACTTATTCAGTTCATTTTTTCAGCATCGTATGGGTAAAATAAGGAGTTTAGCGGTAGATGTTTGATATTTTTGGTGACAATTTATAGTAGATGTACATATAACCAGTAATATACAAATTGAACGTCTGTTTTGAAAGTTAACAGTTTTCTTTTGAACCATCAGATGTGGGTGCATGCATTCATGAATGGACCTCAGTCAGGCTGGAAACTGCTGAGCAGAAGCGTTTCTCTGGCCCCTGGGTGGGGCCAGACGCCAGGACGTGTGCGACATTGTCGTAATTTAAACAGGGACTGAGGGTCTTCACTTCACGCACCTTCCTTTTAGAAACCTAAGTTTTAAATTAAAACACAGAGTTAGTGTTGAGGTGACACCTGGTGAAACTTTTCCCCCTCACCATCGAATCTGGGAATCGGCATGGCAGCCTTTTCTGTGTTTGAATAACTTAAAGGACTAATTTAAAAGTTGTCCTCTCGTGAGGATTAAATGTGTTATGTTTTTCCTAAGGAATTTACAGGCTAGATGACTTTAATTATATATTTAACCAGTAGGTATGTTCTACTAATTAAGAACTCTTTTTTTTTTTAAATTTCCAGGTGATATAGAAAAGAAGTACCGTTTGGGTGTGAGTCCACTGTGTGATCGTCAGACCGAGTCTGTTGCCAACATCCAGATTGGTAACTATACAAACTGAGATACAGGCTGGTCAGAAAAAGGGCACTGATTTTAATTTTGCCTAGAAGAGATATACGTTTGAAATATAAAATATTAAAATTATGCTCATTTCTATTTTTTTAAATAATTAAAAAGTTTTGCCCTTGTTTTTCCTTTTTTTGGCTCTTATAATTTACTCTCATTTGATCTTAGGTCATAAAAAGCATAATTTTTGCAGAGCAGGTAGCAGTAACTTTCTAAGACTGAAAGAATACATTATTTGCCCGTGTGGAAGCTTCTTTTGCATAATTCTGGGACTGTCATTTCAAAATGAAAAAGGTGCCCACTGAGCATGATTGTGGCGTGAAGACCAGTTTGCACAGTTGCCGGCTTTTCTCTCTTATCGCTGCCTGTCGCGTGAGTCTGATCTTCCCCGTCTTGCACAGGCCTCTTGTAACTGAGCTCGAATGGTCCTTTCATTCTTACCCCCTTATTCACCTACAGCACCTCGGGACCTTTCAGTGTCCCCCAAGTCCGCGAAGCTCCTTCACCCTCCGTCCTGCCAGTCCTTCCCATCTGCCTCAGACTCCCCATTTCTTGGCGATCCACCTCAAACGTCATGTCCTCCAGAAACCACCTCCAGTCTCTCCAGGCAGAATCAGTCAGTCCTCTTCCTGGCTCCCAGGGCACCAGACGTGCCTCTCCCTGTCAGGCCATCGCCTGGCCTTTGGCGGCGTATCCCTAAGGCCTAGCACTGCACCCTGGGAGCTGTTCGGAGCGGAGCGTGGCCGTAAGAGGAAGCGCAGTGGAGTGCGCCAAGGTCGAGGGCTGTGCAGCCCGCTGTAGCTGGCAGAGATGGGCTGGGCGAGTGGAAGGTCCAGGACTGTGGCAGGGGCGATTCAGAAAGGTATCGAGGACGAAGGTGTTTTGGTAGCTGGTGTTGAACTGCTGTGGGATTCTCGAACCGCGAGACGGGACACCAAGGCAGGAAGCAGCGTTTATTGATGCTGGCATTGGCTCAGCAGATTCTTCTCCAAAGCTGAGCCCCGATTGTAACATAACAGGCAGTTTTCTACAGTCTTGTCATTCCTACACAGCTACAGAGATAAGAGCATTGATTGGTTGGCAAGCTGTGAAAAGCTGATGTGAGCCGCAGAGTCCTTGAGGTGGGGGAAGGGCAGTCAGGAATGACCTTGTTGGCGCAGGAAATGGCCAGGCAGGGTCAGGCTGCCACGGGACAGGGCCTTTGAGAATTAGGTTGAACGTAGTGAAATGCATACACAAACTTCAGAAAGAGGAAAGTTTCTAGAAATTTAGAAGATAGCACAGTACAGTGGCATAGTACTTTGAAAAGGGGACTGTGCTGCTCCCATCGCAGTCGCCAGGGGCCCTCACGTAGGAGTCAGTGGCCGTGACTGGCTGGACTGCAGAGGATGAGTGGGCGTGAGGACTGGGCTGAAAGTGAGGGGCGCCGACTGGCCAGGAGAGCGGGGGAGGCCGGTGGGACAAGCAAGAAATACAGCTGCTTTGAAATACAGATAATTCTCAAGTAGAATTATCTTCGAATGCAAAAGAACAAGTGAAATACAGGCGAAAGGGAACCGAAAGTAGTGAACGGGCAGGAAACTCACTCCAGCCACTTTAAATGTGCTTTTGGCTGAGAACATCACTCCCCAGATTAATGGGAGAACTTGCCAATGAAGTTTTAAAAAATGGCAATGTTTTAAAAGGGAAAGGGAACTAGATCCCTTAAACTATCCATCTCAGATGGGTTTTTAGAGGGACAGGGATGAGGTAAGTGACAACAATAGTTGACATCACTGACTCCACACAGCCATCCCAGGAGACAAGTATGGCTGTTCTCTTTTTCAGTTTTCCCAATTTATACAGTTAACAGGTGTTGGTTGGTCTTTCTGACATCAAATACTAGCTAACATGGGGCTTGGAAAGATTGTTTCTAGGGTAGATTGTGTGACTATTAGAATAAATACTACGCCAAGCAGTGATTACTTGGAGCCAGCATGGAGGTCAGTAATTAGAAGCCATGTTTGATTAATACAGTTCTCTTCTTTGACAGGAATACTAGTTTCGGTGAATAAGAATACCATGTAGTAGGTACAAGCAAGGCTTCTGAGAAGGCCTCCGGAGGGATGTGAGGATAAGATAGAGGCGTGTGGGCTAGTGCAGTTAAATGGGTCCACAGGTGGTTGAGCAGCTGATGGATAGAGCCCTACCCTTCAAGAGGGTGCAGTATGATTGTGTCCATGGCCCCGGCCTGTTCATTTTTTACCAGGTACTTTAGACCTAAAAGAAATTTTACCTTATCATAGAGCCAGAAGTAACAGTTAATTTGTTGGCTGTTAGAGGCCCAGGATCCAAAAGCTCTCAAGTTAGAACAACAGGAGAATCAATTAGGATGAGTCATGTAAAACCTATGGTAATGAGGTTCTTCATTTGGCTACAGAACTTCAGCTGCTCGTGCCTTAGCTGTGGCACCTGGCAAAGGCAGGGCTTTGGGTGGCTGGTCCAGCCTGATGGATTGGTATAAGGCGAAAAACTGCTGTGTTCCTCGACTGCCATGATGACATGTTTCCATTACCTCACCAGGACGGAGCCCCTTGGGGGCAGATCTCTTCCTGTGTTACTCACCGCTCTGTCCCTTAGCCACCCTAGGGTAGTGCGTGGCATAGAGTAGGGGCTCGGCCAACATGTGTGAAGGGAACAAAAATGAAAGGAAGCCTCGCCTCGTTTCTGATATCATAACTACTTCAGATACTGTAATTCGTGCACTTAAAAAAACTCAACCATCAGACCATAGATGACTTTTTTTGAATAAAAGTAATGGATGTCGACTACTTTAATTTCAGTGAGATTTTTGTTGTTGTTGTTGGCTAAATGGAACTTGTGTTGTCTGTGGTCAGCGTGTCCTCTGCCGCAGAGAAAAGAAAGGTTTTGGAGAAGCTGAAAATTTTAAAAACTGGTTTACACGAGCAGTGATAGAATTTGAATGTACATTTTCCCTGTCCTTAACAGATCAACGTTTAGGAAGATAATGTGATTTGTTTTTCCTAATACATATGATTTAATTGATAAGGTATTTTCTGAGAGGTTTCTTTCCACCCAGTGTTAAGATACTCTGTGGCTTTAAATCCCGTACAGTGTTCACTTGAGTGCTGTATAACCTGAAGATGCAGACGGCCCTGCACTTACTCACGGTCCTTTTCTGACTGGGAATGAAGGGGGGTCAGTTATGCGAGTTGTTAGAAAGTAGGACCCTGGCACACTTCTAATGTTCGCTTTAATGATGGTTTACACGAATCTCCGTTCTTTTTTGACTCAATTTTTGTCACAAGTTTTGACTTCATAAATTCTGAGTTGAATGGAATGGCCGATTGTAATCATGACCAGGTGTGAAGATTACATCCCTGAGGGTGTAAAACAGGGAACCATCCCTAGTTCCCTTCAGTTCAAGCCTTGTTCCCTCATTCTTGGAGGGCTCCCCTGTTAGCTTCCAGCTGTCTTATCGACCGGCCCCTCACACTGGTTGCTCCCTGCCATCCGCGGAGCCCATGGGGCCCCTGTGTTTGCTTAAGGAAGGGGATGTGGTTTTGCAGCTGCGAAGCACCATCAGAAAAGGTTTGATAGGGTTGTTAGTTCACTTTTACTTAAAAAGTTCCAATGAGTTACATTAACAGATTCTTCAGAAAAATTTAAGGTGACGACACATCCATATAGAATCTTTTGAAAAATAAGGTTTCAGTAATACTGAAATAGGACTTAAGGATAAACACTATATAGATGTTTTAAAGATAAAGTTTGGAGCATATGCTGATAACCTTTCTCTCTCGTTTTCCCAAGGTTTTATGACTTACCTAGTGGAGCCCTTATTCACAGAATGGGCCCGGTTTTCCAACAGCAGGCTGTCCCAGACAATGCTTGGACACGTGGGGCTGAATAAAGCCAGCTGGAAGGGACTGCAGAGAGAACAGGCCAGCAGTGAGGACACTGATGCTGCGTTTGAGGAGTTGAACTCACAGTTATTACCTCAGGAAAATCGGTTATCATAACCCCATATCAGTGGGACAGACTGCCTCCCGGAGGTTTTTAGAAATGTGAAGTGGGGTCTTGAGGTGAGAGAACTTACTTTGACTGCCAAGGTTTCCGAGTGAATGATGCCAGCATTATTTATTTCCAAGATTTCCTCTGTTGGGTCAGTGGAACCCACTTTTCAGTTGAAACCTGAACATACAGCAGCAATATGCATTTGGCTTTCACACGAAGCCTCGAATGCCAGAGCCCAGCAGGGGGAACAAAGGACGTCCTGCCACGTGCCACGTGTTTCATAGAGCATTTCGTCGTGGAACCATGAAGCTCGAACTGAATCTTTGAGCAGAAATCTCTTGGAATTCAACCGGTCGGATGCAACGTTGTGTGTCTGCACCTTCCACGAGGTTCTCTCTGAGAAAACGGAAATGTGAAAGGCCCAGCCTCTGCTGCGTCCGGCAAGACTCAGTGTTTACAAATCAGCTCTGAAGTACTGGTTCTGCATTTGCCGTGGAGCATAATCGTGAAGGAACCACTAAGAATTTTAAAGATCAAACTTTCCACTGCAGCTCTTCTCCCCTGGTTTGCCTTTTTTTCTTCTTTGGACGCCACCAGAGCCTCCCGTTTGCTGTAGTTTTATTTTTGCACTGGAAACTGTGCATTTATCATAGAGTGCCGCCAAGCTTTCACTCCACTGCTGTTTGGCAATGCAATTTTTTTAACTATTTGTTTTTAATTCGGGGCGGGAGGGGAAGAACACCAGTGTCCTAGCTGTATTATGATTCTGCAGTGAAGACATTGCATGTTGTTTTCACTACTGTACACTTGACCTGCACATGCAAGAAAAGGTGGAATGTTTAAAACACCATACTCAGCTCAGGGTATTTGCCAATCTGAAATAAAGTGGGATGGGGAAGTGTGTCCTTCAGAGCAAGGTACTAAAGTCCCTTTCGCTGCCGTGAGTGAGAGGTATGTTGTGTGTGAATGGATGGACGCGTGTTTGCGTGCATGTCGTGCATGTATGACTGTGCATGTGTTCTATTTATCCATGTGGGAGAGGATTTGAGATGTAAACTTTATTTATTTTAGAATGTGACATAACGAGCAGCCACACTTGGGAGGGGGAGGGGAAGGTAGGACAGCTGTAACTGATCGCTCCAGTTGCCTTAAACTATGCACAAAGCTAAGTGACCAAACTTCTTGTTTTGATTTGGAAAAAAGTGCATTGTTTTCTTGTCCCTCCCTTTGATGAAACGTTACCCTTTGACGGGCCTTTTGATGTGAACAGATGTTTTCTAGGACAAAATCTAAGGACTAATTTTAAACTTAAAACATTCCACTTTTGTAATTTGTTTTAAATTGTTTTATGTATAGCAAGCACAACTGTAATCTAGTTTTAAGAGAAACTGGTGCTTTCTTTTAGTTCACTTGTATTTCCCTTGTTACTGTAAAAGACTGTTTATTAATTATGTTTACAGTTTGTTGCAACAGCCATTTTCTTGGAAGAAAGCTTGAGTGTAAAGCCGTTTGTAAAGGCTTTGCCAAACTCATTTTAATATGTGCCTGTTGCTGTTAACTTTTGATGAATAAAAACTTATCTTTTTACATTTTTATCTTTGATATTTACCTTATAGTTCAATCCTTTGGAAATCATAATGCTAAATTGCTAGGCAAAGACGTAGCTCCTCGGCTCCAGCATCCTCTCACAGGTGTTACTTAGGCAGAGCTGGGTGCAGGCGCGGGCCGATGGGTGATGACTACTTGTACCTCCCGAGAGAGCAGGCCGAGGCCGACTCGTGCAGTTCGCTCGGTCCTGACTCATGCCCGGTAGAGGCCCGCTTGAGCCCAGGCCTCTTGACCCCACAGCCTTTTGTCCCACAGCTGGAAACTGCACCTTTGCACGTACTGAAATACTTACTTGTACTGGTCTTTTTAAAGTAATAAGAAATGGCACTTAATTTTTCTTGGTTGATACCAATGTAAGAAAAGTACCACAGTGCCTCTTCTGTCTTTAGAAGGCAGACTTTAAAGTCAGACATTGTCATCATTTGCCTAGAAGAGTGACGGTCAGGAGAAACATAATGCGAGCCACATAAGTGGTTTTGTTTTCTAATAGCCACATTTAAAAAAGGAAAATGAAACGGAATTAATTTTAATACCATCTATTCCTATATATATATATATGTAGTCATTATTAAAAAATTGAGATGTTTTACATTATTTTTTTTTTTGGTATAAAGTGTTTGAAATCTGATATGTATTTTCCACTTCTAGCGTATCTCAATTCACACTAGCCACTTTTCTCAACTGTCCCGTGTCTGCGTGTGGCTTGTGGCTGCCACATTGGACGGTGTGGGTAGAGAAGTGTGCTGAGAACAGAGCTGAGTGTTACCTGGGGAAGGTCAACTGGCCACTTACCTGAGGTGGCATTACCTTGGCAAATTAGATACTTCCATGGTCTGACTAAGATCTGTACAAGCTCACAGACCTAGTATGTCAGCACATGGAGAGTGGAACTATCTCGTAGCAAATTCACATTAGCCAAGCTCAACAGTAACTGATGTTTTTTAGTGTTAGTGTTTAAATCTACAGTGTGAAATATAACTATCAATCATTCTCTCCCTTTAGGCAGATCTTCTTGGGAAGCCAAATTATGATCGCCCGGTTACTTGGTGAGCATGGATTCTGAGCATGAGAAGCAAGTTGTCTCATGCCTCCATCTCCCTGCAGATAGATACTCATGTTTATGGACCAGGGTACCGTCTTCCCTTGGATGATGCTAGAGATTCGCCGCCAGTAGCTGCTGCTTCACATCGGCTTCTCATTGGCGCTCCAAGTAGATGTGCCAGTACTGCAGCCTTGTCTCATCTGAGCCTGCCTGGGCGCCATCTCCTTGTGTATGATTGCTTGCTTCTCTTATCCATGATGTTTCTTATTGTTTGATATCAAGGGACTGTCTTATTTCCATTCTCAGGGGGGAGACTCCTCAGTGTTGCTCCCACTTCCTGCCTACACATACAATAAACTTATTGTTCTTTGTTACATATATGAAGGAATCACAGTCTATAGCTCTGTATTTTAAATGACCTATATTCCTTGAAATATTAATTTTCAAACATTAATTTTCTTTAAAAATTGAGTAGTTCAGTAATTTATATCACATTTGAAATAAGTAATATTATGGAAAAATTCACATGAATTTTTAAGATAAAACAGGAGACTTCGAAGAATTGTTGAGCATGTAGCAGCCCATTGGGGCTCGAGGCCCAACACTTAGTTGTGGGGGGCATCTTGTCTGCTTGGGGTAAAGGTCCTCAAAGAGAAAGTTTTGGCAAGCCTTAGCCTAGTGAAAAAAATTCTGGTTTCCGGTCAGTAGTTGAACTCTGTAAATGTGATGATTCATAATGATTCTCTGTATAAGTAAATATTTATAAAATAAGTAAATATTTTATGTCCTTTGCAAATCTGGGAAATATATTTGTACCTGACATACAGGCTAGAGGTGCTAGTAATTCTTCGAAGAGTCCTATGGGTCTCTTTTTCCAAAGTGATTTCTTGGCTCTTAAAACCTTCAATTTTCTTAAAACTTTAAAGCTTTCACCTCAGATGTTTACAATGTTTTCATGTGTACTTTTATAAATGTATAAATATTTTGTTTAAATGTCTTCCCAATCAGCATCTTCTGCTTGGGGAAATATACAATGACCGATAGCTACTCCGCAGTGATGCTTTTAAGGAAATGTGCACATTAATCACCATAGCATCAGCATCCATTGGAAGCGTAAGATCGTTTAGATACATATGAGACTTGCTCTGAGCCAGTCCTTGCCAGCTAAGGATCTGCGGACAGCCTGTCTTGTGGAAGGCCCCCAAGGGTCCATGGTCTGTAGGTGGAATGACCAGATGTGAGGGTGAGCTCGTGGGGGAGGGGCACACAGCAGGCCGCCTCCATCTTGTCCGTCATGCTCACAATAGGGCTGGTGCAAATTGGGCCGTCAGTAAATGTTTGTTGAACATGTAACTTGGTGTTTTAATTGTGTGTTTCCTTTTTAGCTATCAGTCTATCATTAAGAGAAACTATACTGAAACTAGTTTGTCTGTGCTGAAGTTATGTGGTAAGCAATATCCAAGCTCCGGTTGTGTGCAGAGCACTGCGCTGGATGTAATAAAGGTATTAAAAATTATGAAACGTGGTCTCTGTTCTCAACATGTTTGAGTGACAAAATGAAGTGTGAAAAGTATCTGTTCAATATGCCAGGTTTTCATATTGTGCAAAATGAATTCAAGGCGTCGAGGGGTTTTAGAACGGATGTTTTAGTTCATTAATTCTCTTCCGTATTGTTTGCTATTTCCAGTGCTTCCTGATGCGTTCATCTCATTTATTGAGTTCTTCAGTTCCAGAATTTTTTTTTTGTAGTTTTAATCTCTTTGATAAAGTGCTCCTTCTGTTAATTTTATTCTTGAGCTCATTGCATTGCCTGAGTGTTCTTGCATGTAATTAATTGAGTTTGTTCATGACTGAGATTTTGAACTCGTATCATTTAGATCAGTCTGTCATGAATTTGAGTTCGGTTTCTGGAGAATTGTCATTTTCTTTGTTACCTTGGTTGTCCATTGTGCTTGATGTGTTTGTCTCTGTGCATGCGAAGTAGTGAGTTGGAGGTCTTTGTTTTCATAGCACCAGTAGATGGTGCTATAGACAAGTTTTTGTTCTCTTTCACCTGTGCTACTTGCACCCTCCGCAGTGGGGGGCTGTCCCTGCTATGCGTGTCGCCTGGGTCTTGGGGCACCACCTGGTGGAGGACGGGGCAGGTGGGGGGAGCCGGCTTCGCGAACCCACCACGCTGTCACCTGGTTTCCTGGTTAGGAGCTGGATGTGCGTCTCTGCTGCTGCTCCTGGGCCCTGCGCCGTCCCCAGGGAAGGGAGACAGATTTTGGGGAGCCAGTGCTGCATCCGGCCCCCTTACCCCGACTGGGCCACAGTGTAGGGGCTGCACTCTGACTCCTCCGCCCCTGCCTACCACGTCAGCTGGGGCCGCGGCCTCAGTGCAGCATCTGCAGTCCCTGCCCTTCCCATCTTGCCTCCCTGCGCCTCCCAATACGCCCACCTTCAGCTGCATCACCCCCGGATCTCGCAGAGGAAGCTTTGTTGGGTGACAGACATCCCGCTAGTTGTTAATTGAAGATACAAAGGGGGTGTTCTCCACCATGATGCTGACTGTGTGAGATTCTCTGAGCATGAATTTGAAGTCTGTTGTTGAGCCATATCCTATAAAGAATCTGGAGGCCTCATGATAGACATCCAAGTTCCTTTATTTTAGCTAAAATTTATAAAAGTTACGTATATAAACTTTTGGAAGGAAAATATCTTCTTAAAGAGAGTCTAGCTGAACATTTGCAAGAAAACAGAACTGTTGAATTTCCATTTAAGAATCATCACAAGCTTGGGGGTCAGCCTTTTCTGTTATAGGGACTCATTCAGATTAACTTCAGGTTAACTGGGGCCTTTATCACGAAGATTCGTGTTCATGACGATGGTGACAAACCTTGTGAGGGCTGTGGGGAAAGAACCTGGGGTCTCAGCTTCTTGCTGCATTTGCTTATTCCCCCCCCCCCCCCCCCGACCCCACCCCGGCCACTCCTGCTCCTTCTCTCCCCTCTGCCTCAGAAAGGCAGTGCATGTAACCTAATGTTTTTAATAGCGCTGTCTTTACAGCTAGACAGACCTGGGTTTGGATCTTTTGTCATGTATTAGTTGTGGGGTCCCTGGGCAAGTTACCTAATCTTGAGTGGCTTCCTAACCTGTAAAACGTCTGTTTCTTAAAAGTGAAATAATGTATTGACACGTATCAGTGTCGAATCTATCACCTAATTCGTTTCCTCATGATCTGTTTTGTCTAAACTGCTCAGGTTAGTTGTACCTATGACATCCTTATTTGATCTCCAGATAAGAACTGCCCCCTCTCTCTCCAGGTTTCTTATGCATATTCCTGGGGTAGGGTCTGATTGGACCAGCTTATCGGTCACCAACCTTCCGCACATTACTAGGTGCTCCGTCCTGCAGGAGGGAAGGCGGCGGGTCAGGAGCTGGGCGGTTTGCCTTATGAGTTGCGTTGAGGAGGATTTAGATAACCTGGTCCCCAAGGTACTTCTCTACCCTTGTTGCTAACCAGTATCACAGATGACTTCCTAACCACAGTCTAGTTCTCATCTTTTGTCCCTTTGGAAAAAAGCCTGACTGGCTAATGAATAGGAATGGCCACTGGGTAGCAGCAGACTTTTCACACCTCCAGTAAAAGTCCGGTTATGAAGAGTTTGGCCTTTCTCTGCAAGGGACTGCCCTGTAGTAGTCTGGCTGTTCGGGAGGCGCTGTTATCATTCACCTTCCTGGGAATGTCTGCGTGACCCTCACGTCCTTCTCTAATCTTATGGAAAGAGTTCTCTGTGACCTTTGGAAAAGGCTGGAGAATCTACCAGAGGAGGAAGGTTTGAGAAGCTCCAGCTGAGGAACATTAGGGCTTCTCGCCCCTAGGAAGTGGATTAAGGACAGCCGTGTCAGAAGGCAACATGAAAGATTCCTGGACTCTTATTTGGATATGCTGCTGCACTAGCACCAGTACAGAACGAGCCTGCTTACAAAGTTTACAGAGGGTAGCTGAGAAGAATGTTGACTCTAGTTTGAGAAGGGGAATGGACTTGGGAGTGGCCAAATGCTCCTCAGAAATACTGTGACAACAGAAATGATGATACTCTGTCTTAAAGCCAAGTGTCTTGTTCTGCCTGACAATCCCATAGCTGACTTTACTGGGTTAACTCCTGAAAGTTTAAACTTTTATCTGCTGGCTTCTAACCAGGGGGTAGATTATCAGAAAGATAGTTTTTGTAAAGTATTTGTTTTTGGTAGCTGTCACCTGTGTGATATTCTTCACCACTTAGCCTTAACAGAAACTGTTAATGCAGCAAGAGGACAGAAGAGCCTGTGACTGGGGAGACAGCCAGAACTAAAGACTAAGCCCTGCCATGCAGCCCCAAGCCTGTGTAGGTGTCAGGGACCAACCACGTACCCTGGGAGAGACCAGTCTGCTAGAAACTACAGTGAGCTCGTGTAAAATAATGTAAGTAATAACTTACTAGCACTCTAGTGTTCATAGAATGTTCAAAGTCTGTATTCCATTTAAT
>NW_011888880.1:2286861-2290611 GCF_000151845.1 Pteropus vampyrus | reverse complement strand
AGGGTAGCTGAGAAGAATGTTGACTCTAGTTTGAGAAGGGGAATGGACTTGGGAGTGGCCAAATGCTCCTCAGAAATACTGTGACAACAGAAATGATGATACTCTGTCTTAAAGCCAAGTGTCTTGTTCTGCCTGACAATCCCATAGCTGACTTTACTGGGTTAACTCCTGAAAGTTTAAACTTTTATCTGCTGGCTTCTAACCAGGGGGTAGATTATCAGAAAGATAGTTTTTGTAAAGTATTTGTTTTTGGTAGCTGTCACCTGTGTGATATTCTTCACCACTTAGCCTTAACAGAAACTGTTAATGCAGCAAGAGGACAGAAGAGCCTGTGACTGGGGAGACAGCCAGAACTAAAGACTAAGCCCTGCCATGCAGCCCCAAGCCTGTGTAGGTGTCAGGGACCAACCACGTACCCTGGGAGAGACCAGTCTGCTAGAAACTACAGTGAGCTCGTGTAAAATAATGTAAGTAATAACTTACTAGCACTCTAGTGTTCATAGAATGTTCAAAGTCTGTATTCCATTTAATTCTCGACGATCTGAGCTGAGTGGTGTCCCCATTTTAAAAACAGGTATGACTTTGCCAGGATCACATCCACAGACCATGTGTAACTACAAGTCCAGTGCTGACTCACACTATGTACGCATAGTGTATCCCTGGACTAGTGAGAATCATAGCAGACAGAACATTCTATCAATTATATTTAAGCCTCAGCTATACAAAAAATGCAGAGGTTAACTGTTTTTAAGATATTTCGCTTCGGGGATTTGAGAACCAGAAACTGAGAAAAATGAAAAGCAAAGTAGTATTAAGCTACATGTGCAATATAAAGAATCTACTTAAAGCAAACTTTTGACCATTAAACCTGTATGTTTATTTCAAATCAGTAATTAACTTCCTTATATTGGAGCACTCGCCAAAACTTAATACTGATACAAATATGAGTTTCTTTTATACCATATAAAACAATGAGAAATAATGTACATCAACAAAGCCACAGTTCAAATTTAAGATGAATGACCGAACCATGTAAATTAACTAATATTTGCTAATATCTAGAACATTGCACATATTTTCAATAACTTAAAAGTAAATGTCTGTCTACTATTCCCATCTCCCAATCCCCATGCCAGGAAATACAACTTTTTAAACTAGATTTAAATAACAAATCTAGCTATTTATTCATGGTAGAGGATTGTGGCATTAACTATAGCTGAGTTTAACAAATATAGAAAAATCATGGATTTATCAAGTATTTAAAAATGATCACTTATAAAAATTCAAAGTCCTAGATAAGAAAGGCAGTTCTCCGCTCACTGGTAACACGTAAGGTTGATGTTGCATAATGTAACTCGAGAATAGCATTCTGACCAGTGATGAACGGCTTGTAGGAAATTCACCAATTCAGTATTTCATTATAAAGCTACTACTTTGACCAATACTGAAAAATTTTTAAAACTTATTATCCCGATAATTTCCAGAAGTATCAACTTAGCAACAAGTCGTCTTTATGATGCCATTTATTAAAGTGAAAGATAAGGATACATTCTGGTTTTTACTTAAAAACAGATTTAATTCAATAATTTGTTTCCTCATTATTTGAAAACTACATTTTCTTCCTCAGAACTGGCAGCACCGAGGTGAAAGTGTGGCTTTCATGGTCGCTGACTTTCCTTTGTAAACTCCATTGCAAAGAAAATGAGAGAATCAAAAGTTCTGTTCAAGGTAAGATTTCACTCCAACAAACTGTGATGCCAGCTCTTCATCACTGAATACTAAATGATCACAGAAAATGAACGATAACAGTACCCTGTTTTATATCCAAACATGCATCTAGAACACTTGTGCAGGTAAACTAGTGTTATTAAAAACTCACATCTAGAACTGTCCCTTCTTCGTTCTGACTGGAATCCTAATTGTCCTGACTACACATTAAAAACATGTATGTTCTGGAAAACTTCAGAACTGACCTCATAAAAGCACAAATTTTAGAATAATTAGATTTAAAAGGAGACTAATGAATACTAAATTCAAGTATTTACTAAATAGTGTTGATTTCTACTAGCCAAACAGCTCTAACAAACCAACCGCTGAACCAGGATAGTCCTTCTTGGCTCCTTGTCTCTTAGGAACTTGAAACATTTTCAATTAAAGCCTTCATTTTTCCTGTAGACTTCAACATGTGTGGCCCAAACTAGAAAAGAAACAAAAAGTATAAAGGTAATGATTCATATAATAATAATAATAATAATGATGTGCCCCTCTACAATCGTGGATCAAAAGACTGGCATGTTCTATATGAAAAACCAAGGCGCCAGATAATATGAAAACTATAAGTGACAGGTTGTTATAAACATGACAGACACATCACCAGAATGAAAGGCAAAGAAGTAACCAAATAATTTCCTAAAAAACTACAATCATTAGCAAGACCCTAGCCTAGTCCACTTTTACTCCTCTAAGTAAAAGAACCCCAAAGCTTTTTTAATGTCTAAAAAGTTTCAAAGAAGCTAAAAATTTCTAAAATATCTGCCTCTGAATTACGTATCTCCCATGACAGTAACCTGAACAGAAAGAATGTGTAAATTAAGGATAAGAGCTTCCAGGAAATCTGCTCGGTCTCCACCTAAACCTGGCCCACACCCTGCGAGACCCAAGTGAAATTTCACCCTCTTCCGAAGACTTTCACAGGGTACCCCTAAGAGAAAAGTGATCGTTCCTTTAATTTCTGTGTCACAACCTATAAATCTGACTTTATTATGCTTAAATATAAAACACAGCATGGAAAATTTACCATTGCAGATATTAAGTAGTAAAACCAGGATTAACTTTTGCTTTCTCCTTTATTCTCTTCTGTAGAACATCCTTTTGAATCTGGCAGCGGATACAGCTGACACATCTTGTAAAATGTAGGTGCTCAGCAATGGCATGAAGTGCCACATGGTCCTGGGAGAGAGCTCTGCACTAATACTCACCAACACTGTTTCTGAGGCAGCCTCTGATGCAGACTTTGGAATTCCTTTTTCAGCTTCACCCTGGCTATCACTTCGATACCGGTAAGCAAATTTCTTTTTCAGAGCCTCTGCTATGAGGGCAGCAGGGTCAGTAGCATCCACTGGTTTGGGCTTTATAGCTTGTTCTGACCTTAGAGAAGTGAACAGAAACCAAGGACAGTTCAGTGTGCTGACAGCACTTCCCTAGCATCACAGGTATCAACATAAACTGATAAACACTGATGGCAGCGAGATGGAAACCCCAGACTGAAGGCTCAGTAAGAGCAATGATTTCACCCTTTTTCGGGCAATTACGGTTCCGTTCTCCACAAGGCTAGTAGTGACCACCACCTAGCTTTACTGAATGACTGACAAGGAAGACTTCAAAAAGTGACCTGGAGCTGTTTATTTTGCCAATCTCTTAATTAACTATGTATAGGAGCCACTAGAGCCCATCTTTTTAAAATTAAAAACTCAAAATTAAAATAAAGTTCTCAAGAAGCCCAGTACTTTGTTTTACGACATTAAAAAATGAGGGACGTGAGAAAAGGTAAACGCATCCTCACCTCTTTACTGACCGAAGTTTTACACTGTTCATGTCTTTAAGGATCTCCAGCATATTTGGCATATCGGGGTTCTTTGGGCTATGCTTATCCAAAGTCTTTCCAGCATGGGTTTTTTTCTCTCTCCGCTCTCTGATCAGGTCAATAGCAGATGTGCTTTGGTGGACCGCTGGTGGAAGGGGTGGGGGCGG
>NW_011888880.1:2248783-2286499 GCF_000151845.1 Pteropus vampyrus | reverse complement strand
AAAAACTATGATAAATTTGTGGTTCATTTAAAGTATATTTACATAAAATACTTCCTAAACATTAAAAGCCTGCATTTACTAGAATGTGTCTGGAAGAAAAAAAAAGTGGAAATTAAAGAGTTAAAGCAGTTATATGGACCTTAAAATTCATCTTTCTGCATAATTGGAAGTTAGAGTTTTTTAATTGGGTAAACTATATTGATTCGGGAGAACTCGATGCAAAAGTTTTTACTCAGGGATTTAGATTATAAACAGAACACCTACCATAAATCCCCAAATTATCACACTATTTAAGGCACTTTTCCTAGTCTGCCAGGAGAGAAAGAGAAATGCAATTTAAAGTTAAAAGAAAAGGGCAAGGACTTTTGGTTTTTAAAGTTACATGCAAATTTCATTTAAGTAACACCAATTACCCAAGCATTTGGTGCCGAGTGCATTCGCCCTGTCTACCTTGGCCGGTGAGGTTTCCTCGTTGGGTTACGTTAAATTCCAGGAGCACAAGCTAAGTGGCTGAGAGTAATTTAGACAGAGTTGGCTAACACTGAGTCTAGCCCGGCCTCAAGAACAACACTAGGAAAAACAACTACTAGGATTTCAAGGCTATGGTTTCTTCTCCAAAGTAACAGTGCCACACAAAAGCAACAGTATTAGACCAGGAGTCAGAGGACCTAAATTGTTTCTACTGTGAGCAAGAGAAATGACTAATAAGCAGCCAGTATGTGCTAAATCTATTTTATGCCATTTCCTCCCACAATAATTCCATAACAAAGGTTATCCCCATTTTAGAGCAGGAGAGGGAGGTAGAAAGGACTTGCAGGTTAGGAAGCAGCACTCAGCCCTGCCCAGGCAGTTGTGAGATGACCTCATGTCTGATATTGGTGCCATTATCACAGACAACTAAGCTTCTCATAGTGTTTACCTGAGTAGCAATTCAACTGCAGGAATTTCAGTGTTCTCCAAATATATTCCCACTCTGATTGCATCAATTGTTCAAAACAAACCACTTAAACTTAACTAGTCCTGGACTATGCAGAGAGGACTAACCCTTGGTTTTCTAACAACCCCAATGGTTCTTACTTGCTAATAAATTTTAAAATTAGTGACATTGTTCTGATTTCCAGTTTGCTTGGTTAAAACAAATGTAGGACTTACAGACCTGCAGTGAGATTGTGCTGCTCTTGCAGGGTCACAATTTTGGCAATCTGAGCTCTCAGAGCAGCAAGTTCATTTTCAAGAGCACAGATCTTCTGCAGTGCTTCCTCATTCGCCAGTGGTGTCTTCAGTTGAGGCTTTTCTGGAGATAGGTTTGGTAAGGAAAACTGCCTGCTTGGGGGCTTCTCAAAGAAAGGAAGTTCATCCTGAAGGGGCTGCCTTAAGCAGACCTCTGTCCTGCAAGGAAGAGAGATGGCTGGCTGTCACAGGCTTTGTAAAAAAAAAAATATGAAAAATTATCAATTAATCAGAAAGTATCAGAACATAACATCTGAGAACCACTTTGCAGCCTGAATTTACATAAATCCCCTCCCATGAGTTTCAAAACAACAGAGCACTTGTCAACCTAACACAGACATAGGCCTGAGCTTCTGGTCGCCATCATTCTCTAGCTAATAATATGCACAAGCCAACACTACCAAAGGGGTGTCACAGATCGCAACAATGTTTTTGCTAATTCTGTTTTGTTTTGAACTCTTTTTAATGCTCTTAAAAATGGTTAACTAATTATTATATTAGACAACAAAATTAAATCAGTAATGCCTTAGCCCTTCCCCCCCAGGGTCTTGGCTTCTGCATGTCAATGAATAGAATACATCGGTCTACAAGACATATTGTAACAATACGGGCCAAATACAGAATCAGAAAAGGAGAAAAAAGAATCATTATAATTGAACCCATATAATAACTACATGGTAACTAAGTAATCAGTTAAGGTGTAAAATTTTCTAATGTGCATTACCCCATAGCTCCAAATGGAAGTCTTTTAGAGTTAATAAAATTCAGATTTCTTTTAAACTGTCAATTTGTATTTTCTACAATGAGGTTTTCCTGGCCTCTAAGCCATTTTTCCTTCCAATTTATTGAGGTACAGTTGACAAAATACTGTACATATTTAAGGTGGTTTGATATACATATACATTTTGAAATCAGAAAATTAACATCTCCCAGCTTCCTTCAGTTTCATGTGGTCGTGTGACTAATTGTCAGGCTAACGAGATGCAGGCAGAATGTTATGTTGCAAGCCATCTAGGAAGACTTAGTTTAAAGGGAGATGACTCTACGAAAAAATCCTCTCATCTGTAGTCCCCACCCTTCTCTGACAGCCCAGTGATGACTGGAGTTTGAGAGTCACAGGGGACCAGAAGCTAACCTTGACATGGTAGCTGAGGATGGTAGAGTCTGGCTGGGTCCCTGAGGACACTGAAGCCACTGTCAGCTCCAGACTATCCACTTTGGATGTTTTTGAGAGAAAAACTCCCATCCTGTTTGAAGTCACCATTATTTTGGGCTTCTCTGTTACATGTAGTCCAACTTAATCCTGGTATATGACACTAACATTAAATTCCATTTTAGTTTTCTTTATCTGGGTGTTAGTATTTTATTTCTGCTTGAGAGCTGTGATAATTTGGGAGAATTCTTGGACTCTTAGCTTTTGGTCTTATGCACTGAATTCTGGTGTTTTTCTTCATATCTAATTTTGTTTACACCCTGTTAATTGAACTACCATACACAGAAGTTCTTGTAAGTTTTTAACCTGTAACATTATCAAACAAAAATATGTTCTAGTTCTTACTCAGAAACCAACTTTAACATGTGGGATAGGGAAATGTGTTGGGCTTGCAAAGCTTTAACTGCCACTTCCTTATCCCCACAAGGGGAAGGAACAGGTGGTGAAATGTCTTAAAAAGTACATGAAGATTAAACAAAGGTAAAAACATCTATAAGGAACAGTACCAATGCTTTGATTAAATATATTATGTTCTTTGAAAGTTTCTTTTACATAAATCAGAACATAGAGATTAGAAGCATGTGCTCTAATCAACCTGCAATAAAGAAAGTAATTTTAAGATATTAAAATCTTGAAAAAAATCACAGTGGCTCTTTGTTGATGCAACAGGCTAAATTCTGATTTCTATCTACCTTTCACAGGTAGGTCAAATTTTGTTAAACAGCTCTGCAATATTCATGAAGTTATATTACAAGTACACAGAAATCATTCTATTTATGAAGTTTTGGGATACTTAATTATATCAGTATGTCAAATATTCTTATTTAATGCTTCTTCAACTATATTCTTGGTAACTTGATTTTTAACAAAATACGATTTTTTAAAAGTTATTTCTTGAAAGAACTAGGGGAACTGCGGGTAGGTAGGATAGTGGTAGTGATAGAATTCTAGTCTCATGAACAATCTGGGTAAAATACAGAAATCTCAAATAAATGTAGAATTAAAGTATCAACTTGTTCAAAAGAATAGTGGAAGAAAACAGAAGAGCAGTAAACTGAATTTAGAAGAAGAGAGCACTCAGAAGCAGTATTCTCAGGACAGAGGATGGACATGGCTGCCACCCACGGGCATCCGGTGATGGACAGAACTGTGCAGACAGGAGAGAAACAAAGAACCAGAGGATAAAGATTGATTTCTACTCCCACCATCTTCCACTTCACATACCCAAAGAACGAATATATTCACACCTGGGGGTAGAAGTGAGGGTGATGGTTTGTTTTCATATTATGTATGAGTGTAGCCATGTCATGAAGTCTGTATTATATAATAGCAAATAAAGTAAAATTTTGGATACTAAAATCTTTAGTGCTACTGAACAAAAATTATTATAATACTGTTTCTATTCAAGACTTGAGAGTCATTTTAGTAGAGAGTGTTTCCCTACCTAAAATTCTCCTAGATATCACAGGAACCAAAAGCATTAAATGCTTTGCTTGTAAGTTTGTTTTTAAATGTTATCATTCAAGTAATATAATCTTCAAACCCTACAAGTATTTTCTCTAACAAGACAATTTAGATTAAGATAGCAACTGTAAGGCATGTTTGAACAGCTTAGTTTCTTTAAACTATAAGCCAAAATAAATTGTAACAGAAAATTCATGAATATTGAACAGCAACTACAATGTTTAAAAACAAACAAACAAACAAAACAACCTAAGCTGCTACATCTCCCTGTAACTTCTACAGGTGAATTTCATCCTTTTGTTTTTCCATCTACTGAAAATTAAGGACAAAGCACTCACTAATATTGAATACCTGTATGCCTGGGTAAGAGAAAAAAAAGCTTAGGGCCTTTAGCAAAATAATTTAAGCAACAGTGTCAGATCACCTGTACTTTATGTTTATACTATTTTTATAATTTTGATTATGTAGATTCTGCATTTCTCTATGTGAAATACTACTGATGGTTACAAGTTCAAACAAAGTAATTATAGGAAACGTGTAAGTTTAAATGTGGCTTTTTAGAAGCTGAAAAAGGAAAGTAATCCTTAAATGATCATGTCTTCTCAAAGAGACATCTACAGGAGATCGAGAACCAAAAACGGAAATAGGAATTGCTCTGTAATAGTCTTCCTTGTGTAAGGAAAAAGTTTAGATTTTATGAAAATTCTCACATGCTCCTTGCTTTAAAAATACACACCATTCTCTTTCCCCACAGACATCTGTTTTCTAAAACAGTCAACAAATAATTCATTCTCAGAACCAATCTGTTTTCCCATTCTTCAGAATAGAGGGCTATTAAGAACTAGAATATAGAGGCAGAATTAATCCAAATTAAGAAATGCTCTTCAGATTTTGTGTATAATTCAGAGAAATTTTAAACAAAAACAAATATACATATAAAAAAAAATCAAGTATGGATGCCCCCAAAGCAGAAGACAAACAGCCAAATGGCTCCAGAGTGCCTTATGGCAGAAGGGTAGAGAATTACTTAGAAAGGTATAAAAATACACCACATTGTCAATAGGATAACAGTTAGTTGCTTGAAAACATGAAGTTGGTAGAAAGTTAACTAATAATCTTCAAAGTGAGCAAGTAGCTGGATGAAGACAACTGGACTGGAAAAATTATTTTGACTGAAAGAAGTAATTCATTAAAAGATAGTGAGTTGGCAGGGCTTTTGTGAGGCTACAGACCTAGACAACTAGTGGGATTGATCACATTAGCTGTTCTAGGCTCTGTTCAACTTCAGTCTCGTATTTTAAAAGCCAGATCTTCCTAAAAATGATACTTAATAGAAATGACATTTCTCCCTTGAATGCAGTATTTTATTGATATATGTTATCAGTTAATGTCAAGTGTCAAATAATTAAGATTAAAATAGGAACAAATAACACCTGCTGTTTGCTATGAGGAACAAACTCTCGGCTCTGATCCACTGAGTCTCCTGGTCTACACTCACACCTATAAAGCAGTGGCAAGCCAGCCTGCTTGCTTGCCTGCTGAGTCATTTCCTTTGGAGTATAGTTACTGTCATGCTTTATGAGGTTGGGGTTCTTCCCCAACACTCCTTAAAAAATAGTACTTTCCATTTTACACTTAATATTTAAACCTGAAAAATTAAAAGTTGGACATTTTTAGTCAAAGCCCTCGGTCTCACTTTAGTCACTATCTTTATATTACAGATTTTTGTAAATATCCTCATTTTAGCAATTAAATTACAAACATTCTGGTGCAAGAAAAAGAGATATGTGAAATACTTCAATCCTATGAGCCTATAAGCTTTTATTTAATAGACTCAGATATGTATATGGCACTCAGAATTAAGAACTAGATGCAATTAGAAATTAGTATATTAATATAGAATGACCAAACCAGAGTTCAACTTGAAATATTTCAATATTCCATAAGTAATGTGCTTCTAATCCAAGTTACTCGAATACATGATGACAATGTCTGTGTTGTCTACTAGAAGCCAGAGATTACAGTCTTTAATTTCATCATAGTTCCTTCATGCAAGTATCATGCTGTGTATATATCCAAAGATGACATTCTCCTTAGGCTTCCTTTATGAAAGAGACTCTTCAAGATTATCAGTTATACTGATTATGTCAAAGAATCTCAATGCTCCTTATGAGAATGAGATTTCTTCCCAATTCTGAGGCCATTCTTTTAATTCAAAGGGAAATGAAAATGTGTGTAGAAAAGAAATGAGGCCTTACTGTGCATGCCATTTTGCTAAGAGTTTTTCATGTTATCTTTAAAAATTCTCCATTTAAAAATTCTCCATTCAAGGTAGGTATTACTACTTCCACATTAGAGATGAAAAAAGTTCAGGGCATTTGAGAAAATCATTTGAACAATTAACCAATTATGAGGGACTCATATGTATGTTATTTTTCCAGAAACATAATACTGTGACATTAATATCTAAGTGACAGATAAAAGACTCAAACTGCCTGGTAAGAGTACTATTCTATAATTGTCAAAGTACAATTCCATCAACTTATCCTTGCTTCCACTTTGTCCCACTGTTTAAAATATTATGGTAACCTTGCTCTACCTCTTCACACTGTACGATGTACTGTTTTTCTGGTATGTGAAACTGATAAAGTAGAGCTTCCTCAAAGCTCCCTCCCATGGAATACGGTGAGACTTATATATCATCCTATTTACTGGGTACCAGGAAAAATAAACATGGAGAACACCCTTCCCAGCCAACTAGGTTTATGTACACTTACATTTTGTCACAATCAATGCAAAAGCGATATGACACCACACTTGTAAAAGTCTGCCCAATTTTTTCTAGTTGCCTGGGCCACCAATGTCCCTAACTTTGGAACTCTGGGGGCACTTCACTACCTGTCAACACCCTCCTCTAGAGCATCACTCATTTCCAAATGGGTCTCCTCTGTTTCCTTCTTTTCATGTCCAGATTATCTTTGCCTAGTGTACTTCTAGGCACTTTTTCAAAGACCCTTTAACCAATTATTTTCAACATCACACATACAATTCAGAGCCATTATGCCAACTCAATTATTCTGTAATCACAATCCCCATAATGAATACTCCAGTATGTCACATCCAGTGCAAACATGACATCTGTGTTAAAAAAAAACAAAACAACCTTCAAAGACTTCTTTTTCCAGATGTATTCTGGAAAATGGAGCAGATGTACTCTTCCCTAGTCTTCCTGCTAACTAAAAACACTGGACATTACATATAAAACAAATAAATGTAAGAAGATTGAAAGGTGGAAAGGAGACGGACTGGCTGGGACTTTAGGATCCAAAAAATAAAAAAATAAATAACAGGAGTGAGCTCCTTGAGTTTTTCTTTTGCCTCATATATCCCAAACTGGGTTCAGGAGTCCCTGGTAAGCCAAAAATACCAGTGTATGCAGAAGGAAAAAGCCCCAACAAAAAGCCTGTTCTCTCAGCTAAAGGACCAAGAAAGGGCAGTCTCCCAAGACAGACAGCATAAAAAAGTAAGCGCTCTACTTCAGCCAGACAACACAGAAAACATTGTGGCCCCATGTCCCCCATGCAGCAAAGGTGAACTCTCACTCCTGCCAGGCTGTAATGAGGTGCCTCAAACCCTGCAAGATGGTGTCAGAGAAGGCAGGGAGCAGAACTTAACAAGGCACTTCACTTCCCTGTGCTATCAGTGGATACAATGTGGGGAGCGTGGGATTCCAGTCCGAGGAGTAACAAGGCACCTTCCCTGCTCGCTGGGACACTCACAGGAGGCTTAAGGGGAGCCAGATCATTAATAAGGAGTACTCACCCTTGGCCATGAACAGAGGGCCCTTGAGAAACCTGGACTTCTGCTTCCACCTGGCAGTAACAAGGTAGCACTCCCTCTTCCCCTACCAGAGTGCTATCGGAGAAAGCCAGCTAACAGAAAAGGGTTAAATAAGATCTAGGTTTCATTCAAAAATCACTCCTACCAAGAACCAGAAAGAACACAAACTAGGACCTCTGGTCAAGATGGCAGAATGAGTAAACTCTTGAGATAGCCTCCTCCCACAATCACATCATAATTACAACACACCCACAATTGAGAACTACCTGAAGACTAGCTGAACATAATTCCTTTAAGGCTATAAAGAAAAAGCCATGTCAAGACAAGTAGGAGAGGAGACGCAGACAGGTCAGGGCCCATACTCATGGTGTGGCGATTAAGAACTGGGAGGGATATCTTGGCTGCAAACATCCCTTGTGAGGAGCGAGTGGTCCCAACCTCTGATGCTAGTGCCAGGAAGATGAGTCTCTGTAACACCTGGCTATGAAACCAGCAGGGACTGCATCACTGAGAGAGAAATGGCTACGGGAGATCAAGACACAATGCTCTTAATGGGCTGGTGCAATTCTCTCCAGGACTGAAGTGCTGGCAGGCACCAGTCAGTCTGGTGAAAAAGGGTGTCAAATCTCCAGTAACATGGATAACATTGGTCGTCCAGCCCTGGTGATTCCCAAGGACCCCACCCCACCCAAAACGCTATACTGCTTCTTCCAGCCACTCCTCCACAGAAGTGGCCTGGCTGGACTCATGCTGCACATATTTACTCAAAGGACCACAAACCCCACACCAGAAAAATACACTAGAGGGAATCAACAGCAGATTAGAAGAAGTAGAGTATCGAATCAGTGATCTGAAAGACAAGGTAGCAGAAAACACGATTGGGACAGAAAAAAGAAAAAAAAAAAGAATAGTTTAAGGGACCTCTGGGACAACAAGTGTTAGTAACATTCACATTTTAGGGGTCTCTAAAGGAGAGAAAAGGACTGGAAACCTATTTGAGAAATAATGACCGAAACTTCCCTAACTTGGCAAAGGAAATGGACATACAAGTCCAGAAGTGTAGAGTCCCAAACAAGATGAACCAAGAGAGGCCCATGCCAAGAACACATTATAATTAAAATAGCAAGTTAAACACAAAGAAAGAATCTTAAAAGTAGCAACAGAAAAGTAGATACATACAAGGGAGCTCTCATAAGCCTATATGCTGATTTTTCAACAGAAGCACTGCAGGGTAGAAGAGAATGGCACAAAATATTCAAAGTGATGAAAAAATCTTCAACTAAGATTCCTCTACCCAGCAAGGCTGTCATTTAGAATTGGGAGATATTTTCCAAGACAAGAAAAAGCTAAAGAGTTCATCACCACTAAACCAGTACTACAAGAAATGTTAAAGGGAATTCTTTGAGAAAAGATAAAAAATATGAATAAGAAAATATAGGAAAGAAAAAAACTCACTGACAAAGGTGAACATTTAGTAAAAGCAGTGGATCAACCAATTATAAAGCTAGTATAAAGGTTAAAAAAGTGGAAAGTTAATGTGTAATTAAAATAAAGGGATATACACAAACATACACAAAAGAAGTTAATAAGGACAAAAAACAAATGTAGAGGCATGAGTAAAATTGTGATTTTAGAATGTGTTGGAACTTAAGTGACCATCAGTTAAAATTGACTGCTATAAACATAGCTTGGGATATATGAAGGTCATGGTAACCACAAAGCAAAAATCTACAAGAGATACATGAGAAATAAAGAGAAAGGAATCCATATATAACATTACAAAAAGTCACTAACATGTAAGAGAGAAAAAGAATGTGGAACAGAGAAGTACAAAAACAACCAGAAAACAATAAAAAGCTATATACCTTTCAACAATTACTTTAAATGTAAATGGACTAAGTGCTCCAATCAAAAGACATTGGTGGCTAATTGATAAAAACAAATTAAAAACCACCCATACATATGATGCCTATAAGAGATCCACTTCAGATCAAAAGACACACACAGACTAAAAGTAAAGGGATAGAGAAAGAGATTTCATGCAAATAGAAATGAAAAAAAAAAAAAACCTGGGGTAGCAATACTTAGACAAACTCTAAAACAAAAACTAACAAAGACAAAGAAGGCATTTCATAATGATAAAGGGATCAGTCCACAAAGAGAATATAATGCTTGTAAACATTTACACCCCCAACATAGGAGCATCTAAATATATAAAGTATTATTGACACACATAAATAGATTGACAGTTATACAATAGTAGGGGACTTTAACACCCCACTGACATTAATGGATAGATCATCCAGACAGAAAATCAGCTAATGGGCTTTACAACCTTTGACACATTAGACCAAATGGACTAATAGACATTTTTAAAATATTTCACCCAAAGCAGCAGGATGTACATTCTTTTAGAATGCACATGGAATATTTTCCAGGATAGGACACCAAACGAGTCTCAATAAATTTAAGAAAACTGAAATCATATCAAGCATCTTCTCTGATCACAATGGTATGAAACTATTACAAGAAAACTGAAAAACATGAACACGTAGAGGCTAAATAATATGTTACTAGACAATAAATGGGTTAACAATGAGAATAAGGAAAAAATGAAAAGATACCTTGAGACAAATGATAATGAAAATACAATGACCCCAAAACTGTAGGACACAGCCAAAGAGTTCTAAAAGGGAAATTCATAACAATACAGTGCTACCACAGGAAACACGAAATATCTCAATAAATAGTTAAATAACCTTGCACCTAAAGAAACTAGGGAAAAATCAAAGCCCAAAGTGAGTAGAACGAAGGAAATGACAAGAAATAAAAGGTTTTTAAAAAGCAATAGAAAAGAACAATGAAACCAACACCCGGTTCTTTGAAAGATAAACAAAAAACTTATAGCCAGACTTATTAGAAAAAAAAAGGGCCCCCCCCCAAAAAAAAATCAGAAATGAAAGAGAAGTGACAACAGACACCACAAAAATACAAACCATTTTAAGAAAATACTACAAACAATTAATTATATGCCAATTTGGACAACCTGGAAGAAATGGTTTAATTTCTAGAAACATACAATCTTCCAAGACTGAATCAGGAAATAACAAAATGTTAACAGACTGATAAGTACAAATGAATTCAAATCAGTAATCAAAAAACTCCCAACAAACACGAGTCTTGGAGTGGATAGCTTCATAGGTGAATTCTACCAAACATTCAGAGAGGAATTAATACCTATTCTTCTCAATCTATTCCAAAAAACTGAAGAGAAGGCAAACCTCCCAAACTCATTTTACTAGGTCAGCATTACCCTTATACCAAAACCACACAACTACAAAAAAAAAAAAAAAAAAAAATTATCGACCAATATCCCTGATAAACATAAATGCAAAATCTTCAACAAAATATTAGCAAACCAAATTCAGCAATACATTAAAAAAATCATACACTATGATCAAGTGGGCTTTATTCCTGGGATACGAGGTTGATTAAATATCTGCAAATCAGTTAATGTGATATACCACATGAATAAAATGAAGTATAAAAATCACATGATCATATCAATACATGCAGAAAAGGCATTCGAGAAAAATCCAGCATCCATTTATAATAACTATCGGCAAAGTAGGGACAGAGGGAGCATACCTCAACATAATAAAGGCCATATATGACAAACCCACAACATCGTATTCAATGATGAAAAGCTGAAAGCTTTTTAAGACCAGGAACAAGACACGATGTTCACTTTCACCACTTTTATTCAACATAGTATTGGAAGTCTTAGCCACAGCAGACAAGAAATAAAAGGCATCTTAATCAAAAAGGAAGTAAACTTCGTTATTTGCTGATGACATGAGAATCCTGAAGATTCCACCAAAAAACTGTTAGAATAAATGAATTCAGTAAGGTAGCAGGATACAAAATTAGTATTCAGAAATCAGTTGCATTTTTATACACCAATAACAGACTATCAGAAGGAGAAATTAAGAAAACAATCCCATTAATGACTGCATCAAAAATTAAAAAAATCTAGGAATAAATTTATCCAAGGAGGTAAAAACATCTGTACATGGAAAACTAAGATAGTGAAGAAACTTAAAAACACAAATAAATGTATCTACCATGCTCACGAATAGGAAGAATTAACATCGTTAAAATGTCCATACTACCCAAAGCAATCTACAGATTCAATATAATCCCTATCAAAATACCAATGGCATTTTTTACAGAACTAGAACAAATATTCCTAAAATTTATAAGTAACCACAAAAGACCCCGAATAGCCAAGGCAATCTTGAGAAAGAAGAACAAAGTTGGAGGTATTGCACTACTTAATACCAAACTATGCTACAAGGCTATAGTAATCAAAACAACATGGTACTGGCATAGAAACAGACACATAGATCAACGGAATAGAATAGAGCCTGGAAATGAACCCAATGCCTACATAGCCAATTAATCTATGACACAGGATGCAAGAATACACATGGGGTAAAGACAGTCTAGTCTCTTCAATAAATGGTGTTGGAAAAACTGGACACATATAAAAAATGATATTAGACCAATTTGTTACACCATATACAAAGCTAAACTCAAAATGGATTAGACTTTAATGTGAGACCTGAAACCATAGAACACCTAAAAGAATACATAGGCAATAAATTCTTTGACACTGGTGTTAGCAATATTTTTTTGGATATGTCTCTCAGGGCAAAGACAACAAAAGTGAAAATAAACAGAACTACGTCAAACTAAAAAGCCTTTGCATCATAAAGGAAGCTATCAACGAAACAAAAAGTCAACCGAGAAAATATCTGCAAATGCTGTTCATCTGATAAGGGGTTGATGTCCAAAATATAAAAAGAACTCGCATAGCTCAACATCAAAAAACGATCTAATTAAAAAATGGGCAGAGGACCTGAATAGACATTTCTAAAAGGACACAGAGATGTACAACAGACAAATGAGAAGATGCTCAATATCACTAATCATCAGGGAAATGCAAATCAAAACTACAAAGCACATGAGGTGATGAGATAACACCTCGCACTTGTCAGAATAGCTATCATCCAAAACTCAACGAACAAGTGTTGGCAAGGATATGGAAAAAAGGGAACCCTCGTGCACTATTGGTGGGACTGTAAATTGGCACAGCCATTATGGAAAACAATATGGAGGTTCCTCAAAAATTAAAAAGAGAACTACCATATGACCCAGGATTCCACTTCTGGTTATTTATCCAAGGAAAACCAAAATATTAATTAGAAAAGATGTATGCACCCCGATATTCACTGCAGCATTATTTACAATAGCCAACATACAGAAGCAACCTGTCTATTGATAGACTAATGTATAAAGCTGTGATACATATATACATTGGAATATTACTCAGCCATAAAAAAATAATGAAGTCTTGCCATTTGCAACAACATGGATGGACCTAGAGGGTATTATGCTAGGTAAAATAAGAGAATGACTAATACTATATGATTTCGCTTATATATGGAATATGAAAAACGAAATAAATGGACAAACAAAACAGAAACTCATAGATACTAAGAAAAATTTTGATGGTAACCAGATGGAGGGGGATTGGTGCATGAATGAAAAAAGTGAAACGGATTAAAAAGTACACACTGCCAGTTATAAAAATAGTCATGGAGATGTGAAGTATAACATAGGGAATATAGTCACTATGATGTATGCCTGAAGCAAATGTAATAATTTATCTCGACTGTAAAAATATTTTTAAAATGTATATATTATTAAAAAAGAGACAAACTGCATAGAAAAAGACAATCAATACATGCCAGTTGAGATGACAGATGTTAGAATTATCTGACAGATTTTACAGCAGCTATGATAAAAAGGCTTCAATAAGCAATCAGCATCACTTTCAAAACTTAAGAAAAAATAGTCTCAGCAAAAGAAAGAGACACAAAACAATTTAAAACTAAAAGGTACAATAACTGAAATAAAAACATAATAGATGGGATGAAAAACACAATCGAGAAGATAGAGAATCAGTGAATTTGGAGATAGAACAACAGAAATTATCCAGTCTGAAAAACAGAAAGCAAGCAGACTAGGGGAAAAAGACTCTTAGTGACCTTATAGTGGGATTATAACAGAAGATCTATTATTTGTATCACCAGGACCCAGAAGGAAAGGAAAAAGAGGGCAGATATGAAAAAGGACCGACAAGATCAACCCAAAAAATTCCACACCAAGACACATCTTATGAAAATTCTGAAAACTAAAGACAAAGAAAATTTTAAAGCACCTAGAGAGAACACCATACCTATAAGGGAAAGCTATCAATGACAGAAGACTTCTCATCTGAAACCACAGAGGCTTACAGAAACTGGCACATTTTTCAAGTGCTAAAAAATGAACCATGTGAACTCATTACCTTATACCCAGCAAAATACCCTTTCAGATCGGGGAAATCAAGAATTCTCAAATGAAGGAAAACTAAAAGAATTCATTGCAAGCAGACCTACCCTAATAGAATGGCTAAACGAAATTCTCTAAACAGAAAAAAAGCAAAAACAGGAGGAACTTTAATTTACATCAATAAGAAAAAAAAAATACAGCAAGCAAAAAATGTGTGTCGCTAGACTTATTTTCTCGTTTTCTATGTTGTATGATGGTTGAAGCAAACAATACTGTCTGATGTGATTCTAAATGTCTATAGAAAACGGTACAGGAACATAAAGGAAAAACCTTGTACAGGTAAAATAAGACCACCAGTAGACTGTAATAAGTTATGAATATACAATCTAGTACAGCAAGTCCTCCCTTCGTGTTTAATGGGTTCTGCAATTTTATGCAAAATGACATATAATGGAACCAATTTTACCAAAGGCTAAGTTTCTACAACATTTCATCAACATTATAATGAAACAATGAAGCAAAAGACATAATGTGAGGACTTGCTGTTGATACGTAAACCCACCAGAAGAACTATACAAAGAAAGATACCCAAACATATATAAATCAAAGTGAAATTCCAACTTAGACACACCTAACCTCATGTGCACATCTTTAGGATGTGGAAGGAAACTGGTGTATCCACAGAAAACCCACGCAGACATGGGGAGGATGTGCATACTTCACACAGACAATGGCCCTAGCCGGTAACTGATTTTTTTTTTTTTTTTGTTATAACAAAATGACATTATTCGAGGGCCTGCAGTACCAAGAATATTAATATACACATAAATCTCACCACATAGATGAAATGGACCAATTCCTTGAAAAGCAAAAACTATATCTCATCCAATATAAAATAGTCCAATAACTTTAATAAGAAAATTGAACTCATAATTTTAAAACTCCCCAAAAGAAATCTCCAGGTCCAGATGGTTTAACTGGAGAATTCTACCAAATGTTTAAAGAATTCCTACCAGTTCTACACAATCTGTTCAGAAAAGAGGGACACCTTCCAATTCATTTTATGAAGCTAATACTGACACCAAAAACAGAGAAGGGATCATATAATTAAAAACAAACAAATAAACAGGAGAAAATCCTCAGGATCTAAGACTGGGCACAGGGTTCTTACACTGACAGCAAAAACATTATCCATTAGAAGAAAAATTGGTAAACTGTACTTTATCAAAATTAAAAACTTTTGCTCTGTGAAATGACCCTGTTAAATAGATGAAAAGACAGCTATGAAGTGGGAGAAAATGTTTACAAATCATATAACTGACAAGGACTCACATCTAGAACAAAAAGAATCCAATTAGAAAATAGATAAAAGACATGAAGAGATATTTAACCCCAAAGGATATAAAGATGGAAAATAAGCATGTGAAAAGATGTTCAATATCATTATCCATTAAGAAACTCAAAACCACAGTGAGATATCACTACACACCTGTTAGAATATATATGTGTGTATATATGTGTGTACGCGCGTGCGCGCGCACACACACACACACACATATATATATATAAAAAGTGATAAGACCAAATGTTGATGAGGATACAGAAAAACCGGATCAGCCATATACTGCTGCTGAGAATGTAAAATGGCACAGCCATTCTGGAAAATAGTTTTGTCAGTTTCTTAAACTCTAAACATAAACGACCTTATGACTCCTATGACCCAGATACTGCACTCATGGGCATTTAGCCCAGAGAAATGAAAACTTATGTTCACTCAAAAAAAACTGTACACCAACATTTCTAGGAACTTTATTCCAAAAATTGGAATCAAGCCAGATGTCCATCAACTGGTACTTTGTTACACAAACTGATCCTTCCATACCAAGGAATACTGAGTTCCAATTCAAGATGGCCACACAGGAAAAATAGAAAGATTCTCAACTTACCTCCTCCAGTGGACACACTAAATCTACAGCTACATAAGGAACAATTTCCTCTGGGAAAAAAAAGTAAAAACTAGCTGAGCAATGACTACACATCATATGAGAAAAAAAAAAAAAACCACACTGAAGGTGGTAGAAGAGGCTGAGACACAATCTCGCCATAAACCCCACCCCAGGCACAATGACTTATACTCAAGAGGGTACTCAAAACCCAGAGCTTCTTCCTGTGGAGTGAAGAATTTGAACACCACATGAGGCATCCCAACTTTTAAGACCTGCACCAGATAGATGAGCATCCATAACATCCAGCTGTGAAAACCAATAAGGCTTGTATCCACAAGACCCACAAGGCTATAGTGATCTGAGAAAAGGGTTCTCTAAGTGATCGCTGATCTTATCCAGACTTTACATAAGAGTCTCATTTGCTAATCTTAAAATTTTGGCCTGAGGGGCACTCATCTAATTTAACACACATCAAGAAGCCTGCTGGGGTATATTCTAAGGATGGAGGCTGCCAGGAACCAACTTTAAGTACCATATTTTTTTCTCCCCAGAACCCTAGGCTTTCTCCCAATTCTCTACAAGCACCACCTTCACCTTCCCCTTCTGCCTTGCTCCAGAGCACCATTATCTTCCAGAGGGGACCTTTTACACATGTCTGTGCCCGTTTTTATGTCTGGTGTGCCGATTTTGTGGCTACCACCCAAAAGACAACCCTTGATTACCTGGCTCTGAAGGCAAGGAGCTCTTGCATTCCTGGGTTCCATGTGACTATAACAATCAAAGAGACAGTTCTTGGCGGACTACAGCCCTCACTGCACAGAGAGCAGATTGAAACACATCTCCAGTCTTTCTGAGATCTATTTGCTTGGCCAGCTTTGGCCTGAGGGGCAGACGTCAGGTCTGGCACACATCTAGAAGTCTAGAGAAATGCTCTCCGAGAATGCAGGCTGGTTGACAGCAGCTTCGCCTTCTCCCGCTGCCTCACCGTAGCTCACTGGTATCTCCCCGAAAGCTTACGCACTCATCTGTAGCCCCCATTTTTGTGACTGCTGCCCAGGAGATACTTCCAGATCACCTGGCTCTGGTGGCCAGTGGGGCTTATACTTGGGGTCCCTCAGGACTATATTTCTTTGTATATTTTCATTCTGCTGACTGAGGGTCTGGCTTCTAATCTGCCTGAATCTAGGTACTAACTGAGATCCTCCCTTTTAGAATATGGAAAGGTCTTGGCACACTCTGAATGACTTGGAACTATTAAAAATAAGTTGCTTAAAATAAGAAAAAACAAGCTGCTGAGACAATCACAGAGGTTCGAGGGACAGTCAAGAGCTAGGCCAGGGTTGAACAAGAAGGCTCATCTCCTACACAAGGCCACTTCTTCAAGATTGGGAGAGGTAGCTGTTTGATCTAATACAGAGAAACCAATACAGAAGAGTCAAGCAAAATTAAGAAGCAAAGGAATATGCCCTCCCCCCCACAAAAAAAAGAACAAGCTAAAACCTTAGGGAGAAAAAACCTTAATGAAAAGAAGATAATTTAGCTGATACGAAGTTCAAAGTAATGGTCATAAAAGATGATCGCTGAACATGGGAGAACAATGAATCAATCAATACAGTGAGAACTTCAACAAAGAGAAAATATAAAAATGGCCCACATTTCTCTTTGTCACAGAGCTGAAGAATAACAATTAAAAAAAAAAATACATTAGAGGTGTTCAACAATAGACTACACGAAGCAGAATAAAGTAGCAGTAAACTCAAAGACAGGGCAGTGGAACTCTCCCAATTAGAGTAGCAAAAAGAAAGAGAAAACCTTTTGAAGCAAATAATGACTAAAAACTTCCCTATTTTGGGTAAGGAAACAGACATTCAGATTCAGAAAGCCCAGACAGTTCCAAATAAGATAAATCTAAAGAGACCCACACCAAGACATACTGTAATTAAAATGTTGTTAATGAAAAGAAAATGCAATCTCTATATATTTAACTAAGAAAGCTTTATTTGGACCTTACTGGGGACGATAGCCCAAGAGCAGAGCTTTAAGAAGCCTTGAAATGGTGCTAACTTTAAAGAAGTGAGTGGCACTTACACAGGCAGAAAAACAAGCAGATATACACCTAGTAAGTCAGAAATTTCAATTAGGGTACATAGTTTCGAAGAAATATAAAGATAAGGTTGAGTTGCTGTGCCCTCCCTGGCATCAGGAAGTCTGAAAACAATCAAATTGCCTTGAAGTTCTTTAAGGCAATTTTTATCAGGATATAGAAAGAACAGGCCATTTTTCTGTAATGACTGACCTTTAGTGTTGAAACCCTGTAGAAGGTATATGTGATTAGCGTCCATGGTTTGCCTTAATGAAGAATTTTAAGGAGGATCATTATTCTTTCTTGGTTATGGATTTAATCAGGAGCTTAAACGCCCTTTCCTCATTGTCATACAAAGGAATACTGCTCAATAATAAAAAGGAATGAAGTATTAATATACACAACACTAGAGAATTGTGCTTCGTGAAAAAAGTCCCAAAAGGTTGTATACTGTATGATCCAATTTATTTAACATTCCTGAAATGACAGAATTGTGAAAATAGAAAACAGAAAAACATACTTGTTCAGTGATTAAGGAGAGGCCAGAGAGGGAAGGAAAGTGGGTGTGACCGTAACAAGGCAATGTGAGGGAAGCTCTTTAAGGTATGGAAATGTACTGTACCATAGGGTACACTGCTTGTGATATTGTGCCACAGTTTTGCAGGATATTACCAATGGAGAAAACTGGGTAAAGGGTACAGGGAATGTTTCTGTATTATTTCTTACAACTGCATGTGAAGTATCTACAATTATCTCAAAATAAAAAGTTTAATTTACAAAATAAATATCTTAAAAAAGAAAGGCTCTTTACCTGCTAATCCTGGTCTATGTTCATCTACTGCTATGTCCTCACTTCTACTTGTCATTCAAATCAAATTCTTTCTATGCTCTTGGGTTACATGATGCTTATTTTATCCAACTAATACTACTCAAGTGAAATTACTCTTGCTAAAGCCAATGATAATCTTCATACTGCAAAACAAAATTGAAACTTGCTGTTTTTTTGATTTACCTAGCCTCTAAATTTTTGACACCAGTGACTACTAGAGTTTACTCCTCTTCCATGAAACTGTCCTGTGTCTGCCTCCATGACAATACTCTCTGCCAGTTCTCCTGCCTCCTGAACCACTTCTCCCTGGGGCTAGGGAGTAGGCTTGGGGAGGGGTGGTTCTTCTTTTTCCTCTTTTTTCCTGATTAAGCTCTCAAATGCAGGCTTTGTCCAGAATATAAATGTACTTCATGTCTTACATATGCTCCATGAACACAATGATTATCAGCCATTCTATCTATATTTATCAATATCTAGCTACACAAACTGTTTTTAGAGCAATGTGAATGTGCCATAGGAAATGCAAATACAACATATTCTAGACTGGAATACCTCCTCCAACTGTCACACACCAAAAAAAAAAAAATCTGTTTCCCTATATTCCTATTAATTGTTGCATCATTCTCATAATTATCCCACCCAGAAACCTGGGAGTTATCCTAGACTTCCTTTCTTAACCTCAATATTGAAAAGGTTTAAATCTTTTCAATTCTCTTACTATCTCTTGACTTTGTCTCTCTTCTCCAGGTCTTCTGTCAGTTTTAGTTAAACTCTGATCATCTCTTATTTGGCCTATTTCCAGGCCTGACTCCCTTCTATTCTTCATGCTGTTCACGAGGAAATCTTATAAAATACAAATTAGGAAATACTGTCCAGTATTTAGACAAATTCCCTAATATGACCCACACTGACTCCTCTGCCGCAATAAGACTATTATAATTACTGTACTTATCTAAACATATTTGTGACAGTTCTTCCTGGTCTCTCATATTAGAATGTAAACTTATATTACAGAGAATTCTGTAATTCATAAGGACTTAGGACATGGTTACATGTCTCTAGGAACTTTATAAATACTAGCTGAGCCTTTAAAATGAACAGAAAAGACTGCTCAAAAAAAAAAAAATAAAAATAAACAGGTTAGTTATCAGAGATCAAATTCAGCTATTAAAAGGAAATGTCGCAAAGGTATCATCTTTTAAAATAATAAACACATCTCAGCTCTTATAGGCTTACAGACTAACCTTTGTCTTGTTGAGCACTCTCCTTCTTCTGTGGCTACCCATCCAACATCAGCAAAAGATGCTACTGCATCCTCTCCCAGGTGACTGGGGCTCCATTCTGTAGTAGGGCTGGTGAGCTGTAAGTTACAAACAGGGAAAGTTTGTCTCTGGCAACAAAATATTAAAATAAAACTTTTTAATTACCTAAGTAAAAATCATCAGCTTTAGAGTTACAAACATATGGGTAGTTTCTAATGTTTCCACTAAAGGTCCCCACAAAAGGGTCCAGTAGTTATATCACACTTGCCTGACAGTATATGACGATCTCTGAATTCTAATTTAACTTTATTCAATTTTTGTTACAGGTCAAGTGAGACTGGTTCAATTAAAACAAACAAACAAACAAACAAACAACTCTGGTCACCCTAAAACATTAAAAAAAATTTTAGAATTTAAGCATTAAAAATCAATTTTTTCCCTAAAGCTATCTAGTTTTAAAAAAAAAGTTTAGGAACAAGAATAAGCAAGTGATCAATTTATGCTAAATCTGAGAATATTTTTAAATGAATATTAAATATACAAGCTGTTATAATGTTGAAAATACATTTTTTAAAATCCTTAAATCTTTATTTTTAAATAAAATTACTGGCTGTGTTAAAGAACAAAAAATCCAAATAGCACATCAGGATTCTCTACCTAATATTAGCTAGAGAACACATAGATGAAGGAACAGAATATTTTGAAATAAAGAGCATGCAAGTTCTGAAATTTACCTTAAAAATGGAAATATAATTTAATTCAAGTTTTGTTATAAGTGTAATGCCTCAGAGTCAGATGGTCAGTGAATAATAAAAAAATAAAGTTATCAGAATATAAAACATCCTAGAAGTTGGAATAAAGTCTAAATAAAGAAGATGCACACTTTTTAAATGAAGAAAAAAAATTTAAAGGCCAAAGAAATTTAATTATTAACATATTTATCAGAAAGCTTGTACTATAATCCATGCTTTGTTTGAACCTTAATACTATCATTGCCAGATCAAGCTTTTGGAAGCTACACTAAATAATGCTGCTTCCTCAAATATAAAAATATAAAATATACATATATATATAAAACACATAATACTAATATAGTTAAAAGTTTAACATCTTTAATGTTATAAATAAAATTTTAACTGAATATTATCAGCTGATATGTGTACCCATTTCAATATTATAATTACCTAACATTATCAACTTAATAAAATAGCATTAGAAATAGCACTTGAAAACTGGTATTTTAACAATAACATATCAAGAGCATCAAATATTTAAAATGCCTTAAATTACTGCTTTGGGGAAGAATGGGGGTAGAGATGAGAGAAAACAAATTGCTAATTGAGTTAAAAAAATGGAATTAAGAAGAAAAGGCTTTCAAAATACCAATGTTTTACATGTAGTGGTATAATTGTGGTCAGAAGAGAAAAAAAACGATAAGCTTCAGCAAGTACATTGTGAAAGAATAGGACATGATCAAAAAAAATCAAAAATTAGATTTTTGTATTTCTCCCTAAAGTGCTTCAGAAATTTTACCAAGTAAGTCAATAAACAAACGTATTCAGTAAATGGGTACCTTATACAACTTAAACAACTCTAGGGAACCAAGCATCACATAAGATCTGAAGAAACTGAGGGATCTGGTAATATTCTGTTCCAAACCATTACTGAAAACTGAATGTATATTAACATTCCTAAAACATTCTAATAGAGAGATTCTGAGTGGGTTATTTGGAGATACTTGAACAAGAAGGTCCCCAAATCTCGTAGAAATCCCAGAAGATATAGTATTAACGGGCTATTCTGTAGGAGAGAGATCATAAAAGTAAAGCCAGAAGGGTGTCTTCCTAGGTGCTGTTAAGTAGCTAGTCAGACATGAGCTATAGGGGAACAAAGGAATAGGGGCCCAGCTCTGTAACCATAGAAACTTCCCTTGAAGACCTTCCTTAAGCACCTCCCAGAAATACCTCCCTTTTAGGGTTATAAATTACCCAAATCCTAGAACACAAAGGCCATAAAAGCTGCAGGCCTAAACCAGCTACAAACGCGCATGCGCAGAAAGTACTGTCCCTAACTTTGGCCTCACTATATCATCATTATAATCTCATGATCATGCCAGGAAGTTCATGAATCTAATCAGAACAGACTGAATTCTGAGTAGGTACCTGCGTACTAGGCAAAGCTGTATAGCAGCCAAGTGTCAATCAAAATGACCTCACTTGCCAATCACCTAGGAATGCCTTTGGAACCACACATCATGGCGCAAATATAAGGTAGACATTCCCAATTCTGGGTCCTTTTTGCCCTTCTGGGCTCTCTCCCCGTTTTGGTGGCCATTTGTGGCCTTTTTGCCCTTTTGTAGTCATTTTGGCCCCTTTGGGTTGGTTATAGTACTGGGACCATGTGCCTCCTTGGGGCATTCTTTGTCTTTCTAAAATATACTTTTAATAAAACTATTAAATCTCAATGACCTGTGATTCCTCACTATGTCAAAAAAAGAAGAACCGAGGGAATATGCTAACTATAGGCCTTGCCTTCATTATCCCTTTTCCTCCCCACTACTGTTGGGGGCGCCAAACTCTGAATGGCCCCAACCATGACAGTGCTAGTTCATGAAGATTAATGTGATGATAATTCTTTGTTTAGAAAATAAAAATATGTTCCAATACGGTTACCAGTTTCTAGTTTGACCTCAAGACTTCTTACTTTCCCATAAAAATTACAAAACTTGCCGACATCATCTCAGATATTTTTGTTTATAGAAGGAAGCAAAAAGATACTTTTAAAAAATAGTAAAAAATATAAAAGTTAACACATTGAGGCAGCTTTTCAGAGTATTTTATAATGTAATTAAAGACCATACATTATTTTACGGTCTTACTATGAAGTACTGATTATATTTCATCATTGAAATAATGCCATGTCTGTAACATGTGCTCAATGAAATGAAAAAAGTTAATGATACTGTCAAGAACCAGTTCCAGAACTGATAGGATCTGTATCATTTCTAACAGTGATTTATGCCACTGAAAAAGAAGCCTAATGAAGTCCTTTTTGAAGTCATTCAAAAAAAAAACCCTGAAAAATAATACTAATTTAAAAAAAAGTCCATTTTAGTTGTTGCTGAAATGTGCACAGAGTAACATAAGCATCGAATGGGAAGGACAATTCAATGAGTATACCAGTTAAGGTGAAGTCATTGCAGGCAAGGGGACTGACAATATGAAATTCTTCAAAGTATGATTTAGACACCACTACTGACATGCATGGATGACTGATAAAAGTTAGAAAAAGGCCAACTTACTAAAGGTTCCAGCAAGGTCTTGTCCTACCATCGCTATTGTTAATAGGAGAAAAAAAAAAACAAACAGCAGTGAAAGGAATAGGCTTTTTCCCCCAAAAAATCAAGGACATAAATTTTTAAATTAAAATTAGTGCTTATTATTTTATAAGTATTCAAGTTCCTTTTAGAAAGTGTGAAAAACATTTGATTCAAAACAAAAATCCAGCAGCAGCATTGTATTTTTACTATTTTTAAGTAGTTCAATGGAACATGTTATACAATCTAAATTATCTAAAATTCAATTATATTCCAAGAATTTTCCTAAAGTAATTTAAAATATTCTGATAATGTAAAAGTAAACCAAGGAAACTGATTCACTTAATAAAATGAATAAAAGAAAAAAATAAAGCATGTACAAAGTTGAAATACTTAGAATGAAATATTAGAAGAGTTAACTTTGTCCTCATGTGACTGTTCATAAAATAAAAACAATGGTACTAGAATGTTCTGTTTCTTACCAAAAAGGGTGTAATAGTAAATAGATTCGGTCCCTCTTACCACCATTTATTATAGCCAAATAAAAAACATGCATTCTTAAGAGCAACACTGTAAAATAATCTCTAGCTTTTTTTGCCTACAGACATACTTAATTGCTCCTCTTTTTTTTCTAATTCCTACCATCATGAGAAAAACTGAAAACAGAATTTCTGTGTTTTAATATGGTGATATACAGTGACACCAATAGGCCAAGAGGTATACCTGTATAAAGAATACTAGTCTGAAAGTTGTAATGCGCAATTAAATATTCTAGCTGAGACTCAGACACTAATGTTTCTGAGTAATGTGGTCACTTTTTAAAAATCGAGCATGTATTAATGCTTTCTAGTCATGACGCACCTAGAATGGGGGAAAAAAAGGGGGTAGGAGGGAAAGGGCAGAATGAAAGAGACCAGAGCAACAAGAGGGAGGAAAATGTGTGTCTATCTCAAAACAACCTATTAAGGTAAGAAGCAGTATCAGTAGGCCCAAGTGTGGTTCCCCAGTTCCAAACTATCTGTAGTAGTATTTACTCATGTTGGACTCTTAGTTCAAATTACATTCCATATCAAACCCCCAAATGAGCCGGAAAAATAGCAAAAATGCATTTTCAGTTTTATTACTCTAAATTGCACTTTTATTTTCTTTGACGACTCTACTTTTTAATATTTCTAATAGATGTAGTAAAAAAAAATTGAAGATACAGAGCAAAAATAGCAGATTTAAAATATCTAAGTAGCAGGTAAAATAACCAATTTAATACTGATGTTGAATTTGAAAAGACTCTGTATGCTACAAAACTGCCTGGAAATAAAAATCTCACTATAAACAAATGTCTTCTGTATTCCACTACATTCTCAAATTACCCAATTTTCTTACTTTATTCCTTTCTTTATATTAACCCATCTCTTTTCAAATACAGCTCCTGTAATAAAGCTAATATTCTTCTTCCAATCATTCCCTTTTAAGTGACTAATAACACTGAGATAGAGTATTTCCAATGAAATTTACCTGACTCTAGTACTTTAGTTCACTGACTATCAAGGCAGATTTGGGTTGCTACCAGAAAATGAGAGATTATCTCCATCTCCTGTTACATGTCTCCAGCTACAGGAACACAAATGTTGAAACAAGTTCTCCTGCCACTAGGTTGAGTAGATAAAAAAGAAAATTTTAATGGAACTGAGCAATCAGAAAAAGTTAATAAGCCTTAGTTAAGACAATAGTTTTTTGAAGAAAGCTGGCAAATATAGCAATCAGTAACTTGTGTCTAAAAGAACTGAATTCTCAGAAATTATGCTAGAGAGACTCACTACCACACATTTCTTAATTTTGATTTTTTTAAACCTATAGTTTGATAAAAATTACTTCTTAGAAAGTTCCAATTTGTCCATTTCCAGACTTATGCACAAAGGTTTTGCCAGTCAATTTGTAAGTGGGAGTATAAGCACAATAATGAATAACCTTGTTAGTCGAACTGAATGAACACTAATTTCTTCCATTTAGGAACAGATTTTTCACCTCTATCTACCAAGAAGAGGTGTTTACAAGTATGACATAAGTCCACGGGGCCACCTTTGGCCTACTGAATTATGAGCTAAATATATCTTCCACATTCCACATGCTAATCTATTATTTTAAATTGGTATCACTATCTGCTGAACCTTATCTTCTTAAGTGTTAATCTGAAAGGTTTTATCGTATTACTGCTATATAGAATTACTGAAAAACAAAAACAAAGCTATATGATATATGTCCAACACTATAACAACAATAAAGAACAAAAGCCCAAATCAAGAACAGAACAATTTGTCTCCAAAGAGTTGCTCTTGATTTTGATGCTAGAAGAGAATACTCAGACCTGACCTTTCAAAAGTAATCCTAATTAAGGGTTTGACTATCACCTCATTCAGAGAACCACAATGATCTCTTTGTTTTAACATTGTTGTTACCAAGGCAATAGTTCATACAATTAACGCTAAGTTTTAAACCAAAGATGGAGAAAGCAACTTACATAGCATGCACATAGACATCTCAAAATATATTTGGTGAACAGACTGGCTGTCCAAAGAGGAAGGTGTAATTAAAGAAAAAGATGGCAGTACCTGAAGCTCCTAAAGTAATATAAGGCCTACATTTGAGGTCACCTGGGAATTAACAACTGCTTGGCTTATTATGTGCTAAATCCTGGCATAGGTATTAGATCTTAAATAATCACTTCACAGAGGAACTAAGATTAGAAAGACTTTACTCTGGTTTTTATCTCCTTTTACACTATTGATAGTGGCATTAGTAGGGGGGAAAAGGTTCAAAAAACACTTTTAATGCTGTCTAGCTTACTTATATTCCTAATATATATATTAATACAAAAATGTGAAATATACAGTACCTGAAACTGAACTCTTGGACACTGGATCAAAGATAAATTAGTACCAATTTTCCTTACAATACTTCGAGATGAACCATATGGCTTTCCAGACCAAAGTACCTGAGGAAGTAGGAAAAACCAAACATTTAATTATAAGACTTATCGTACTGTTAATACAAAGCACTATGCAATTAACTGCATAACATGCTCACACATTAATTATGGGATCAGAATGTCTATACGTTATGGGAAATGAGCTATTTTTCAATTAAAAATTAAAGAATATATATGACTGGTTATTATTAATGTAGTAAAGTTTAACGTAGGCATCATACATTTGCAAAATAACTAGTAATTGCAAAATAATACTATATTTGAAGTAAAAATTATTTTCATTTGGTTTTCGTACTGTTCTGCAAAGGAAATACTATTTTACTTCTGCTGTACTTTTAGTTTTAGAATTTTATGTACACATAAATTTTTAAAACTTGAGCTACTTTTGCTATCATGGATTTTTCAAAACAAATCCAAATCAGTACAAAGTTCGGAATCTTATTTGTACCATGCAGGGTAATGCATTTTGTTTACTACACAACAATGCCTGGCCAAGGGTGAGCAGGAGCCAAACTCCAGTTGCACTACATCTTGTGAGGCCTTGTCCCCAGGGAAAAGGTGCCTTTTCTAATTTACATGGAAGGTACTATATGGACTAGTGGTGGCCCTAATGAGCAGGATTTCCCAGATAAAATCCTAATATTTAGAAAACACTATGCTATGCTTAAAGCAAAAAGAAACCCCCAAAGCAAAAAGCAAATAAAAACACACATGTAGAATGTTAAATTATTACAAATTGTACCTTGAAACTTCTCCCCAAGTATATCTTTTCTTAAAGAGAAAAACTACCCATCTGTTTTGAGTGCTACACTGCAAAGCCTGGACAGAAGAGGAGGTAAAGAGAGGTAGTATGCTATTAAAAGCAATTTTAAAAAAAGGAATGAGACTGATATGACTATTGTAGCTAATTCATTCAAGTTTAACATTCAATTATATCCTAAAACTAAATGAATAGTACCAAATCCGTCGAAATGTATTCTAAGCAATGTACACCAACCAACTCCTTTTTAAAGTCAAACCATGGCCATTCTAATTTAAAGAATGGAATTACTCTAACAGTATTACCAAGCAATAAATGTTACTGCAAATAGTGGTGGCTCCAACACATAACCCAAACTAGGCATTTAGACCATTCTAAAAGCATGCACCATTCTTAGAATGAGCATACAAGCAATACGACATCTTAGGTTTTAGCAACCAAATCCAATTTAGGGATAACAGTATGAATTAAAGTGAGGATCATGGGGATATATATACTACCTCTGGCATCTGCTTCAGCTGTTATATAATTCTCTTTATCAAAATGTTCAAAGTTTCACTGACTGTTATCTGGGAGGGTTCCAGAAAGTACTATAACCTACACTGCTACTATAACCAAAAATTGTATCTTTTGTTTTGAAATATAAATTAAAAAGATAGTACAGATTGGAAAATTGGTCAGAGAAATATAGGCATCAATATTTAAATATGAATATTAAACAAAGAATATTTGAGGCAAAGTTCCTTTAGAAAGGAATTACCTGTAGTTCAGAACTCAAATCTTGCCCACCAGTGTTCATATGGGGGATTATCACATGAATAGTGTTAAATAACACATGAGGACTAAAAGAAGGAAAACATCTGACTAAATGAAAATGAGAAGCATCAGAGTTTTACAAAGAGGCCAAGAAAAAAAAAAAAGAAACATGGGCAAGTAACTCTAAGACAGTACTTAAGCAAACTCTTTACCTTATACATGTTAATAGGTCTTGATCTTTTAAAAATAAATCCATAGGGCAACAGTATCTATGCCATTTAGTCATTTCTCTTCTCGAGTCTTCCATTTATTCACAAGTCAAAATTCTCCTATGATGTAGTAGTGGAACACTATTTGTGCATCACAATATGACAATTACATAGTCTAAAGGGAATATCCTGTCCCTCCAATAAGCAAAAATCTTAACTGAAGGTGAAGAGGACAAGCTTAGAGAAAATTTTTAGAAAGGATTTGCCAAGGTCAGGAACTAATGTTTCTGCCAGCTTTTGCCATTCCTTGCTATGCATTCCTCAGGGCTGTTTCAACTATTTCCTTCCCATCTGCTTAATATCAGAAACAAAGAATACCAGGTGCTTTCTTCAAGAGAAGGTAGACAAAGACTGAGCTTTTACTTATAAGGACTAAATAGACTATGCTTATGCAAAAGTTAAAGGAAGTAAAAGAAGAGATTGCTTTATGTGATTATTTTTTCAAGTATAGACTAACAATGATATTCTTCTGTTGTGAACTGCACAGCAGTTTGCACCAAGAAATATGAAGTGTCTATGTAAGCTAATGACTAGAATATTTAGAAAAGAGGAAAAGCCATAACCTTTACTGGATTATAGAAAAAAGTGAGGGGAAAGGGCAGCTAACTTCCAGGAACTCTAAAACCAGGTCTTTATTTTCTTCTTTTCAGCTCTCATGGAGAGAGATAAATTGTAAATGGCTGTGAAGAAAGAGAGGAACATATGGTATTGAAAAGTTAGCCTCTGTACACGGGGAGGCTGTGCAGCCCAAGAGCATCTCCAAACCCTAATGGTGGCTGAACTGTGTCTTGTCAGTTATACTTGTCTGGAGAATGAAAAATTTACTCTAAAGACAAACTGTCATTAATAATTTTACAGATGTAAGAGAAAGCATGGAGAATGCCATCATTACTTGACAATTCGATGTAATTAATAATAGCAAGTCCATCGATAAGCAATTAAGTAATAACTTATTTATAAGAACTACTAATAATCTAATGAATCTGTGTGGGGGGTATATGTGTATTTGCATGTCTGTGTCTAGTAATGGCAGTCCATAACATTTAGCAACAGTGTTTAAAAGTGATGATAGCAAAGAGAATGAAAATAGGAAAGCATTTGTTTTTCAGTTGTGATATGCTGTCGTAGAAGAGTTGAAGTATGAGGCTGGACTCAAGCTGCCATCTGTCTTACCATAATGAATACACTCAAGCTTTATGTGGTAATTCATTTGTTATAGACTGGTTTGATCTCCACTATTATTTGATAAGCACCACTAGCAGGAAAAGTATAAATTTAATTCTAAATAAATATATTTTTCTCAAGGCAAACTATATAATATTAATGCAAGGGTTCTTATTCTGGGGCTTGCACATCACTGAAATTACAAGCGAAATTATGTGTATATACAACATTTTTCTGGGAAGAATGACCATACCATTAGTCAAATTTTCAGGGATTCTAGGACCCAATAAGTATAAATTCTTAATTCCAAGAGAGCCAAGAGAATATTAAAAGTGTGTGCTGAGGAGAAGGGGTAGAGATAGAAAGAAGAAACTAACAATTTCAAAATCCCCAACTGAAGATAACACTTCCTTCATTTCTCTTCTTCCTTACTCTGAACTCCTAGCCACATTCACATTCTTCTTGCAAAGCACAAAAGGATAACAAGGGTACAATTTCTAAGAATTACTGGATTTATATTACTAATACAAATTAGATATTTGCTATAACTTTTTCAACATAATATACTGAGATTAATCAGAATCACATTATCTTCATATTTTTCTTGCATTCTTAATGTTAAAAATGTTTTTGGTTAAGGAGAAAGTTTAGACAAATATATGGTTTTAAATTCAAACAAATGTTGAAGAAAATGGAAGGCAGTGAAAACATAGATGCCATGGCAGCACATAAGCCTGTCACTACAGCCTGTATAAAGCTGGTCAAATTATTCATCCCTCTATGCTTCTGTTTCCTCGCCTACAATATCTACTTCCTGAGCCTATAAGCATTAAGTGAGTTAAAATATTTAATAAAAATTAAACCTCTTTGCTTTCTATTGTAAGAGGTAGTAAAGTATACTAAAATGAGAAATGATTTTAGAATCAGAATTGGTTTCATATTATAGCTCTGTCACTTATTATGTAACTTTGGTCAAGTCAGTTAAACCCTCTGAACCTCTGATTCCTCATCTGTAAAAAAAAAAAAAAAAAAGAAAGAAAAAAAAAGTGGTGTTCTAACATACGTAACATCTATAAAAGAACTAGTCATAGTAAGCCAATCAGTGATAGCTATTGTGGTGGTGCTGACAAATAAAGTAAAATACAAAGAGCTAATCATCACCGGTTGTCCTAATGACAAAAACAAAACCCTGATCTCAAAGGTTACATTTCTTTTTGCGGGGGCAGATAAAGTATGTAAAGGAAAGCACTTTTTGCTCTTAGCGTACTTTCAAACATAGTATCAAGTTTGTTTCTACATCAAACTACTGAAACAGTACATATTTATCTTTGAAAGGTGAAGCTAAAATGTTTTTTTAAATTTTCAGATGCCCAAAGATAAAATTTTGGTAGACTATGCCTTTTTACTCTTAGGCAGCAGGTTATGAGATCTTGGAAACTAAGATAGAACATAACTCCAGAGGAGCAAATTGCTTTATGTTAGAAGAAAACTTGTTTTATATAGATTTTCAGTTAACTGATTAAAGTTGTTGATTATATGTTATAGGAAAAAAATGATCTTGTTCATTTGCTATTATTGGAAAGGTCCCTCAGTTGTGATCACAATATTGAGAGGAAGTTACCCTCTCTTACCTGATCCATTCTTAGATAAAAGGCACCAGTCTTACAGCTCAAAATGAACAAAGCTAAATAAATGAATGAGCTAAATAAAGTGTGTTATCTGTTCCAGAAAGAAAATCCTGTACCTTGGCCTCAGTCAGCACTAGTCACATTCACCTGACTTGGGGTGGGGTGGAGGGCAGAGCAAAACCATAGGAAACTAACCATTATCGAATGTACCTACAACTACCTATAAGCCACTGCACTAGGTGTTTTACTTACATCGTCATTTAATCTGCAGACTGACTCAGTAGTTCTCCTGATCTGTAATTTGTAGAAGTAAGTAACTGGCAAAAATAAATTTCAGACCTAGGTTTGTTTGAATCAAGGACCTACAATCTTTCCACTAAACTATACTTCTTACTAAAATTGCAAATAAGTAGGAATTATAAATTGTAAAGGCTTCCCTTTTAGGGAATCATCAATAAATGCTTCACATTTTTCTGAAAGCAAAAATTCTTTTGCCCTTAGTACTCACAAATGAGAAAGGTGGTATAGCTGCATTAAGTCCAAAACATAGGAAGATGTAATTGAAAAAGATGAAAATACTATTAACTTTACAAACCATTTTCCTATTGCTTATCCTCACACTAATAATCTAAAAATTACAGTTATTAAAAAAAAAAAGGTAATTTTTTTTGTTCTTTGTTTTTTCTCCGAAGAAAATAGATGTAACTTTGGGAAGATTAGGGGGTCTCAAAGTTCAACTTTCTCTTAAGATATGAAAAGACAAAACATAAAAACAAAAAAGTAAACATAGTGCATTAAAAAGTATACCCAATATTACAATTATGTTCCCTGCCTATATCTTTAATAAATAAAACTTAATTCCATGTCATCAATTACAAAATGTTGAATTTGAAAATAAAAAATATTCCACAAAATATGCTTGGCACAACTATCATTCTCATAACTTTACACTGGATCTGAAAAAAAATTATGTATCGGTTGAAAACACTTTTAAAAATGTCAAGACCAGAACACTGTTGGCACAAAATAACCATATTATACTAACTTTTTCTTCATATCTATAGTTGTTGTTTAGGAGACATGACTTACTTTTTAAATAGTTGTGTGATAAACCATATTATAACATGCAATATTAATACTTCTACAACACTGAGTTGTCATGTGTTAGTCAAATATATTTTATATTCAATGATTTTTATATATATTTAAGCCTTTTCCTCCCTAATAACAAAAGCACTGCTTTTAAAAGTCAAATGAATATTGGTAAGTTTTCAATGCAACCTAGAAAGTTACTCCCACACTTGGGAAGCTAAGTAAAGATTCACTTTTATCATTTAAATAGCAAGCAAATTAAATAGTACATAAACATACTGAATTCAAAATGTTGGTCATTTCATTTTACTTTCTCAGAAAAAATTCTTAAGACATCTAAATATCTGGATTTTAAAAATGAAATCTGAGCACTCACCGACTGCATGCTTACTCCAACTTGTTGAAAAACCATCCTAATTAGGCGCTTAATCCAGCCAAGCATTTAGATGGCAAAGTCTCTCCAAATTTGCATTTCAAGTTCTTCAGGCATACACAGCAGCACATGGTCCATAAAGCACACTGAAATTTTAAAATGCAAATTTTAAAATGAAATAATTTAGAATCTTTACTGTCTGCAACATGTCTCACAAAATAATTCTACTCTAAAACATTTTAAAAGTGTGTGTGTAAATTTACTTAAGAGAAAACAAATTTTGCTTGTAATTAGCTTTGAATACACTAACAGTACAATTTTTTAAGTATTTTTTCCAGTTACAGTTCTAGTTGGAAGCAACAAAAACATACTTGAGGCTAATTTAGGAAATATATTTATGGATCACCCTGAACAAACTGGATCCTGTCTGATCTCGGAAGCTTAGCAGAGTTGGGCCTGGTTAGTACTTGGATGAGAGACCACCTAGGAAGACCAGGTGCTGTAGACGTAAAAAATAAAAAATAAGGGATTGTAAGCTGACAAGGTCCTTGCAATCTGTGAGGTCAACCAAAGGTTGCCTCACCTAAAATAAATATATACATACATACATACATAGATAAAAAAGAAAAAATATATTTATGAAAAGATATCTAAGAGATAACAATCTTAGCAGAACCTGCCTTATAGGCTACACGGCCAGAAAAGACGCCCAAAATTGCAGCAGAATTGGTCCTAGGAAGACACCACTGCAACTGCTATTGCCACCCCTGACAGAACAGAGTTTACCAGATCCCACTTTTCTGTCTCACTGGCTCCAGAGTTGCTATCCGTACTGGTGGTATTTGATTGGCCAAATCTACCTGGCTATAGAGAGCAGGTTCTGCCACTTAAAGTCATAAAGGAATTCCAGAAATATTGAACAGGAATTAAGATGCCAGAAGGTCAATAATAATAACAAAAGTCCTTTCACATTGGCAGATATAATCCCTGCCACTCACCCCTTCTCCATCAATATACTGTACATGTGATAGAATTAAATTGTTAACTCATACGGTGTAACCCAGTTGACTGAGTGTTGGTCTCCAAAGAGACAAGGAATTTGCACCATACTACAAATCAATGCACTGCTTCCTCATCAAGAAATCTTGCTTTAAAAAAAAAAATCAAACAAAAAAACAGCTCAACAAAACAGTGTAGTGATACATTTGGTTTACATTCTGATGTAAATTAATGCCACTATGGACCAGAAACATAGAGTGTGGTCTATACTTGGAAAAGAACTTTATGAACAATTATAGAGGTTGGCCGGGGGCGGGGTGGGGGAGGTGACACAAATATACTGGACACTGGGTAAAACACGAACTAAAATGAGTCAGGCACTAATGACAGATGATAGTATGTAACAGCACTGGCAAAGAAATATGATAGCTATGAAACTGTCATGACTAGAATTTGGTTGAGACATATATTTTAATGCTATCAACATCTATTATTGCTTGCAAGAATGAATACTCAGAGTTAATGGGAATAAAAACAGTCAAGGGCTAAAAATAATGTCAAAGCTGGAAATGACAAAAAACTGGTTAGAGAAAAAGGATGGTTTTAAGTATAATTTGAAAACCTATCACTTTTTTTAGATATAACTTAGAAAAGTGCACAAGTTTTGTGTCCAGCACAACAAATTTTTATGTATGTATAAACCTCTGTAGCCACCACTCACATCGAGATATAAAACATTTCCAGAACCCTAAAAGCTCCCTTGGGCCTCTACTTAGTCAATATCCATGCCTCACCTATCTAACCACTATTCTAACTTTACAGGCATGTATCAGAATCTGTTATAGGACTGGTACACTATAAATTACAGATAGGGAAAGTTCTTCATCTGGCACCAAAATATTAGAATAAAGCTTTTTAATTACTTAAATTAGAAAAATCATCAGATCTTAAAGGATTCTAAGCTCCAGCACAAAGGCAGCAGTTTGAGAAGTGCCTGGGTTATACAAGGAATTAAACTGACTTCAGGGTAAGGGCTGGAGGGGCAGGGATCAGTGGGAACTCTCTCAGGGGACAGGAGTGCTGGAGGAGGCCAGTGTTCCTTTGTTGAGATCTCCTTTCACCTAGCTGCTCCAGCACAGGCAGGTGTAAAATTTGTAATCTCCCTTAACCTGGCTAATCCTGACTGACACCCTTTATCCTGCCGTGGTGTTTCCCTGAGACCCTGAGCCATCCAACCTAATTGTCCAGCAGAGCCTTTTCCAGCAGCTTCAGATACTCCGCACAAGCAGCAGCTAGCTTTCAGACACATGCGCAGTCTCTCCGAAATGCCCTCAAGCCCAGCACAACAGTGATCAACTTCTGCTAGCACTGTAGCTCCTATCAAGTATGCCCAAGCCCAGCACAAGAAGTGACTGGCTATGGCTCGAATTATAGCTCCCACCAAGGGGCTGCAAGCGTGGCACAAGTGGTGGCTGGCCTTGGTTTGCCTCTCCCACATGTCTCCACTCCCTGTACAAGTGGTGACAGTGACTACTGATGGTGACTGGCCACAGCTCTCATCATCCCTCCTACCAAGCAGTCCCAAGGCAGGCACAGCAGCAGCCAGACTAAGCCTGCACTACGGCCCCTCCCAAGCCTACCACAGCTGTGGCTGGCCTTGGCTGGCCTCAGCCCACATCACAGGCCCTCTTAAGAGGCTCCAAACCCAACACATCCAGCCAGAACCCACTCAAAGGCTATACAACCTACAAACCCAACAGACTGCCCTGGCTGGCACCAGAGCCCCACCAAAGCAACTCCCACTCTACCAGCCCCTACACAATAGTTTGACCATTGTTGCCAGGGCCCATCCTCATAGTCAGCTGGCCTCAAGGTCAACCCCACCCAACAACATGCCTGCAGCAATCTCAGCCCAACTACAATAAAAGGGGACACACAACCCACAGAGGGACATCTCTGAAGCACCTGGCTCTGGTGAACAGGAGGAACTGCACCCCTGGGCCCCACAGGACACCTTCTAGGTAAGGCCACTCTTGCAAGACCAGGAGACACAGTAGATCTATCTAATACATAGAAATAAACCGAAATACAGCCAAAATGAGGAGACATGAAATGTTTCAAGTGAAATGAGGACAAAACTCTATGAAAAAAAAAAAAAAAAAAAAGGATGAAATGAAAGCAAGCAATCTACCAGATAAAGAGTTCAAACAATGGTTATAAAGAAGCTCAATTAACTTGGGAGAAGAATAAATAAATTCAGTGAGAACTTCAAAAGAGAGAAAAATATAAAAAAGAACCAATCAGAACTTAAGAATACAATAACTGAAATGAAAAAAAATAACACTAAGAGGGAATCAACAGCAGATGAGATGATATAGAAGAAAAAATGAGCGATCCAGAAGACAGGATAATGGAAATCATCCAACGGAAATAGCAAAAAGAAAAAAGAATCCAAAAAAATGAGGATAGTTTAAGGAAGCTCTGGGACAGCACCGAGTATACCAATATGCACATCATAGGGATCACAGAAGGAACAGAGAGATAGGAAGGGTAAGAAAACCTATTTAAAGAAATAATGACTGAAAACTTCCCTAACCTGGCTAAGGAAATAGTCATACAAGTCCAGGAAGCACAGAGTCCCAAACAAGATGAACCCAAAGAGACTCACACCAACAAACATTATAATTAAAGTATGAAAGGTTAAAGACAGAGAGAATCTTTAAAGTAGCAAGAGAAAAGCAGTTATTTACCAATGAGAGAGTTCTCATAATAAAATAAACTAATTTTTCAACAGAAACTTTGAAGGCTATAAGAGAATGGCCCAATATAATCAAAGTAATGAAAGTAAAAAACATATAACCAGTAATACTCTACATAGCAAGATTATCATTCAGAATTGAAGAAGTGATAACGAGTTTCTCAGACAAGCAAAAGCTAACAGTTTATCACCACTAGACCAGCATTATAAGTGTTAAAGGGACTTCTTTAAGTGGTAAAGAAAAGGTCAAAACTAAAAATAAGAAAATACAGGAAAGAAAAAAAAATCTCACTGATAAAGTCATTTAGTAAAAGTAGTGGATCAACCAATTATAAAGCTACTATGAAGGTTAAAAAAACAAAAGGAGTATTGTCATGTATAAATACAACAATAAATTACGGGATAAATACACACAAAAGATGTAAAATATGATGGCAAAGATGTTAATGTGGAGGAAATGAGTAAAAAAAATTTAGTGCTTTTAGAATGTGTTTGAACTTAAATGACCAACATCTTAAAATAGACTGCCATAAACATAGCTTGGTATCTATGAGTCTCGCAGTAACCGAAAAGAAAGAAAGGAAAGGAAGGAAAAGAAGGAAAGGAAGGAAGGAAAGGAAGGAAAGGAAGGAAAGGAAGGAAAGAAGGGGAAGAAAGAAACATGCACACATATACACATACACAGAGAGAAAGGAATGCAAACAAACCACTATAGAAAGTCATCAATGTATAAGAAGGCAGAAGAAACAAAAATCCACAAAATGAATAAAACAATAAAATGGCAACATTACTATATAACTATCAATATAACAATATAACTATATTACTTTAAATAGAAGTAGACTAAATGCTCTAATCAAAAGACACAGGGTTACTGAATGAATTAAAACAAAAACAAAAAGCAAAACAAAAAAACCCACCAAGATCTGTACATAAGCTGCCTACAAAAGACTCACTTCAGATGGAGAGACACAACCTGAAAGTGGAGGGAAGGAATTAGATTATTTCATGCAAATGGAAACAAACAAAAGCTGGAGTAGCAATATCAGACAAAAAAGACTTTAAAACAAGGGCTGTAACAAGAGACAAGGATATTGCATAATGATAAAAGGACCACTCCAAGAGAATATAACTCTTGTAAACATCTACATACCCAATGTAGAAAAACTTACATACATAAAGCAAATATTAACAGACATGAAGAGACTGACAGTAATACAAGAGTAGGAGACTTTAACACCCCATTGACATCATGCATAGATCATCCAGGCAGAAAATCAACAAGGGAATAGTGGCCTTAAATCAATATTCAAAAATCTGTTGCATTTTATACCATAATAATGAATTATAAG
>NW_011888880.1:2238461-2248733 GCF_000151845.1 Pteropus vampyrus | reverse complement strand
TTTAAGGAAGCTCTGGGACAGCACCGAGTATACCAATATGCACATCATAGGGATCACAGAAGGAACAGAGAGATAGGAAGGGTAAGAAAACCTATTTAAAGAAATAATGACTGAAAACTTCCCTAACCTGGCTAAGGAAATAGTCATACAAGTCCAGGAAGCACAGAGTCCCAAACAAGATGAACCCAAAGAGACTCACACCAACAAACATTATAATTAAAGTATGAAAGGTTAAAGACAGAGAGAATCTTTAAAGTAGCAAGAGAAAAGCAGTTATTTACCAATGAGAGAGTTCTCATAATAAAATAAACTAATTTTTCAACAGAAACTTTGAAGGCTATAAGAGAATGGCCCAATATAATCAAAGTAATGAAAGTAAAAAACATATAACCAGTAATACTCTACATAGCAAGATTATCATTCAGAATTGAAGAAGTGATAACGAGTTTCTCAGACAAGCAAAAGCTAACAGTTTATCACCACTAGACCAGCATTATAAGTGTTAAAGGGACTTCTTTAAGTGGTAAAGAAAAGGTCAAAACTAAAAATAAGAAAATACAGGAAAGAAAAAAAAATCTCACTGATAAAGTCATTTAGTAAAAGTAGTGGATCAACCAATTATAAAGCTACTATGAAGGTTAAAAAAACAAAAGGAGTATTGTCATGTATAAATACAACAATAAATTACGGGATAAATACACACAAAAGATGTAAAATATGATGGCAAAGATGTTAATGTGGAGGAAATGAGTAAAAAAAATTTAGTGCTTTTAGAATGTGTTTGAACTTAAATGACCAACATCTTAAAATAGACTGCCATAAACATAGCTTGGTATCTATGAGTCTCGCAGTAACCGAAAAGAAAGAAAGGAAAGGAAGGAAAAGAAGGAAAGGAAGGAAGGAAAGGAAGGAAAGGAAGGAAAGGAAGGAAAGAAGGGGAAGAAAGAAACATGCACACATATACACATACACAGAGAGAAAGGAATGCAAACAAACCACTATAGAAAGTCATCAATGTATAAGAAGGCAGAAGAAACAAAAATCCACAAAATGAATAAAACAATAAAATGGCAACATTACTATATAACTATCAATATAACAATATAACTATATTACTTTAAATAGAAGTAGACTAAATGCTCTAATCAAAAGACACAGGGTTACTGAATGAATTAAAACAAAAACAAAAAGCAAAACAAAAAAACCCACCAAGATCTGTACATAAGCTGCCTACAAAAGACTCACTTCAGATGGAGAGACACAACCTGAAAGTGGAGGGAAGGAATTAGATTATTTCATGCAAATGGAAACAAACAAAAGCTGGAGTAGCAATATCAGACAAAAAAGACTTTAAAACAAGGGCTGTAACAAGAGACAAGGATATTGCATAATGATAAAAGGACCACTCCAAGAGAATATAACTCTTGTAAACATCTACATACCCAATGTAGAAAAACTTACATACATAAAGCAAATATTAACAGACATGAAGAGACTGACAGTAATACAAGAGTAGGAGACTTTAACACCCCATTGACATCATGCATAGATCATCCAGGCAGAAAATCAACAAGGGAATAGTGGCCTTAAATCAATATTCAAAAATCTGTTGCATTTTATACCATAATAATGAATTATAAGTAAAAGAAATTAAGACAACAATCTCATTTACAACGGCTTCTAAAATAGAATACCTAGGAATAAATTTAACCAAGGAGGTAAAGGACCTGTACTTCGAAAACTTTAAGACAAATGATGAAAGAAACTGAAGATGACACAAATAAATGGAAGGATACACTGTGCTCATAGATTAAAGTTTAAATATCATTAACATGTCCATATTACCCAAAGCAATTGACAGATTCAGAGCAATCCCTATCAAAATACCAATGGCATTTTTCACAGAACTAAAACAAATAATCTTAAAATTTATATGGAAACACAAAAGACTCCGAATAGCCAAAGCAATATTAAGAAAGAAGAACAAAGTTGGAAGTATCACACCACCTGATTTCAAACTACACTACAAGGCTATAGCAAGTAAAATAGTGTAGTACTGGTGCACACACGTGTGCAACCAACACATAATCCAATGGAGAACAGTGCCTAGAAATAAACCCAAGCTTACATAATCAATTTATGACAAAGGAGCAAGAATATACAATGGGATAAAGATAGTTTCTTTGATAAATGGAAAACTGGACATACATACATACAAAAAAAAAATGAAACTAGACACTTATACAATACAAAACTAAACTCGAAATGGATTAAAGACTTAAATGTAAGTCCTGAAACCACAGAACTCCCAGAAGAAAATATAGGCAATTAGCTCTTTGACACTGGTATGGACAATAATTTTTTGGCTAAGTCTCCAAGGACCAAGACAACAAAAGCAAAAATAAACAAATAGGACTACATCAAACTAAAAAGCTTTTTTGCACGGTGATGGAAAACATCAACAAAACAAAAAGGCAACCTACTCAATGGGAGAAGATATTTGCAAATGATATATTCAATAATATCCAAAACATATTTTTTAAAAAGCTCATACAACTCAACATCAAAAAACAAAAACGAAAACAATACACAATCCAATTAAATGGACAAAGGACCTAAACAGATATTTCTTCAAAGAGAACATACAGATGGCCAATAGACACGTGAGAAGATGCTCAACATTACTAATCATCAGGGAAATGCAAATCAAAACCACATATCACATGAGGTGATAGGAATCACTTCACACCTGTCAGAATGACTATCATCAAAAAAGACAAAGAATATGTGATGGCAACGATGTGGAGGAAAAGGAACCCTGGAGTACTGTAAACTGGTATAGCCATTTCTGGGTATTAATCCAAAAAAACCCACAAAAAACCTCAAAACAATAATTAAAAAAGATACATGCACCCTATGTTCACTGGAGCATTATTTACAATAGCCAAGATATGAAAGCAACCTAGATGTCTACTGACACAACAAATAAAGAGGATGTGGTACATATTTGCAATGGAATATTACTCAGCCATGAAAAAGAATGAAATTTTGCTGTTTGCAACATGTGGACCTAGAAGGTATTATGCTACATGAAAGAAAGCATCCCAAAAGACAAATAGAGTATTATTTCACTTACATGTAAAATCTAAAAAACAAAACAAAACAAAACAGAAACTCATAGAGGTTCCACAGAGTAGTGGTTAGCACGTCTGCTTTACACGCAGAAGGGCAACATCTGTAGGTCAGGGGTGGAAATGGGGAGGGAGGAGGTAATTAAAAACAACAACAACAAAAAAACCAAACAACCCAGAAACTCACAGAGAAGAAACTGATGGCTGCCAGAGTGGAGGTGGGTGGGGAGATGGGCAAAAAAGGTGAAGAGGGTTAAAAAATACAAACTGCCAATTATAAAACTAGTCATAGTGATATAATGTATAGCGCAGAGAATATATTCAATAATATCTAATAACTATGTATGGTGACAGATGGTGATCAGATCACTTCTTAAGATATGTAAATGTCTAATCATTATGTTGTACATCTGAAACATAATATTGTAGATTAACTACAATTTAAAAATGAATTTAAAAAAAGTAATTCCTGTTTTCTTATTCTCTCATACTTTAAATCAAGACTGCTTCCACTTAATTACTTCTCCAAGCTCTTTTAAAACCCCTAAAACTAAAGGGGGCGGGAAAAATCAGTAGTCTCCAGGGGTGGCAGTAGAGAGAAGGGTTAAACTACAAAGGAGCACAAGGGAACTTTTGGGAAATTGGAACTACTGTATATCTTGATTGTGGAGGTGGTTACACAACTGTGTTCATTAAAGAAATCTTTGTCAAAAGGAGTAAATTTTGCTGTATGTAAATTACACTTTCATTTTAAAAAGCTTTTCTTTGTTAGCATTGCTCTACCATTCTCAGCCCCTCACAGGGGGTGACTTAAGGACAATTAAGTCATTCCCTATCATTCGGCTACGACTTCAGCTGAGTCTTCTCTCCAAGTCCTTTCCTAAATGGAATTCTGCACTTTGGCCTCATTAGGTTCTATTTTTCCTCGTAAATAAATCAGATTCCATTTCCATTGCCTTTATTGCTTTTTTAAGCCAATACTGTTGTAAAAAGAAAAAACAACTATTAACTAGACTAGTTGCCCTCCTCCCCCAATTTTACTCTCCTCTTTTTATTCATTCTCAATATTGAAGTAGGTCCTTTGTTCTCTGTTCTTTCCTCCACGTATTTCACACACTACTCTTTGATCCTGTCATACAAATAATTCTAGAAATTCGACGTGCTCTCTGGATTTTTCTTTTATCTACTATTGCATCTCCCTACTGTACCCTTATACTAAGCTCGCTCCTACTAATCCTTTGTTTCAGCTTAACTCTCACCTCCTCCAAGAGGTCTTTCCTGATCGATCAGGATTAGGGCCATCCCATATATATTCCTCTACCTAGAACACTGAAACAATGTACCTAAACTGCTTACCTCCTCCATTGTACTTTAATCATCTTAAGGCCAAAAATTCTATCACTATTCATCACAGTGATCCCAGCACTTAGCACAGTGTATATATAGGTTAAAACAGTTACTCAATTCACATTTGAATATTAAATTAAAAACATCTAAGCCCCAAGCCAGTGCTTTTTCTACACTATCTCAATTGTAAGCAAATATCTAAGAGGAATTACGCTTCCATTTACAGGTAAAATAGGTAATGTCAGACAAACATTCCTCTCATCGAGGACAAGTAAACTAGCTGGACAAAACCATCTATTTGAAAGCATGAGAGAACTACCAAGGCAGAGAAGTGTAATCAAGCCGAGCTGATTCTTTGAAAAGACATAATAAAAAGGACTGAACTCTAGTGAAATTTGTCAAGGAGAGACAGAAGGCACATATTACCAGTATCAGGAATAAAAAAGGGGACATCATTAAATATCCCACAGGCATTAAGCATAAAAGGCAAAATAAAGCTACAGCATAAGTTACTATTGAAAGGGGTTGGTAGCAGAAGGGAAAATAAAGGAGTTTTCTGTAGTGCAAACAAGTTTCTATTTTTTAATCTGGGTGGTCATTACATAGATGTTTGCCGTGTAATTTGTTATTGCACTATACATTTATGTTTCTGCATTTTTCTGTTACACATGTTATAATTCAAAATAAAAAAATTTTTTTAAAAAGATGGCTAAGAATCAAGCTGCATTTTGCTTCCTAGGCTCTGTGGGACTATATAATTTAACTTCTACAAATTTTATAATGCTATAGGCTTTACAGTCTAGTCTACTCTAGCATAGACTAAAAGAAACTGTAAATGACTTATTGTGGGGAGGAGTGGTTGGCAGGGCAGTAAAAGAGAAAAGCAACACTAAATGAGAACTAGATAAACTCTGAAAACAAACTTCTTCACTCCACAAATACTATGAAAATGAAAACTAGTGTAGAGTTATACCAATTCAAGTTTACGGTTACCACATCAAAGATAACACAAAACTATGGTCGTCCTTCCTTATGCAGTTTCACTCTCCATGGTCTGTTACCCATAGTCTACTGTGGTCTGAAAATATTAAATGGAAGGTTCCAGAAATAAACAATTCATAAGTTTTAAATTGTGTGCCCTTCTTACTGTGATGAAATCTCACAATGACCTATGCCATCCCATCAGGGTCATTAGTTGTCCTTCTGTCTAGTGTATCCATGCTGTATACACTACCCATACACTTTACTGTACTATAAAACAATGATAGAGTATTTGACCTGTGAGTACAATTTACTGACAATTTAGAATTGATGTTTTATACTGTTCATTCGATACTGACTGCAACAATATCGTACTTGTGTTCAGATAACCCTTATAGTAGCCTAATTCTACATCACAATGCCTACATCATTCACCTCGCCTCATCCTGTCACAGGCACTGTAACATCTCACATCATCACAAAATATAGTATTTTGAGAAAGATCACATTCATATAACTTTTATTACAGTATATTATTATAAATATTCTATTTTACTATTTTTTTAACTTCTTACTGTGCTTAATTTATAAATTAAACTTTATCTTAGGTATGTAGTATAGGAAAAAACAGAGTACATATAGGGTTCAGTACTATCTGCAGTTTCAGGCATCCAATGGGGGTCTTGGAATATATCCCCTAAGGATAAGGAGGAACTACTATAATACTGCTCACAACTAACACAATGCATGTTTTTGAGGTAGTTGTAATAATTTAAAAAGTTAGCAGTATAGTTTCACGATAACTGTTAGCAATAATAAGAAAATTGTCATTAAATTTTAAATGCCAAAAACTAAAAGCTACAACACTATGGTGGTACTTATTTTTATAAGGTCTTTGGGAATCATTCAAGGAAATGGCCATTTAATTATCTTCACAATGAGAAAGGAGTATGACCATTTTATAGGGGCTGTGAGGAGTCCTGGAAGATTAACAGAACTTTCTTAGTTATTTGGTTGGCTAAATTATTAGACTAAGGCTTCCAGCTCTCAGAATACTAAGAGGTTAGCATCCCATTCTGGTGTCAATGATAAAAGAAAATTAAGGGCTATAAAGTAAAAACAAACAAACAAACAAACAAACAAAACTTATTTAAAATGACTGTACTTTATTTTGAGTCTGTCCTTACTTTCTTACTTTTTTGGTATAAAATGCCTTTTCTTTTAGGAAATGGGAACAGTAGATGAATGTTACTCAATTTTTTTAAAAAGATGTCCTTACTGTCACAATGAAAAGCTGTCAACCCTAATGTCAACATCCATTAAACTTGAAATTCGGGTCTAGTGACTACTGCGCTACACTTCAGATCAGTCTAGTTGAGACGTTAAATCAGAACACCTCACCATCCTATAAAACAATGATGTAGATCTGACCTCTGGGTACAATTTACTGACAATTTAGAATTGATATTCTATACTGTTCATGCAAAATTAAGTACACTGCTAAATTCCTAGTGCCTAACACGAAATATGACACATGATGTCATTTTTTTTCAGTTCATAAATGAATAAATCTCATGACCTATAGATCTCTCAACAACAAAAAATATTTAGATAAGAATAAGAACACAAGTTAATTAAAATTTGATGAAAATAATTTCAATAAAGTTAATGGATTTTGGCAATGAAACTAAACTCCTGAAGAACATTTTCTGTAACATTTTTAGAGGTCACATTTTATGATATAAAAGAGGGTAGAGGCAGTCATATTTTGATATGAATTAAAGGTCTGCCATATCATGTAAGGATTTCTGAAATATAACCTTAATGTGAACAATATCAGTATTTTCTTCTTAAAGTATTTTTACTTCAAGCATTCCTATGCAAATAAATTAAGTACTGCGGCATCAATTTTAAAACAATCTTTTGAAAAGACTATTCAAATTTCTTAAGTGATCCTGGACATTAGCAGAAACACACACACACACTCAACTTGGAAGTCAATAATTCTTTTCACTGACTAAAAAAGCTGTCCTTGGGCACAGCAAAGTGATGAAAACTCACTACAAAGGCAATTTTGACAAATTATATAATAATTACTGTCCCCTGATTATTATGTGTGTCAAAACTACCTTACTTGCAAGACTCAGTAAATTATACTTTTGTAAATTAAGATGTTTCGTTTTTAAAAGCTGGCACCAATGAAGCATTTGTTCTAAAAGAAGAAATCTAGAGGCAAACTAAATGTTCATCAATAAAATAGTTAAATTCAATATAGTACTTGTTCAAGTTTACAGACAAGAGCTCTATATGAAAAGATTTCATGATAAAACACTAAATAAGAATGTTGCAAGCTAACCCACATATGTGATTCCATTTTTTAAAAAGTAAAACTAAGCATAGAAATAGTGGTAAAATAGATATTTTACATATAGTTAACGCGAAAAAATATGAGAAGATACCAAAGCGGTATCTAAGGCTTGGTGATGAAATCCTCCACTTTTTCTTTTTTACACATATGCATTTCTGTATTGTTTATGTGGTTTTTATCAAAATGATAAACTACTTATGCAATTTTTAAAGACCAGTAATATTTTCTAAACCAAGTAAATGAAAACTAAAAAGCAGAGGTATAAAAATTAAACTTTGGACGACATAAGTAAATAAACGATGGCAATACATAAACTTTGAGGAGGCGTCTATGGCCATGCCAACCTGAACAAGCCCAATCCTGTCTGATCTTGGAAGCTAAGCAGGGTCAGGCCTGGTTAGTACTTGGATGAGAGATCACTTAGGAAGACCAGGTGCTGTAGGCATAAAAATAAAAATAAAAAATAAGGAATTGTAAGCTGTCAAGGTCCTTGCAATCTGTGAGGTCAACCAAGGGTTGCCTCACCAAAAAAAAGAAAACTTTGAGGAAACGAATTGTACTTCCCAATTTCAGACATTATGACTTAAGATTTGTTTATGATTTACCATTTTTGTCATATCTGAATGCTCTTAATGGTTTGGTTTAAATCAACTATCTTTAAAAAAATAATTAATTAATTTAATCTTATCCCAATAAAATCTATGTAATCAAAGCTCACTATTTCAGGATATTTTTCTCAAAACACTTTAAAAAACTTAACATAGGATGTACTCCCTATATGAGCTCAAACAGATTTGAGATAAAAAGAGATATCTTGGCTAAAATAAATACAAAGTTGATTCCTGTTCCACCTAAATCATCTCTCTAGGATCCTACTAGCCTGCTCTATTGCAAGTACACATTATATCAATACTTACTAGTATACAAGAATTCCATTTCAAAAGTTACTAATAAAATTTCTTAAAAAGCTTATACTGTTTTACATATTAAAATATATATTAAAGAATGTATTATGATGTCTATTTTTTTCAGTCAAGGAGACTTGATTTAATTTTCCTATTTATCTTTTTACATTTTAATCCACAAACAACTTACGCTAGTCAAATACAGTTGTATAAATTAATCTATTAAGTGATATCAAATATTTATACAATTTATTTGGTAATAATGACTTACAGATCGGCTAGCAATAACTCCAGTATCATAAATGAAGGAATTGTTTCAGAGGTTGCATGTGCTGCTCTCTAAAACTGCAGCACTGAGTGCTCTCCTAGATGATACACATATTTTATTAGCCATTATACAATACTTAAGAATAGACAAGTAATGGAGAAACCTATTTGCAACTTGCATATAACAAATGATTATTATCTTTAATAAATATAAAGTGTTTGCACATCTAGGAACGATTAGAAGCCCAATGGAAAAATAAGAAAAGAACATAAGTAGGCATTTTACAAGTGGAAACGCAAACGGACAATATGAAAAATTATTTAATGATTTCTACTAACCAAATTCGTGTTAACTAAAACGTCTCTTTTTCCTCATCAAATTGACAAAGATGGAAAGGGGAACAACCCAACACTGGCACAGACATAGTACAACCTTTCTGGTGGGCACGCTGGAAAGCAATTTCGCTTCTGGAAATTTGTCCTAAAGAAATAATCTGACACACAAAAACCTGAAAAGGAAAAGCTGTCCTCTTAAGTATTATGAATACATGTTTAAAAATCTGAAAAACAAAAATATCTAACAAAAGAGGATTGTTTAAAAACCCATTGGTACTTCACGTACATCTTGGAAGACTATGCAAAAAAAGATGATAGTCTTAAATCTGAAAAAGATGGTCTATACATAATCCAGATTGCAAAATAATATCTACAATCTCATTTTTATAAAGTGTATAAGCACATTCATTAAAAAGGTCCAAAATAGGAGATGGATGGCACTTTTTCTGTAAATGGACAAATAATAAATATTTTAGGTTTGTGGGTCATACGATCTGTCACAACTAACTCAACTCTGCCCTTGTAATGAAAAAAGTAGTCATAGACCATATGTAAATAAGTGTGGCTGGATTAAAAAAATCATTTATGGACATTAAATTCGAATTTCATATAATTTTCACACATCGCAAAACAGTCTTAAATTTTTTTTCCACCCTCTTAGAAATGTAAAAAACATTCTTATCTCACAGTTCATACAAAAGCAGACCTTGGGCCAGTTTAGGCTCTTGGGCCATAGTTTGCCAACCCTTGGTCTAGGACAGATACTAAAGCATCATCAGTGGTTTACCCTTGATGGAATTAGTGTCATTTTGTTGCTTATCTAATTAGTGTAATTTGTATCAATGGTACACAATAAACATAAAGTAGCTGAGCAGTAGTTAACATTTCAAAGGGCAGTGTATAATACTCATCACCAAGACTGCCTAAGAAAACAAAC
>NW_011888880.1:2226691-2238411 GCF_000151845.1 Pteropus vampyrus | reverse complement strand
CTCATCAAATTGACAAAGATGGAAAGGGGAACAACCCAACACTGGCACAGACATAGTACAACCTTTCTGGTGGGCACGCTGGAAAGCAATTTCGCTTCTGGAAATTTGTCCTAAAGAAATAATCTGACACACAAAAACCTGAAAAGGAAAAGCTGTCCTCTTAAGTATTATGAATACATGTTTAAAAATCTGAAAAACAAAAATATCTAACAAAAGAGGATTGTTTAAAAACCCATTGGTACTTCACGTACATCTTGGAAGACTATGCAAAAAAAGATGATAGTCTTAAATCTGAAAAAGATGGTCTATACATAATCCAGATTGCAAAATAATATCTACAATCTCATTTTTATAAAGTGTATAAGCACATTCATTAAAAAGGTCCAAAATAGGAGATGGATGGCACTTTTTCTGTAAATGGACAAATAATAAATATTTTAGGTTTGTGGGTCATACGATCTGTCACAACTAACTCAACTCTGCCCTTGTAATGAAAAAAGTAGTCATAGACCATATGTAAATAAGTGTGGCTGGATTAAAAAAATCATTTATGGACATTAAATTCGAATTTCATATAATTTTCACACATCGCAAAACAGTCTTAAATTTTTTTTCCACCCTCTTAGAAATGTAAAAAACATTCTTATCTCACAGTTCATACAAAAGCAGACCTTGGGCCAGTTTAGGCTCTTGGGCCATAGTTTGCCAACCCTTGGTCTAGGACAGATACTAAAGCATCATCAGTGGTTTACCCTTGATGGAATTAGTGTCATTTTGTTGCTTATCTAATTAGTGTAATTTGTATCAATGGTACACAATAAACATAAAGTAGCTGAGCAGTAGTTAACATTTCAAAGGGCAGTGTATAATACTCATCACCAAGACTGCCTAAGAAAACAAACTTGTAGAAAATGAAGTTTACCAGCATTTCAAAACCTACTGTACCATGCTGTCTTTTCTTCTTTTTTAGACTACTTTTTTCTCCGTTCCTTTCCTTATATTCATAAATTCACCAGTTACCCACATCTATTTTCCTTTATATTCATCAGGTCAACTCACTAATCTTTTTTACATTTCAAGTGAGATGGCTGTGATCATGTCACTTCTTTGCTCAAGTTTAAACACCCTAAACTTGGCTCTCAAGTTCCTTCACAAGTGAGTCTAACTTTACTTGCAGACTTCTGAATTACTCGCCTATAGCAGGAATCCTGAACTCCAATTTAACAAGTCTTTAGTCCTCTGAATAAGACCAGCTGTTTATAGTTCTTTATTTCTCTAACACTGTTTGGATGAAGATTGTTTTAGAGGGTTGAGAAGATCAAAGATACGGATGAAAGTATTCGGGATAAACAGCCAATATACACAATAAGTGCCAAAAGAGATAGAGACTATTCACTGATGTGTATTTTTTTCCTTTTGTATTCCCCTTTAACTGGCATATACTATAGAAAAAAAATTAACACTTACTGAACTACACTTCTATCCTTTGCTCCTAACTTTAAATTCAATTGTATTAACGTTTTACTGTTTCAAAAAGCCAAAAATACCTATACTATTGTACTCATGTAAATTTCAAGGATTTTTCTCCCTTATGTATTCGTATCTCAACAGAAATAATTTCCCACAGCAGTTAAATTTGTTCCACAATTCTTAGGACATTCAATTATGTTTAAAAGAGCAAGGACTCTGCAGTGACTCAGGGTTAGGATCCTAAATCCCAGGTGTGCCAAATTAATTTCTCTAAGCCCCTTTCCTTTATCTGTAAAATGGAATACCTACTTCACACAGCTGTTGTAAAAATTAAACTGACAGGTGGAAACAATTTTAAAGTGCTGTATATATTAACAACTCCATAAATAGAAATTATCAATGCTCTTATTACTGCTCAAAACCGGTAACGCTGCTGCCGAGACAAGATTATTTGATACCTGTTTTTCAGTGATTCTGTAGTGAAACAGCACAGTCGAACTCCCTACATTCTTGTAGCAAACTAAATTAGCGTCGTGCACACTTTAACATGTACCTTACTTTACGCAACCACTCTAGAAAGTAAACGAATGGAAAAGCACGGCAAAGCCGTACGAATTTGTAGAAGAGACGGAATATGTCTAGGATTCACTTCAAATTAACTCAGGGAGGAGGAGAAAGCCCGGCCACGTACCGGTAATCGCTGAAATTGGGTGATAGGTACACCGATTTACACACTCCTCTCGACCTCTGCATAGCTTGAAATTTTCCAAAACAAAAAGTGTTTTTAAATGTCCAAAGGTCGACCTTTTCTTTGGGGCTTAATGCAAATCCTATGATCAGGAAAACGCACTGGGAAGTTCTGAGAGGCGAAAAAGCAACACTAGCCAGGTGAGGCTGCTTAAACGTCCCGGGCAGACCCGCAGCGCGCTCCTCCCCGCCGAAGCCCCGAGGCCGGGGGCGGGGGCGCCGCCGCCGAGTCCCGCCCGCCTAGTCCTGGGAAAGAGAGCAACACCCAAGGGAACGGCCGCGAAGCGCCCGCGGGACGGACCGCAGGGCGGGGGAGGGGCGGACATGGGCTAAGCAGGTGGGTGGTGAGTCCCAGCCTTCAGGGCAATTCCGTCCACTTCCCTCCGTCCCGCCAAAGCTCCAGCCCCACCAGGGCCCTCAGCCGCCCCGAGAACCTCTCTGCCTGCCCTCAGCAGCGGCGCGGCCACCCAACGGCCCATGAAGCCCTCCGGCCTCCCCGCAAGCCCGAACCAGGCTCCTTCAAACTCTGCCCGGACTGTTACCAGGGTGCCCCGTCGCCGTCAGGCCCAGGGGCACCTCCTCGACTCCACGCCAACCGCTTTCCCGAGTCCACAGACTTACTTACCTCAGCCGCGCGGCAGCGAGGCGTCTTCCTCAGCTACTCAGGCGTCCAGCTTGGCGGTCCCGGGGCGTTGCTGCCAATCATTCAATCTCCGCCCCGAACACCAGACCAGACTAACCAATCAGCTGTTTCCTCTGGCCCGGAGGCGGGCACTGAGATCGCGGAGCGGAAGGCTAGGCACCGCCCCACGTGCCGGCTGCCTCCTCTCGCAGCCAGTGTGCGCAGGCGCGGGGCTCGCTCTGTTGCGTTCGCTTTCGCTAGCACCTCGTTTTGTGGCCTCGCTGCTCCGCCCCGAAAGTACTTTGTTTGTAAACCTCATGCTCTAGGTGTGCAGGAAGACCCACATTCTGAATGTAGCCTAAAGAGTGTATTACCTTGAAAGAAGCTGTGAGTTTTAAGCTCTTGTTAACCTAACATACGTTGAGCCCTTTTGTCCCACGCTGTAGGACTTGTGCTCACGCGGCGGGTCTGCTTCTGAGGACCTTATATCTGGGTTATGTTTGTGGTTAGGGAAAGTGAGGATGCGGTGTCATACAAAGTGCCTGAGGGATGAGGTTTTTACTTTACCATCTTCAGTTCCAGCATCTGTTTACTCTGCTTCTGATTCGTTGGGAGACGTGTTTTTTAATAGTTGAATATTCTAGGACATTATGGATTTCAAATATTCCTGTCGGGAAAATATGTTCATTCCATTTATAGCGAACAATATATTCAGCATGGTAAAGTGTGTAGGCATGATAAAAGATTCATATGTAGAGAAAGAAACCAGTTAGTATTTCTGTAGGACCTTTCAAGAGGCTGTTGCTGATTGGCTGTCTCACTTACCCTCCCAGTGTAATTGATCCCAGAGATCATTGGGCAGGCACCCGAGCTCTGATGTTCTTGTTCCAGTTGCCAAAGTCTGCCTGGCGAGGGCTTTCCTCCTTCAGCAAAAGCATTAATTCATTTACCCAACAAGAGCTTTTGGAGGGCCCACTATGACAATACAAAGATTTTTTAAAGCCTTGAACCACACCCTCAGTGTGCCTACGGGCTAAGAGAGATAGAAATACAAAGTTCACGTACATAATCAAAAGTTATAAGGAAAGCATGGAGGGATCCTAGGAACTAAGCCTGCCTGGTGGCTCAGGGAACACATCAGAGAGGAGTGAGTGCTAGACCTAGGTATTGGGTGATCTCGTTGCTACTGGGTGATCTCGTTGATCACTGTCATTGAATCTAGCCTCTCTTAGCAGGCAGAGCTAGGAAATATATTACAACTCCTTTTTAACTCTTCGTTTATATCTCTGTGATAGGCAACCTGGAAGATGGCCCCCAGTGATCCCTGCCTCCTGATATTCAGGCCCTCGTGTAATCCCCTCTTGGAGAGTGGTTTGGACCTAGTGTTTTCCTTCTAATGAATAGAATACAGCAAGAGTGATAGGATGACGTTTCCAAGATTAGGTTACAAAAAAGATTGTGGCTTCCATCTTGCTTGCTCTCTCTTGGTCTCTCCTTCTCTTGAGCCATTATATATCAGCCATTATATTGTGAGCTGCCCTAAGGAGAGGCCCATATGGCAAGAAGCTGGGGGATGTCTCTATCCAACAGCCAGTAAGGAACCAAGGTCCTCTTGTCCGTCAACCTGCTAACAGCCATGTAAGTGAAATTGGCAAAAGATCCTCTCCCAGTTGAGCCTTCAGATGACTGCAGCCCTACTGACACCTTGATTGCAGCCCGTGGGAGACCCTGAGCCTGAGATACCCAGCTAAGCTGCACATGGATCCCTCAGACACAGAAGCTTTGAGATAATAAATGATTGTTGTGGTACGCTTCTACTTTTTTAGTAATTTGTTAGGAAGCAATGGATAACTAATATGATCTGTCTTCTCCCTAAGGTCAATGGTTCTTAAATTTACTTTGGAGCCTGTTTAAAAATACATACTTCCCAGAATCTTAGGTGATTGTTCTGCATGGCTAAATTTGGAAACTAATGTAGAAGGTTACACGGCAAACCATTTGGGGATTTTAGAAGAAAATAGACTTCTTTTTTTTCCTTTTTAGTGTATCTGATCCTGGAGTTTTTTACCCAGATTAATGGCTCAGCTTTCTTGGCAGAATCCAGAATGACTGAAACTTTATCTGCTATTTGGAGTATTTATTAAATAGAGAAGAAAGGATCAGAGCTTTCACTCACTTGCGGCCTTGAAAAAGTCCCTTGACCTTTCTATGCTTCCAGATTCCTAACAGGAAATTAAAAGATTATAATGTCATTATTTAAGTAACAGATTTGTTCATTATTAAGTGTATAGCAGGCAGTATATTAGGTGACCAAGGCCAGTTGTGGGCCAGCTTCCTTGTAGAGATTTAACAAAAGTTCAGATTGTCATTTGTTCATGTTGGTAGATGGTGAAGCTGAATTCTGTTGTAGAAAGGATGTGGGTTTTCAAGTCAGATAGACCCATATTTAAAATATGCCTCTGCCTTCCAGGGACTATACCATTTCTTTCTATAAACACACTTGGGATAGACCCTGACTTGCAGAGCTTTTTAAAATGTTTTTAAATTATATTTTGTTTTTTAAATTGCAATTACGGAAAATGTCAAACATACACAAAAGTAAAAAGCATATACAATGAATTCTCATGTATCTATCATACAGCTTCAGCAATCAGCAGCTCATAGTTACTGGTTTCACCATACCTTTTCCAGGCCTCTCGATTCTTTTTGTTTGTTTGTTTGTTTGTTTGTTTGTTTGTTTGTTTTGGAAGTGCTAGGGGATGAACTCTGGGATTCTTTTGAAGCTCTCAGGCATGTCATCTCAACCATAAATATTTCAGTGTGTATCACTAAAAGTTAAAGGGTCTTTTTAAAAACACATAACTATAATCTCATTATCAGGCCTAAAACATTGATAATTGTTTCTCAGTATCATCAATTCAATGTTCAAATTTACCTGGATATCTCATTAATTTTTTATTTTTTACTGTTGGTTTCTTTGAACTAGAATCTTAAAAAGAGCCACACATTATATTTGGTGGACATACCTCTGAAATCTATTTTAATCTACATGATCCCCCTCCCCCACCTTTTCGTTTTGTTTTGTTTTGATGAAGAAACTGAGATTTTTATCCTGTAGAAATTTCCCATATTCAGGATTTTGCCTATTACATTCCTATGGTGACATTTAACACATTCTTTTGTCTCCTTTTATTTTCTGAAAACTGGTAGTTCTAAAGATTTGATCTGATTCAGGTTCAGTTTTTGGCTAGAATACTTCATAGGCAATGGTCTGCATCAGAAGCTATATAATGGTCATGTGTTTTTCTTTATAACATTATCAGCTGTTAGTGATCATTGCCTAGGTCCATGACCTCATGAAGAGTTTGCAAAATGGTGATATTCTGTCATTTTTTTTTTTTCAGTTATTAGCTAATTGGTTACCTTGAGGAATGTTTGTAAAGGAAAGCAAGTTGAATGCTCGTTTCTTAATATTTACCAATTTTCAGAATAAGTATTGTACATCAATTATTTTGTTACCCAAGGTGTAATACATATAAGAAAGGCAAGTTTAATGCTTAGTTTGATTCTCTTTATTTACCAGTTTTCAGGAAAATTGAGTTGGTTCTTTCAAATTCTCTACAGGTGATTTTTCTTTCCTTTACTTTCCGCCCCCCAGGATCAGTAAGCACTCATTATTTTATCATTATAAATTAGTGTTTATCAGATATTTTCTTGATAGCAGACTCTTGCACAGAGAGAAGCGGGGCTAAATGTACATTTATGGAACATCTTCTAGGCACTGGGCTAGGTGCTCTCACATTACTTAATTACCATAGCAGTCTTGGAAGTAGGTGCCATGGTATCTGTTTTTTAAAGAAGACTGAGGCCCTCAGTAGCAGAGAGGCAAGTACAAAGTCATACAGCCAGCAAGTGGTCAAACTCAGACTTGTCTGATCCACGTGGCAACATGTAGCTTTTTTGAGTGAGGTCCTACAGACACTGAGTCACTAAGTAGGACTCACTGGTTACTGCACCAGCCTCCTATCTTACCTCTTATCATATATCCTCCTCAGGCATTACTGTTTTGTGACTCTAAGTTTGTCACTCTCATACTTGAAAAGCAGTTTCCCTGGAACTGGTGAATACCCTTCTGCCTTATAACCTAACACATAGATTTTTGTTGAACACATTTTATTACATTTACACATATGATTTCACTTAATGCAAATTTATCATGTTACATATAAAACTATATTTACACCCTCCCCCTGCCCCCCAGTCTCTCAGATCTTATCCTACTCATTCAGGTATATATGCTGAAAACCTAGATTGTATCTTTCTACATATTTTCCATACTTATACAATAACATATAAAGACATGTACTTATATAAACATATGTAAGATATGATTTGTTTTAAAAAATCAGATCATAACATACATACTTTTAAGCATCTTTTATTAAGATGTGGAAATTCCTCAATATCTTTTCCTTTAGCTCTAATTTCCTTAATAGTTTTCTAATATATTTTTCATAATGGTCTATGATCTTTAGATATACCAGCATTTATTAAAACATTCTACTATTGCTATGCATTCATTTGATGTTAGGTTTTTTTGGTTAGTGTTTGTTTTTTGTCAACATGAACAATGCTGCAATAAACATCTTTGTTCTTATGTCTTAATATACTGGTGCTTTTTATTTCTGTGGTTTAGATTCTTGAGAATGGGATTGCTGGGTCAAAAAATATATTATTTTTATAATAGATTTTGCTGGATTGCTTTCTAAAAGGCTGTAATAATTTACATTTACACAGCAATATTGGAGGGTCCTCTTCTTGCCCAGTATCCCTGCTAGAAACTTTGTGTCATAGTGATTTCTGCCAGGCTGAGCAGCATCAAATGATTATTCTTATTGTTATATTGATTTACATTCCTTAGTACAAGTGAGTTTAAATATCTTTTCGTGTTTATTGGCCACATGGATTTTTCTCTTAATACCGATTATATTCTTTACCGAATTTCTATAGGGTTTGTTCCCTTCTTGACAATTCGTAATCAAGTTTTGAATGTTACCCTAGTCAACTGAGCACAAAGAATAAGGAGGCTTTGGCTAGAAATAAATGATAAAGATTTATTCAAGGGTCTTAGGATTTGCAAATCATAAATGTAACTAGGCAATATTCAGAGTGTTTTGAAGAAAAAGAAGAAACAAAAACTGAGAGTTCTTATAGTAAAAAGTACATTCTTGAGAAGAATCAGTACTGCATTCTTAGCCTCTGGTTTAGTCCAAGATGATAATCTTCCAGATGTCTGGTGGTCTGGATAATGGATGTTGGGCACTCTGGATATGTAAACATTCTTTTCTGTATCCTTCAGATGGTTATCAGAGGGTATCTATAGAATTTATACATATGTATATGTGTATACACATATACATATATATAATCTTCAAGCATAACTAGAGAGAGAGTTCTAGTTAAGTTCCCAGGCTAGTTAAAGCAAGAATAGAATCATTTCCTCATTCCTCAACCTACTTGGTTTAAGTAATTTAGCAGCTTAAGTATAGTGACTCCATTTTCTTTTTCAATTTTTCCCTCACTTTCTGTCCACCGAGTTGCAAATTTATCTCAAGCTTATTTTCTATTGACATTGCTTATATATCTTTTTGCCATACAAAAAAGTGCCTTTTAAACAAGTCAAATATGTACATGTCTTTCTTTTTTAACTTCCAGGTTTCTCGTCTTGTTTAAGGTCTCCCCTACTTCTATATTTTATATGTAATCTCCAAGATTTTCTGAAAAAATTTTTTATATTTCATTTTTTTACACTTGAGTTTTTGATCCATCTGGAATTTATTTAAGGAAAATGATGCATTATATGGATACAATTTCATTTTCATCTAGATGGATAGCCGGGGCTTCTATTTATAATTATTTCTCATCCTTCAAGCATTTCTACGTTGACATGCTTTTAAGTATTAGTTTGATAGTATATGTATAGAATTTATGAATAAATAGATACATATACCTGTATTGGAACTACATGTTCAAAAACTTTTTTAAGCTGAAAGGGGTGCTTGATCAAAAAGTTTTGGAAACCATTGCACTAGACCATGAGCTCCTTAATGATGTTTTTCCTTATCTTTGAATCCATTGCTAAGACTGTCTCTGGCACATTGTATGTGTTCCAAAAATTGTTGTTAAATAATCAGATGAATGAAACTGCCATTGTCTGATGCATGTGTCTTAAGCAACACAGCCATTGAGAAACTTGACATTCCAGCTGTGTCCTGTGGCAAAATATCTGAGGCTAGAACAAGCAATGACTCATAATGACAAATAGTATAACTCCACTGGTCTTAAGTTCTTACATTTTTAATAGGAGAGTAGAAATTCTTAACATCTTAAAGACTTCCCTGTAATCCATACATGCTTATGAAACTGGTAATTATTTTTTATGAATACATCCCTGCTTTTTAAAGCTAGTTATTTACTCTCTGTAATGGCAGTTTGCTAGGAAGAATATCTGTATACTTTCATGTCAGAAGCATGATTATATTTTGGATTGTAAACTTTTAAGAGACAAAGACTACTGAACATATATTGCCACAAACCTAACAAGTCATCAGTTATTAGGAAAATCTCAAATGTCTTTTCTCTTTCTAATGTACAAATTAACATTAGCAAAAATAGCAAGTTTACGCTCCTGGGTAAATGAGTTGTTTTTAATAAGAATACTGAATGAAATTTCATTCACTCAGTCACTTGGATTATATTTAACCTGATTGTGCCCTTTGGACTTATATGTACTTTTTTTTACAGCTTTCTACATTTACAATTTCCTCCCCCGGCCCCGCCCTTTTTTTTTTCAGTTCCAGCAGTTGATTGGTTTGGTTGATTGTTGTAAATAAGGCTGGTGTTTCTATCACTGGACATTACCTTCATCTCTTTTTTCTATTTCAGACTCAGTGTTCACTTACCGCCACTCCCTTTTGTGACTTTGGGAAACAGAAACCCCGCCAGACTTGTTTTTGCTATAGGTCAAATGGTATGAAAAAGACTTTTTCTATTCTACTCTTATTTACTTCTTGAGCTTATTAGAAGGAAGAGAAGGATAACAACGAAAAAGGAGGACAAGGAATTTAGAGCAAAAGTAAACGTTTTGTTTTTAAATTCACTTACAGACGAATCAAAGTATTGGAGATGTTAGCATGGAATCAGTCCGGGAGATTTATTCTCACCCACGCTCTTTCTCCATTAGAGGGCTCTCGAATTTCCTCTGACTTTTGTATATGAGCTACATGGCAGAATTAAACTGTAAAAGAGAATCCAGAATCTATTCAGTGAGGTCACTGAGGGCAATGGATGGATGTATTATGCTCAGATTGGCCTGTGGGCTTTAGATTACACTTTAGAAAAAAAATGTTTTAAAAACCTATACCTAAACAAACAAACAACTTCAGTCACTGCCATCCATAAAACAAGTATATAAATCTTTACTTAGATAAACTAAATAGAAGACAATATTTAAAAAATACTTCACGACGAATTTGAGAAAACTCTTTGATGAGAAGTTACTTTCTCTTACATGAAAAAAAATCGCTCCAAAGTGGAAGTTACCATTTAAACAAAAAACTACTTTGCTGACTTTGCATTGCTAGGAAGACAGTGGACATGAGAAAGAAATGAATGAGATCCAAGAAATGCCTAATATAGTGCTAATGTTCTTAGAAAAACTTAAACTTTTTTTAAAGATTATGAATTAAGTCTCACAGAAGCGAATGAAATATTATGCAACTCCTTTAAGAGAGCTGAAAGAGTTGCTAGAGAAAAAAACGTTCAACTTGAATTTCTGAATGCAGGAACGGAGTTCTTCCTAAAATGGAACGCTGGGAGTTGTAGTCGGGAAAGTCCGACGATTTCTCTGCTGGAATGGAGTTTCTTTGCTTAGTGGACGGATAGGCATTTGGTCCAATTCAGAATTCCTGGGTTTTCATTGGAGCCTTTCGTTCAACACTTAGTGCATTTCCCTAGATCACCAATGAACGCTTTAGTATAAGAAAGCCTTCGAGGATTGGATGGTTTGTTCTCGCGTTGGACTACTATTAACCAATAAGAGGGCAGAACCGACGGATGTGTCAGGGTCACGGGGGAGAGTCTGTAGAGCTTTTTCCGCTGGCGCCCTGGCTCTTTGGCTTCTATAGTAAGTTTGCTGGTTTGTTGTCGCCGCGGCACCGGCTGTGAACCCAGGAACCCCCTCCGCGTCTCCGGGTCCCTCTACCTCATCCATTGGTGTGATCCTGATGGTGCGGCAGGCTGTGGACTCCTGAACCTCTGCAGCGGTATGTAGGGTACAGGGATGTTAGACAAAGCGGTGGAGCCTGGAAGGCCTCAGAGAGCAAACCCTGCCTGCACCGATTGGGCGAATCGGCTTGGGCAGGGGCGCTCTGCCTACCTTATCTGGACCCAGCAGTGCGTCTACCCCCCCCCACCCCCCGCTCTTTAAAGCGCCCTTGCTCCCATGTGTCCTGTAAAAGTATTAGCTGTGCCCATTTCTTCTCCATCCCCCGCAAGTCCGAATTTTACAAATCCTGGCGTTATTAATGAATGTCATCTCACTTTTTATCTCACCAGGTGGTTCTTTGGTAACTTTCTATTGGTTTTGTGCCTACATGTCTACACTAAGAGCAGAAGGACCTGGTTGTCTGACTTCATTCAAGAGAGACCAGTGTTTACATCTCTGTATTTTAAGAACCGTTATTGGGAGCATTAGTACTGTTAGCAACTCCTTTCGAGGTAGTGTACTGACATGTTAGGGCGGTGCAGAACATACCCCAATATCTGGCGGTATAAAATCCCCACAGGAGCAAGTATTGTTCTTGTTTGGTAATTGCCGATG
>NW_011888880.1:2209381-2225476 GCF_000151845.1 Pteropus vampyrus | reverse complement strand
TATTTGTGTGAAATTGATAGAATAACACAAAAACACGAAATGTATCTAATACATGAATTGAGATTAAAGTCCTCACTTTTGCTTACCTGTTTCCATTTTCTCAGCTCTTCCATAGCTATCTTATAAAATCTTGTATGTGAACTCATCGATCCATAGAAATAATAGTCATTTCACAGGATTTAGGTAATTCTCAGAGTAATGATATCAAGAATGTTAAATAAATATGAACTCTGACACTGAGGAATTCTCTCCCGAAGTTTTACATAAAAACCCATTGAATTTAGGGAAGCAACTTGCAGCTTCTGCCTGCCTTTCTTGCCTTCATTTAAGTGCTGTAGGAAATGCAGTGCTTGACCATAGCTTCTGCCTCTGCTGTTATGTTAGGATACTTGATGCCATGTGGTATTCCAACCTTTCACAGGCAGATCCTTATTTGAGCCCTCTCCTTATCAGTGGGCTTTGAACATTGAAAGTTTTAACTCTTTTGACTTTTGTTCATCTCGAACAGGTTTTTCACAGTCTTTCTCACTGAATAGTTAGTTCTAAGGACTCCTTAGGTGAGAATGGAGCTCTCCAGTTCCAAGGCCAGTGTTATATGCAAAAAACCATCACCCAGAGTATTTGGTTCTTAACTGTGACTTGGCTCTTGGGCCTTTGAGCCAGTAATTGGTTCTGCAGGTTCCATTTTGGATAGGGTCTGTGCTGGTGACAGCACAGAAAGCTCATGGGTAAACTGGTTTGTAAACAGGGATATAAAGGCAATTGATAACAGGAGCATCTAAAATGTAACATGTCCCCAAACCTTTTAGTCTTATCCTTATCCCTATATATTCAGTCTATTGTTCTTTATAAATCTCTTTTTATTGCCACAGTAACTATGTTTTCACTTTGAGAAAACTACCTGTGAAATACTATCCTGTTGAAGCCCTATTTTCTCTGAGTACTTTGTTTTGCATTTGCTTGTAGACTTAAAAATTATAAATTTAATGTATTTTATCTGGAATATGATTCTTTTTTTGCCACGTGATATGTGTTAAAGAACCTTAGTAGTGGTTTTAAAACTGCTTATTCCAATTTATTGAATAATCTTACTTTTTTTTATTGATTTTTGACTTCATTTAACTATAATTTATTGAGCATTTATTGTGTGCCAGGCACTAGTCTAAGCCCTTTACATGTATTTATTTCATTTGGACAATACACCTGCTATAATTAACCCCATTCTACAGATTAAGAAACTGAACAAAGAGTTAAATGATTTGCCTAAAATCTCAGTTATCAAGTGGTGGAGCCTGGGTCTGGCTGAGAGCCTACTTTCTTATATTGAATAAAAAAACTTATAAAAAAACTTTCCTGGGAATAGAATCTTTACTCCCCCCAACCCCCAATCCAAGTCCTATTGCTTTACTTTTAATAGCTTTGTATATTTTAATACCTTATATGGCCAGTTTTACTTTATTTTCCCCCAAAATAGCTTTACTAGCCTTTCTGGAGTTATAATCTTGTTCCGGACCTCCTCCTCCAGTTGGCATTGTTCAAATTTGCATTAAACTTATTAATTTGTGAAAAGTATTTACACCTCTGTATTCTTCCTCACAAGGAATATATTGTGTAACTTGGTTAATTGAAGTGATTAATTTTAACTTTCTGCTCATGTGAAAATTATTCTTCGATATTTTGTTTCTTTGGCTTTTGTATGTAACATTTTCTAAAATACCCTGTTTACTTTTATGGGGAAAAGGATATGCTGAATTTAAAAGAACTGTATGGGAAGTAGAGAGACCGCTGACCAGTTTAGCAGATAGTAAATAAGATTGTAATTCAGTTCTATACTAACTTTTGTCACCTGGGGCAAATTATTTAACTTCTCTGTGACTTTGAAATGAATTACCAAATTCTATTTCATTCTTCTGAATATGGCAAACTCTGAGGTGGACAGGTGTGTTTAGGTTTAGTTAAGGTTCACCATGACCTTCCAGACTCCACTGGCCTGAGGCACAGGATGAGATAACCTTTCTGGTTTCTTTGCTTTCAGCCTTCTTTGACTCTCCTTTTTCCTAGAGGATTTTATTTTTTTGCAGACACATTATGCTGGGTTTTGTTCATAGATGAATAAGAAAAACTGTCAGCCAGCCACTTTTCCCTGAGGTACTTGACTTAGGCTCCAGAAAACTTCAAGAGGAAAAAAGGCACTGGCAGTGTTACAATTTGAGAAGTGCAGCAAAGGTTACAAGCTTGCACTATAAAGACCTTGTTTATTGTGGTGCTGTAGTGTTAAAATATGTATTGCTAAAAAGGAATTTATTGGAATATTGAAGATGACATATGTTCTTTAAACATTGTGCATACATAAATAACTTGAATTTTTTTTTTAAGTCAGCTTCTTATGTTCATTTTACTTGTCTTAAGCTGTGGAATTGCCAGTGCTTTTTCGTGATTTAGATTCATCTGTTTCTTTCTAAAGGTGTTGTAATCTTGATTATTTAACAAATGCCATAAAATAGTTTAGCAACCTAGAACTAATTTTGCAAACCGTTTCTACAGAATTTAAGAAGATTTTGTTCATGTATATGGTATAGAAGATGAATTCTTCCTCTTCCATCATGAATGAAGAACCTGATGCTCTGTCGGTAGTTAATCAACTACGGGATCTAGCAGCAGATCCATTAAATAGAAGAGCCATTGTCCAGGATCAGGGATGTCTGCCTGGCCTTATTTTATTTATGGACCATCCCAACCCTCCTGTTGTCCACTCGGCTTTGCTTGTAAGTTGCATTTACCAGTTTCAATCTTAGTGTTATAATTTTGCAATTAAGTAGAATTTGAAGAAGTGACATGCTAAAAAGTTAGAAGTGACTGTAGAGGAAATAATAGTAAGTCTCTTTCTGTGTGGGCAAACATGTACGTGTCTAGACCTTTGACACAAATGGTAGCACACTACATGCATGGAATATTCTGCAACCTTTTTCCCTTAAATTTTAAGGATTATATCATATTAGTACAGATGGACACTTAAAAAAGCACTTAATTGTTTTGTTTTTATTTTGTAACAGTTTAATTAAGATGTAAATCACACACTATACAATTCACCTATTTAGAGTACCATTCAGTGGTTTTTAGTATATCCATACAGTTGTGCAGCCATCACCACTATCTATTTTAGAAAACGTTCATCATTTCAGAAACTACTCTTAACCTATTCCCCAGTTCCCTACCCTGCTTCTGTAAGTGGCTGCGACTTGCTATCTTTCTCTATTGACCCACTCCAGCAAAAATGCCTACATATATTTTATATGAATAGAATCATATAATATGTGGTTTTCGTGACTGGTTTCTTTCACTGAGCATAATGTTTTCAAGGTTCATCACATTGTAGCATGTATCAGTACTTCATTACTATTTATGGCTGGATAATATTTCATTGTAGGGATATGCCATATTCTGTTGGCATAAATGTTGAATGGATAAATTCATCAGTAGATGAATTATATTGTTTTAATATAAGATGGGAAGGAAAGATAAGGAAAGGAGAGGAAAAGCAAAACATACAGGATCATAAATACATAAGGAATTATGAGAAATTGGGGGGATAGAGAAACATGTTAAAGAACAACATAGGGCAATCAAGCAAATTCGGAATGTGATCATTTCTGAAGGACAAATAATCTGATTCCATAAACAGTAAATGGCATTAAAAGGAAAGACAGTGGGGGTAGAGGAGAAGAAGGGATAGCAGTAACTGTTATAGATTAAAAGAGACTTAAGGGATGCATCAACCAGGTGTAATATGTAGACCTGATTTAGATCCTGATTTGAACAAATCAACTATAAACATTTTTAAATACCTTGAAATATTATAGATCAGATAGTAGATGATATTAAAGAACATTAATACTTTTGCAGGGTTTTATAATAATATTCTCATTAAGTTAAAAAAAAAACCCCATTAACTTCTTAGAGATGTACTGAAGTATTTACAAATAAAGTTATACTTTTTCTGAGATTTACTATAAAGTACTCCAGTGTGGTTACTGGTAGGGGAGATAAATGAAACCCAATTGCCAAGTGGTTGATAATTGTTAAATCTGAATAATGGGTACACAGAGGTCACCACACATTTTCTCTCTACTTTTATGTCTTTTAAAAATTTTCATAACAATGTTTGAAAGAAAGTTAATATAATAGAAAATTTTAAACTCACTCTCCTTTACTTAAGGGCCCATGATTAATTCTCATTTAGTCTAATTTTACAAGTTCTTCCAGAAAAATAATCTTGGCTTTTCGTTTTCAAAAATCAGACTGCATTATATAGATTTCCCTTTTTACCTTCATAGAACGAAGTTAACAGGCAAAACAGACATCGACATTGCATAAAGGATGAGAAGAGTGTGTTGATCTAGATAAGGACTTGGGGTTGAAACAAGTTTTTTTTTAATAGACTAGACTTGAACCTGTTTAAATTCAGAAGGCAAGAGGTTGCTAGAGAGAAGTTTGAGAAGGCTCTCATAGTTGCAGAAAATGGGAAAGGTTGCTAAGAATGGTGAGTTTGTTCATAGGTGTTCAGGGGCTGATTACTTTGGTAATAACTGAATGATATGATACTTATGGCTTATGAAACTCCTTTTTCATCCCCCTTCAGGCCTGCTGTAGGCTCTGAGGGCCAGATGGTTGTATTTGTTCAGGGCTGATTCTTGGCCAGGTAAGTTGGACAGAATGACTACGCTAGAGAGTTTAGGATTTTGGCAAGAAAGTGGCTGAAATGATAGATGGTAGGTGGTAGGCTGAATCGGAAGGAAAGTTAAGTTATGGAGGGACAGAGCTAAGGAGGAAGTAGAGCGATTGGTGGGTAAAAATTCCTAAAGAGGTTGAACAGATGTCGTGTTTTTATAATTTCACTTTATCTTCACTATTGGGTTATTAGCTATACCCTTTTAAAAAAAAATTGTTTTTGTGTGGTTGCTCTAGATTTACAATATACATCTTTAGCTTATCACAGTCTACCTTTAAATAAAACATACACTTCATGTGTAATGTGAGAAGCATGCAACAGTTTATTTCCATCTCCACCCATCTTTTTTGCTATTTTTTGTTATACATTTTACTTCTACATATGTCAAAAAATCTACAGTATTTTTGCTTTAAAGTTATCTTTTAAAGAGATTAAAATTTAAAAAATCAAATGTATTTTATATTTATCCTTATATTTACCATATCTGTCATTCTTCAATCCCTAATATAGATTCACATTTCTATTAGTGTCCTTTTTATTCTGCCTAAAGAACTTTAACTTTTTATGTATTGTGAGTTTGCTGGTGGCTTTTTCTTTAGTACTTTAAAAGGTATTGTTTCCTTGTCTGTCTTAGAGGATTTCTAACACGACTGTCATAATTCTTAACTTTTGTTCCACTCTATATAATTCCTTTTTCTGGTTTCCTTTGTGACTTTATTACTGATTTTCAGCAAACGATAATGACGTGCTTGAAATGGATGGTTTCCTTGGGGTTTTGTTTTGCTTGGAATTTGTTGAGCTTCTTGGGTCTGTGGGTTTATAGTTTTCATTAATTTGGGGAAACTGTCTTTTATTATTTTTTCAAGTTTTTTCTGTCTCCTCCCTCTTACTCTACTGAAACTCAAATTACATGTGTGTTAGATATTTCATGTTATCCCACAGGTCTCTGTTGTACTGCTTTTTTTTTTTTTTCAATTTTTTTCCCCTCTCTTAAGCTTCATTTTGGATAGTTTTTATTGTTACATTTTAAAGTTCACTAATCTTTTTTTCCTGTAGTGTCTAATCTGCTGTTAGTCTTATCCAGTGTGCTATTCACTTCAGATAGTTATGTTTTTGTCCTATAGAAGTTACATTTAGATCTTTTTAATATCTTCCATTTTTTCCTCACCACGTTCATGTCTTCCTACTCACCCTTGAGTATATGGAGCATATTTATAATAGCTGTCTAATTTCCGATATTCTCTTATTTTCTAATTCCATCTCTGTCATTGTTTGGTCTGTTTTTATTGATTTTTCTCTCTGGTTATGGGTCATATTTTCCTGCTTTGTATGCCCGGTAATTTTTAATCAGATGTCAGACATTTTATGGTTTTCGGTTTTCAGATTTTTTTGGTATTCCTATAAATTTTCTTGAGCTTTGTTCTGGGTTGCAGTTAAGTTACTTGGGATGAGTTTGGACTTGCTCTCAGGCTTTGTAGAGTGAGTCCAAGCAGCTATATCTTATGATATTCCCACTACTAATGGGAGGCTCTTCTGAGGATTCCCCTTGATTCCTCTATGCATGTGAGGTCTTTACACCTCTGGCTGGTGGTACCACAAACTTCCCAGCCAGTGTGAGCTCCAGGCAGTGTTTCTTTCCTTGGTAGTTTTATTTACTAGCCCTATGGCCTTTTACCCCAGGCATGTGCAAACTAATATTAAATCAAAGATTCTTGGGGACCCCTTCAAGAGGTCTCTGGAGCGCTCTTGCTGTTGAGATTCCTCCTCTCTGTTGTTCTCCTTTGCAAAATCTAGTGCCTGAAGTGTTTTCTGACACCAACCAATTAATTCTCTGATCCTCTGTGGACATCAGCTGGTGTTTGACAATATAATTCAATTCTGACACTACCTGAAGCTAAGTATTAAACTCCTCAGGTTTAAGGTTTAGTCCCACAAGACTGCTCTCACTTTAAAGGCTAGTCGCAAGTATCAGGTCACCATATTTCTGACTGAACTGCCATAAATTGGGTGTTACAATGACCCTGTCCTCAGGTTTGATAATTTACTAGAATGGCTCACAGAACTCAGGAAGCCACTTTACTTATGTTTACCAGTTTATTATAAAGGATACACATGAACAGGTTCATAGGGCAAGGTCTGGAAGGGCCCCAAGCACAGAAACTTCTGTCTCTGTGCAGTTGGAGTGTGCCACTCCTTGCAAGTGAATGTAGTCACCAGTTTAGAAACTGAATTTCCTTGTTCAGGTGTTTTTATAGATCTCAACCCCTTCTTTATGAATAACAGAAGACACTCCTGCCCCTTAGAAAATTCAAAGGGTTTTAGGAGCTCTGTGCCAGGAACCAGATAAAGACCAAATATTTTGTATTATACTGCACCACACCAACATCCCCAACTCTGATCTCTGCCTCCCTAACTCCACAAGACCAGTGGGCTCCATTTGGGTACCCCTCTGTGCTACAGTCTGGAAACTTCCTCCAAAGCAGTGAGATGGGAAAATTCTAGGGCCAACTTCATCATTTCCCTTCTCTCGGGGATTACAGTTCTGTGCTGCCTCTTGTCCAGTGTGTTTAATATCTGTTGTCCCGGTTATTAGTTTTTATGGAGGGACAGCAGTCCCATGGCAGTTAATCTTTTATGGGAGTGAGTGAAAATCGAGGTAGGAGTAGTTGCGGAAAGGATAGGAGATTGCAGTCAGGGATTGTTGAATTTGTGATTTCATAGATTGTATCATTTTGCATAATGACCAGGCACTTTGGAAATGGAGTATAGAGGACCAGTAAAAAATGCGAAGGTCAGTGGACTGAGATGGCAGTGCTTTGGATGGTGTAGTTCATGGAGGTGTTCTCCTGAGAATCAAGTACCAAAGTCTTCCATGAATGATGAGAGATTAGGAGGTCTGTAGAACAGCTAATGAAATCCCTAAAGAATTAGCATGTGAAGGAAATACGTGCAAAAATGTACTTTAAATCTTAAGAGGAGCTCCCTAGAAAAGTTGAACTCAGAAAATAGAAATTCGTGAGAGTGAGTTCTTTTACTTTTCAATTAAAAAAAAAATAAGACATTTTAAAGGCGAATTGTAAAAATAGAAACTGTTGATTCCATATAAGTAGTTAGTTGTGTATTGTCCCTCTCAGCAGTTTAATTCATATGTAAAAAGCATCTAGGAAAATGATGGCTGTTGGGACTACGCCCTAAATTAATGAATGGAATATAGGTGTTTGCGTCCTCGACAAGATGATGGTGAAAATAAAACCGGAACAACCTAGTTTTGACTTTGCAGATAAGTTGGAAACCTTCATTTCAAAGAGCAGATTCAGCTACTCCAGCTGAAAGGATCATCTCTCCCCCAGGGGACTGCCTGATTATCACACTTAAGAGTTTCTGAACACTTCAGAATCAATGGATTCTAAAAACGAAAACCTATTTTTCTCTTTTTCTCTTGCAGTAAGTTAGTTGTGGGTTTAATTTTGGGTAATCTGGATGTGGGAATTAACCTATTACTGTTTCTGCTGTAGGCTCTTCGATACTTGGCGGAATGCCGTGCTAACAGAGAAAAGATGAAAGGAGAACTGGGTATGATGTTAAGCTTGCAAAATGTTATACAGAAGTAAGTACAATAGTTAGTTTCCAAACAGAGTAGAAACTTGGATCTTCCTATTAAACGTATACTGGCTGATATATAATTTTACTGATAAAAAAATTTTAAGTTATTTTTTTATGGTGGCATTAGTTAACGAAATCCAGTAAGTTTCAGCTGTACATTTTAACAGTAAGGCATATATATATTTACATTGTGTATTTTGAAGTTTTTATTCTAATATAAGGGCATGCTTTTTGTGATTTATATGTCCAAAAATGTTCTGATGGTCAGTGTTCTGATATTCTTAAACATTGATATTAATGGTTCTTAAGAAAATGCTCAAATTTTAAATGTTGATAAACATTGTGCTTATGAATATTTTTTAAAAAGAAAAATCCTACCTCGTGTGAAGTTTTGTTAAGTAAATTGATTTTCTAACAAAGCAACGCATTTGAAAATAGACAGTATTATAGTACAGTACAAAATTATTTTGTTACTTCATCCTGGTCTTAAAAGAATCTTTATTAGTGTCATACAAAAAAGAGGTTTTAGTAAGGTTTTCCTGAACATCATTGAGAGGTCTCAGAGACTTAGAACTATTTAATTTGAATTTTAGCAAATGGGTGGCTTTTAATTGTGTCTCTCATCTTACTAAGATTTTCATATCCATTGTTTCATTTTATTATTTATGACTTTCTGAGGTAGGTTTGACAGATAACAGTTTTATGGGTGTGGAAAATACAGAGGCCAAGTTACTTATCTGTGGCCCTTCAGCTGTGTTGCCTCTGGGGTTGTCTGGTTTGTTCCTTTCTTAGGCCTTGCTGATTTCTTTGTAGAATGCTAGAAATTGAAGATTCACTGTTTTGATATTTCCAAGAGAAATATCTAGAAGAAAAAGGTAAGCTTTCCGAGGCTTTCTTTTAAGTTTATTCTGTATCTTGATCTTGTACAGGAAAGGCTGCCTTTAAAATTATAATAAGTAACCACTTAATTTATTTGTTTTTTTTTTAAACTTATTTTGCAGTTTCTTTGGCTTGAGTGGTCACAAAAGTTCTTCTATAATTGCCAAATACTATAAGTTGAATTATATTAGTGGAGAATTATCTAAGCTGATTTCCAAGGCAGTGTTTTTTTGTTTGTTTTGTTTTGTTTTTGTTTTTTAGTGTTTTTGGCTTCTAGATAAATTTTATATTATTAATCTTATTTTTTAGAGATTACTTAAATATTTGTTCTCATGGGGTCACCTACCTGATAGGCTAATTCTTTGGTGTTTTCATCTTTGACAAGATAGAGACTGAAGTTCTTTTCTTGTTTTTATCAGGTGATCAGATAGGAATAAATAAAAGGAAATATTGACTGCCATCAACTGTGTTAATCCTTGCCTATCATTTGAAGTCAGTTTCCTTAGTGAAAATTTAGATTCTAGTTCTGACTTGAGACAGATCCTTTTTTTGCCCTTCAGTTTCCTTATCCATAAGCCTGAAATGACATCTGCAAAGTAATCGAGGATCCAATGGGATGATATATATAGAAATGCTTTGTAAATTCTCAAATGTTGTGTAAAATATGAGGTCACATTATTCTTATTTCCAGTATGCTTTAATGCCATATTAGTTAACTATTTTGGCACAGTTCTGTTGGAAACAGTGAAAGGTTTAAGCATAATATAGATGCTTCTGTAGGGCTGTTTTATTCATATGATGAACTTAAGGTTGTGTATTCCTTTAACAGGTATAGTTGTTGAAGTCGAAAATAGGTAGTAAAAATTTTTAAATATTAGAAATTTGATGAAAAATTAATGTTGATTTATTAAAATAGACTTCAAATTTGAACTTTAAAGATATAGAGCAAGTTTTAGAGATATAAAATTAACCTATAAAACAATTTTTTGATTGTCTAAGGTTGTGATATGTGTGTATGTGTGTGAATATATATAAGTGAGAGATACATCTGTAAAACAGGAGACTACTTGTATCTTTTTTTTTTTTAAGAGAAGTGGTATGTCAGTTGAGATCGTTCTATTTGTGTATCTAGGAAGGAGATACTGAGGTAGAGTTAAAGCTGGAAAAGGTTAGTTGTGGGGTAAGGTCTGTAAAGATAAAGGAGGATGAAGCAAGATTAAATTAGTCTTTAGACTATAGGCAGATTGACGTCTGTAAAAGGAAGGTGGACAGGAAACGGAATGGGACAAGGAGTCTCAGATTGCAATGCAAGTCCGACAGCCAACTCAGTGGGGAGCTCCAGAGCTAAGATTACCTTGTAGGTGAGTTTTCATTAGGCAGAAATGGCTAGGCCTAAGCCCCCACTGCTCTGTCATTGTCTGGGGGCTGCCCTGAAAGAGCTAGGTTTTGGAATAGAGGATTGGAAGGTGGATGTGATGAATTTCAGAGCCACCGCAGCTGGTGGCTGTGCTACTGGACTTCCTGCAGCTGAAATTCAGATTTCTTTCTTAAAGGGAGATCCACGCAGTGTATTTCCATGACTGTCCCAAGTGGCTTTAAAGTATAGCTTTTAGAACAATGTGGTAATTGTTGCTGCCTCTTCCAGTAGTAAGACAGATGTACATTTGTATATTCTATTACTATAATTTGGTCCTATAGCCCTCTCAAATATGGAGATATAATGTAAGAATTCTTTTACAATTTTGCAGCTCATTTGGCGATCTTAGATTTGAAAGTTGCCTTTCATGCTTTTTAAACGTCACCCACATTTACCAAAATAACCATCTTAGAAGTTTAGCAGTATAATTAAATGTTAAAAGTATGTGTTTTGGCTTGTAAACCTCAAGACATGAAGTATTGGATCAGGCTTTGGTTCAGCATGTTTAACTTTGTGTTGTGAACTATCTCATGGCTTGGACACAATTTTTTTTTAAAGAAATTAGATTGGCATTTTTATTATCTCTTCATTTACTTGTTTCTTTTGGGTACTATCTATTAAAAATCCTTAAAAATCAAAATGAAAAGTTTTTTTTTATCATATAGAGCAAGGTGAGTTTTATATACAGTAGTCTCCCCTTATCTGTGGTTTGGTTTTCCGTGATTTCACTTAACCGCAGTCAACTGCAGTCTAAAAATATTAAATGAAAAATTTCAGAAAATAAACAGTTCCTAAGTTTTAACTCGTGCACCATTCTCTGTAGTGTGATGCAGTCCCGAGTCTGCCCGCATCTTCTTGCCGGGGCGTGAATCATCCCTTTGTCCAGCGTATCCATGCTGTAGATGCTCCCTGCCCATTAGTCTCTTAATAGCCTGTCTCAGTTATCAGCGGTAGAGCACTGCTTGTGTTCAAGTCACCCTTATTTTACTTATTTATGGCCTGAAAGCTCAAGAGTAGTGTTGCTGGCAATTCAGATATACCAAAGAGAGGCCATAAAGTGCTTCCTTTACGTGAAAAGGTACGTATATGTAGGAAAAAACATAGTATATATAGGGTTCAGTATTATCCACGCTTTTGGGCATCCACTGGGAGGGTCTCAGAATGTATCCCTTGAGGATAAAGGGAGGACTACTGTATGCATAACCGATTTGAAATTTTAAACATACATTCTTTAAACATTATTTTGTATTTTGACATTTGTGTTACCAAATACAGATTTTATTACTGTTCTAATGTAACTAGTATATGAACTAATTGGCATCCCATTTTTATATAAGTCACCTTGATAAACTGTAGCACAAAAGATCAGTGTTCTATCTCAAGATAATTATTCTCATTCAGGACGGGATTCCTATCAGTATCTCTCTTTAGGAGTACTGAATTAGGAGGAGAATTTAACTATGATTCAATGGAATTAAACAACTAAGGAAGTATAAGAAAGATCTTCCCATATCCCAGAAAGAGCTACAGAACAAAGAAAATGTATTGTGAAGGGATACTTTATTGACTGAAGAGAAACCTTCCATCTGGCAGTGGTCAAAGAGGAAACCAAAATAGCAGAAGTAGGTAGGGAGAGTGGAGGTTATTTTCATGTGGGAAGTAGAGGAGAATATTGTATAAAATAGGGAAAATTCTGCATTCTAGAGTTTTTGTCCCTTAATCACTGTAATATGGTTTTCTACAGAATATTGCTGAGATTTTAACATGTTATTCAACAGCAGGTTTTACTTGTGTGGTCAGATTGGTGCTTACAGATCAACAATTGGATTGACTTCAAAGTCACCGTTACTCTCAGTTTTTTATTTGTGAAGAGAATTTCAGATTCTCTGTCACTCAGAATGAATCTGGCATTATGTTCTAATTTAAACTCTTCTATAAATAAAAATTCGTCATTAGAGGTTAGAACCTTTTTACATTTTATTTTAGTTCTGGATCCCTATGTGAAGAGAATTTTCAAAATGTCAACTTAGGAAAACATTTGAACCCAGTTGAAGACATTTGTTAATTGGTATTTCAGGAGTAATACTTCTGATACAAGATGCATTTTATAAAAGCACATGTGAATATCTAACATGAAGTATACTAGAAATAAAAACCACTTTAATAAAATGTGGCATTGCAACTTTAAAATATCTCATTCATCTGGAGAACTTGCTAAAATTCTAGATTTTGAAACAGTGCCATAATAAATGGTGGTCTATTCTTCTTGCTAAAATCTTGGATGAGAAGTGTGTGCTTCATTTCTTTATGCATTTTTTCTATGTTCTTTTACTTTTTAACATGTCATCTTAAATCTTATTACAAGTATGTGGTGTGTGGCTTATTTGTAAAAACTAGAAAATACGAAAAGGAAGAAAACCCATAATGCCATTTATCTTTTCATTTAAATATGAATATATACATATACATATATTTTTTAAACTTTAGATTGAAATGATATCAAACTTATAGAAAAGTTGTAAAAACGGTACAGTGCCTTGAGACCCTACATCTAGATTCCCCAAGTTTTAACATCTTACCATTTGCTTTACCATTTAATATTTACTTTATCATTCTCTCTCCATACATGATGTACATGATGTTATTTAGTACATATATGTTCATAATTTTTATGTGTGTGTATATATGTGTGTGTATTCATTGTGAAGTATGTCTTTTAAGATTAAAAAGTGCCCTTTAGCATGTTTACTGCTTGGATTTGTTTGATATCAGTACACAACCCCTGTTCTCGTTTCTATGTTTGCCCATTGCTTTATTTCTGAATCACTTTTTAAAATTGTCTTGTTTTGTGAGTCAAATTGAAAATCTTTTTCTTTTGATTGGTGAGCTAAGTCTGTTTACACTTATTGACTGATACCTTTCATCTTAACTCATTTTTGTTGTAGTTACCATGTATATTATGTTACAGTAGTTGTCTTTCTCTGCATGATGTTTTATTTTGAAAATGTCTTCTGATACTTAGAAAGATTTGTTTTATTGTTATAGTGGTTGCCTTTGTACTTATACTTTTAAAACCTGTTCTAAGTTGTCTGTTTTCTTGGTTAAACTTTTACTCTTTTGCTTGTTAGTATTTAATGAGAATCATTTTGACCCCCACCTATTATGCATTTTGTAGTCACTGAGCTTTTTCTCCTTTCCTCTTTTCTTATCCCTTCTTTTTTTTAAGTTGCATTATTTCTGCTTTGTCAGAACATTTATATATTCTTACATCCTGTTTCCCACATTTATCTTAAACTTAGATTTACAGTTAAATATGTAAAATGTTCATCATCAGTCCTTCTGTTAAAGTTCTCCCAATCATCTCTTGGTTGAAGCTCATTCTCTAGTAGATCGATCAAGAAAGGCTCAAGTCTTCTATGAGTTCTTTCATATTTAATTTTTTAATATAACCTTGACACTCGAAGGACAACTAGACTGGATCTGTGGCTCACCTTTTGTTTTCCTGAGATTCTCAAAAATGCTGTTCCATTTTGCTTTGATATTTTATGTTTTGAGAAGCCTGATGTCAACCTATCTTATAAAAGATAGAGACAATAGTAATACAGTAAGCCCTCTCTTAACGTCCACATGTAATGACCAATTTTACCTTAGGCTAATTGATATAAACAAGAGTTAAGTTCCTATGGCATCTCATAAACATTATAACAAGATGACATTGAATAAAACGATATAATTCAAGAGCCTGCTGTAATTTACTTAATATCAGGAGCACTCTTCCATATAATCGTTTTCCTGCAATATCATTCTAAATGGCTGCAGTTCTATTCCACATCCTTTATAGTTTTTTTTCCAGTGTCTTTTGTAATTACTTAGAACAGAAGTTGGCAAGTTTTTTTCTGTAAAAAGGCAGATAGTAAATATTTTTGCCTTTGATGGACAGACAATCTCAGTTGCAACTACTCAGCTCTGCCTATGTGGGTCAAGCAGCCATAGATGGGATGTAAATAAATGGGCTTTGGCTCAAGGATCATAGTTTCCCTGCCTTGGAAGTCATCGTTACCTAAACGGAGCTGTTGACTTCCTTCTTAGAACCCTTTTCAAGTTAGGATTTTTGTGTTAAAAGATGAGGGATAATTTTCTGGGTTGCATAAATGTTACAAGAACATTTTTTCTTGGCAATTAACACAGGGGGAAAAAATGCAAAACCAACTGCAAAAGGTAACATGAAGTTTTTAAAATAGCAAGTCTCTAACAGTAAAATAGTATATTAATTGCTTTCATGAAGTATGTGGAAGTCTTAACTGACTGTTATGGGCAATAGAAAATGTTATTAGCAGCATCTAGAATTAGAGTGAATTGCTGACCAATAAGGAAATATTATATTTATATTCAGAATGAAAATTATTTTTAATGTATAATAAAGATCAGAGTTCACCTTTTAGTTGTGCTTTATGAACAGTGTTTTGAATTTTTTTCAGTATAGATAACTAATTAGAAAAAGTGGTGAGGAATCAATATACTTCATTATGGAATAGTAAATTACTGAGAGCAAAATTCCAATTACTAAATGAAAGAGCCTTTTAATATAGTCTTTTTTTCTAATGTCAGATTTTAAAGACTGAACTAAATCCAGGGCATTAATCAGCTCTTTTAATTTTCCTAAGAAGATTAGGGCAATTAATACTTGCTTAATTATACAGTGTCTCTTACATTTATGGCCGAAAGTACTGTATAACTCTGGACTTTTTTAAAGGGGAAGGTAGCTTTCAAATTTGCAGATGCTCTTGGATTTTTCTTTTTAGTTTTAAAAGCATATTTTTAATTTGAGGAAATAATTATAATTGATTTGTTGATCAGCAATATGCATATTTGTGATACTCAAATAGTATCCAGATCAAGAAGTAACTTGGTTTGTAAATCATTTTTGCTTAAATGCTTTTGTAAATTTTGTAAATTTTTTTTGCCTAAGACAGAATTTTACTTAGTTTTAAAAGAGATCTGGGTCTATACATAGAGGTTTTCTCTTAACTATTTCACAGGAAGACTAGCAATAAAGTTTAGTTCTGAGGTACACCAGAAGAACATACTTAAAATAAGTGAGATCGTCATGTTGCTTTGATTATGTTATCCTTTTAAAATCTTTTGGTTTTAAGTAGATAGAAATTGAAAATCTTCCAGAAAGAAATTTATTACTGTATGAAAATGATGAAACTTTGAAACTGAAATAAGGATGTTAAAAATGGCAGTGGTGGGAGTAGTTATTTCATTTAACCATTTTTGCTAATCTGTCATCTGTAATTGTTATATCTAAATAGGCATAGTCTGTATGATTCTATAGATGAAGTTAATTTTATTGTAAAATCATAATACCTGTATAGGGGATAATTTTATTGTAAATCCTCAACTTTCTAACAAAGTATGAGTAGCCTCTGTAGCTGTACAGGCAGTCATAAATGCACATGTGTCA
>NW_011888880.1:2206828-2209331 GCF_000151845.1 Pteropus vampyrus | reverse complement strand
TTCTCTTAACTATTTCACAGGAAGACTAGCAATAAAGTTTAGTTCTGAGGTACACCAGAAGAACATACTTAAAATAAGTGAGATCGTCATGTTGCTTTGATTATGTTATCCTTTTAAAATCTTTTGGTTTTAAGTAGATAGAAATTGAAAATCTTCCAGAAAGAAATTTATTACTGTATGAAAATGATGAAACTTTGAAACTGAAATAAGGATGTTAAAAATGGCAGTGGTGGGAGTAGTTATTTCATTTAACCATTTTTGCTAATCTGTCATCTGTAATTGTTATATCTAAATAGGCATAGTCTGTATGATTCTATAGATGAAGTTAATTTTATTGTAAAATCATAATACCTGTATAGGGGATAATTTTATTGTAAATCCTCAACTTTCTAACAAAGTATGAGTAGCCTCTGTAGCTGTACAGGCAGTCATAAATGCACATGTGTCATCTGTGCAAATTGTTCTTTTGAATAAGTGGCAGTTTCTCTCCTCTCTTACCACTGGTATGGGAACTAGTAGAACAGATTTATGAGAGAATTAAGCCCTAAAGCCCTAAGGAATCCATTAGATGTACAGATTATCTTTCCTGTGAATCTGGAATGGTTCTAGCTCTATAATTGAGAAAATAGTCACCCAGGGTTTTTTTTTTTTTTTCCGTAGCTTTTTTTGTAGTTTTTTCCTCTTAAATTCATGAGTGCCTCTAACTAATGTCCTCATATTCTTTACAACTTGTGGTTGCCTAGTATTTAAAATATCTCAGAACTGCAGTGACTTCTTCAATAAACTGTAAAATAGTTATTGGAAAAGTGCTGAGACATCTAAAAAAAAAAAGTCTTTTCATAGCTTCCTGCAATATAGAGCCAAAATCATTCAAAGTAATTGATGTTTGTAGTCAGCAATGGCGCCAAAAAAGCACCTGGCATAGTGAATTGAGAGCCTGGAAAATTGCCAGATTAGCACCCCTGGAAGAGAAGGTCTTTATAGCTAGGATGTGTACGGTTTGAATATCAGAAATTGAAGTATTCTTGCTCATTCAGTAAACAAATGAATTGCAAAAAAATTTTGTTAGGCTTTGTGGAAGGTACAGAGGGAATACACCCCTATTCTTGAAGAGAAAGAAATAGAAAATTAAGATCAGTAGTATACGGACAAGCATGATGATACTTTGAATTCAGAAGCATGAATGAGGTGTTGGGCAGGGGGAGGCTTCATAAAATGATGGTGGGTGAACTGAGCCTTCAGGGGAGAAATAAGAGTTTGAAAGAGAGGCATTTATAAAAAAGGACACAGTGATATGTTGGTAAACCTTAGTTGGTGGAGGACAGATTTTAGAGGCCTTGAATGTATATGAAATGGTTTGGACTTAATTGAGGCCATTTATAGGTGAAATGAGTACTATTTTCTTATAGTTCTGTGTGTACATATTGTTAATTCAGTTAATAAGAATCATTAGATCTCTGCTGTCCAATTTGGTAGCCACTTGCCACATGTGGCTATTTAAATTGAAAGTAAATAAAGTTTATTTCTTTAGTTGGGCTTGACACATTTCAGGTGCTCAATAGCCACATCTGAGTGGACAGTACAGATAAAAAAACATTTCTTCAATGCAGAAAGTTCTGTTGGACGGCATCTCACTAGTTGTTTATGTGAGGATCTATAGCAGGATTTATAAGTTTAAGAATAAAAATGTTGTTTGAGTTTTATGATACATGTTTCGTAAAAGACGTAAAAAATATGAATTAAGAAAGAATCAGTTTGAATTTACTAAGAAATCTTTTTATTGAAATAACTCTGAGTGATTTCGAATTTGTTTTCTCACTTTGGATTTTTATATTTAATTGAAGGTCAGAGTACTTTTAAATTGAGAGTTGAATGTGAGTGTTAATCCAGGGACTTGTTATATCCTGATCTTTTTAGTTGATTTCCTATTTAATTAACGATCTCGATTAAAAGTGCTTTAATACCATTGTAGTGATGAGTTTTGAATCTCAATGAACAATGGGTTTAAAAGAAAATGTGAAGACTTTATTATAGAGTAGGTACTTCTGCATTACTGATTATTCTAGGATTCACTGGTATTTCTTTTAAATTGAACATCAGAATGAAATAAACAAGTCTTTGCAAACTTGAGGACTAATATTACAGAATCAGTAGAAGAGACAAGACTAATTTATTAATTTATATATTTCTTTTCAAGGACTACAACTCCTGGAGAAACAAAACTGCTGGCTTCTGAAATCTATGACATTCTTCAGTCTTCCAATATGGCAGATAGTGATAGTTTCAATGAAATGAATTCACGTCGAAGGAAAGCTCAGTTCTTTCTGGGAACTACAAACAAACGTGCCAAAACAGTGGTTTTGCATATAGATGGTCTTGATGATACGGTAAGACTTTACAAAAGGTTCTTAAGATGGGAAAGAGAAATATGTTAACTAAATAGTTTCCTTAGTGTCATCTGCTAACAGTCTTTAAGAATAAGTCCTAATATCAATATTTTATG
>NW_011888880.1:2189247-2206778 GCF_000151845.1 Pteropus vampyrus | reverse complement strand
TATTATAGAGTAGGTACTTCTGCATTACTGATTATTCTAGGATTCACTGGTATTTCTTTTAAATTGAACATCAGAATGAAATAAACAAGTCTTTGCAAACTTGAGGACTAATATTACAGAATCAGTAGAAGAGACAAGACTAATTTATTAATTTATATATTTCTTTTCAAGGACTACAACTCCTGGAGAAACAAAACTGCTGGCTTCTGAAATCTATGACATTCTTCAGTCTTCCAATATGGCAGATAGTGATAGTTTCAATGAAATGAATTCACGTCGAAGGAAAGCTCAGTTCTTTCTGGGAACTACAAACAAACGTGCCAAAACAGTGGTTTTGCATATAGATGGTCTTGATGATACGGTAAGACTTTACAAAAGGTTCTTAAGATGGGAAAGAGAAATATGTTAACTAAATAGTTTCCTTAGTGTCATCTGCTAACAGTCTTTAAGAATAAGTCCTAATATCAATATTTTATGTTGATAAAGTAGGGCATTTTGTGCTAATGGGGTCAGTTAATCAGAGGACATAATAATTTTAAATATTTATGCCCTAATAATAGAACTTCAAAATACATGAAGCGGAACTGACAGAAATGCAGAGAGAAATAGATCTACAGTTAGAGCTGGAGATTTGAATACCAATCTGTCCATAGAACAAGTATACAGAAAATCAGTAAGGGTATAGAAGACTCAAATACACTAATAACTAACCTAATTGATATTTATACAGTACCCCACCCAACAGCAAGATAATATTCATTCTTTCAAAGTACACGTGGGACATTTACCAAGATTGCCTGCCTGCCTCTCTTCTTCCCTCTCTGCCTCTGTGCCCTCTTTCCCTCTTTTCTTCTTTTTTGTTGCTTGATTTAGGGTTTATTTTATATATATTTTAACTTATCACAGTCTAACTTCAATTAATATTACAGTATTCTCCCCTTATTTGTTGGAGATACGTTCTAAGACCCCCAGTGCATGCCTGATAAGCAAATACTACTGAACCTCATATATATTATGTTTTTTCTTGTATATAACATACCTTTTCACTTAAGGGAAGCACTTTACGGCTTCTCTTTGGCATATATGAATTGCCAGAATTACTAACTCTGTGCTTTGTGGCCATTATTAAGTAAAATGAGTGTTACTTGAACACGAGCACTGCAATGTCATGACAGCTGATCTGAGAACCTAGAGGACTACTAAGTGACTAACGGGCGGGTAGCATATAAAGTGTGGATACGCTGGACAAAGGGATGCTTCATGTCCTGGGCAGGACAGAGCAGGATGGTGTGAGATTTCGTCATACTACACTACTCAGAACAGTGCACAATTTAAAACTTATGGATTGTTTATTTCTGGAGTTTTTAACTTAGTATTTTTGGACCACTGTTGACTATGGGTAACTGAAACTGCAGAAGGGGAAACCTCAGATGGCGGGGCTACTGTATATGACTTCATGTATAGCATAACACTTAAAACCCTCTACACTTCCTTTCCCTTATCTCTGCCTTTGTGCTGCTGTTACTATATGTTTTACTTCTGCATATGTTATAAACCCCAGAGTACATTATTATTACATTAAATATTCTTTTTAAAAAATTGTTTTTCAGTTTTTTTTATCATGGTAAAATAGCATAAAATTTACCATTTTAATCCTTTAAGTAAACAGTTCAGTGGTATTAAATACATTTATAATGTGCAACTGTCACCACCATACAAATATGTATGTACAACGTTTTTTCTTGTAAAACTGAAACTCAGTACCCATTAAACAGTAACTCCCTTGTCTTCCTTCCTCCTAGCTCACCACTACTCTGCTTTCTGTCTCTGATTTTGAAAAAGTCTCTTTTAAAGACATTTTAAAAATAAGAAAAAGTAATTTCTGTCTAACCACATTTTTACCATTTCTGGGGCTCTTTATTCCTTTATTTAAATCTGGATTTTCTTCTGATATCATTTTTCTTCTGCCTGAAGGACTTCCATTAACATTTCTTGTAGTAGTTTTAGGTCTTCTGGGAATGAATTCTTTCAGTTTTTTTTTTTTTAATTAAAATAGAATTCATGTACTATAAAATTAACATTTTAAAGTGTAAAATTCAGTGGTTTTAGTATATTTACAGGATTGTGCAACCATTGCCATTGTCTAGAGCATTTTATCATCTCAAAAGGAGACCTGTACCCATTAGCAATCACTCCCCTAGCCCCTGACTTTTACTTAGCATGTTTTCAAGGTTCATCTCTGTTGTATCATGTATCAGTGTATCATTCCTCTTTATAATGTTCCATTGTATGAATATACCATATTTTGTTTATCCATTCATCAGTTGATAAACATTTGGGTTGTTTTCACTTTTCGACTATTCTGAATAATTCTGCTATGACCATTCATGTACAAGTTTTTGTGTGGATTTATGTTCTCAGTTCTCTTGGGTCTATTCCTTGGGTCTATTCCTGGGTGTTATAGTAATTTTATGTTTAACTTTTTGAACAGCTGTGGCTATACCATTTTATTCCCGTCAGCAATCTATGAGGCGTCTGGTTTCCCCACATTCTTGTCAACATTTCTTTTTTCTTTTTTTTTTTTTTTTAAATAGCTATCCTATTAGATGTGAATGAAGTGGTATCTTATTGTGGTTTTGATTGGCATTTCTGTAATGACTAGTAATGTTGAATATCTTTTCATGTGGTTATTGGCCATTTATAGTGGTTGATTTAGGGTTTATTGCATACATCTTTATCACAGATTTTTTTCTTTAGGAGAAATGTCTATTCTTTGTATATTTTAAATTGCTTATGTCTTTTTATCAGTGAGTTCTATTAATATCATATATTATAATTCATATGTTAAACCATCCTTTCATTTCTAGGATAAATTTTAGTTGTAGCGTATAATCTTTTTAATATGATTCTTGATTTGATTTGCTGGTATTTTGTTGAGGTATTTTGCATCAATATTTATACAGGATATTAGTTTGAGTTTTCTTATGCTGTCTTTTTTCTGGTGTTGGTATCAGGGTAATTCTAACTTCATAAAATGAGTTAGAAAGTGTCTGGATGAGTTTGTGAAAGCTAGACATCATAGACATTGTTAATTTTGTGAAGAATAGACATTTTAATTCTCCTCTTAAACATTAGCTAAAGTTCACGAGCGAAGCCATTTGGTCCTGGGTTTTTCTTTGTGGGAAGTTTTCTGATTATTAATTTATTCTTATTATAGGTCCATCCATATTTTTTTTTTTTTCTTGAGTCAGTTTTGGTAGTGTTGTCTTTCTAGGAATTTTTCTCTTTCATTAAGGTTATCTAATGTGTTGGCATACAATTGTTCATAGTATTTGCTTATAATCCTTTTGTTTTATTGAGGTTGGTCATACTATCCCTTCTTTTATTCCTGATTTAAGTAATTTGAGTCATTTTGCTCTCATTTTCTTGGTGAGTCTAAATAAAGTTTATAAATTTTGTTAGTCTTTTTCAAAGAACCAACTTTAGGTTTCACTCATTTTTCTGTCCTTCCCTCCTCCCCCGCCCCACCCCATATTCTATTTCTGTTTTTTTTTTTTCCCCCCTGTTTTATTCTTTATTATTTCCTTCTTTCTGCTTGCTTCAGGTTTAGTTTGCTCTTGTTTCTTAGAATGGAAAGTTAGGTTATTGATTTGAGAATTTCTATTTTATAGAAATAAAGTCTCCTCTAAGCACTGTTTTCTCTGCATCCCATAGATTTAATATGCGGTGTTTTCATTTCATTCATCTCAAAGTATTCTCTAATTTCTCTTTAATCTTTTCTTTGATCCATTGTTTTTTAGGAGTTTGTTGTTTAATTTTTAAATATTGAATTTTCCAAACTTCCTTCTGTTACTGATTTCTAATTTCACTTCATGTGATTAGATAGCATTATATGATTTCAACCCTTTTAAGTTTTTTGAGGCTTGGTTCAATGGCCTAACATGGTTTGTTCTGGAGAATGTTCCATGTACACTTGAGACTGTATGTACTATTGACTGGAGTGTTCTGTAAGTGTCTGTTAGGTTTAGTTGGCTGTTGGTGTTGTTTAAGCCTACTTTTTCCCTGCTGATCTTTAGTCTAGATGTTCTATCCATTTTTGAAAGTTAGGTGTTGAAGTCTCTAATTCTTTCAGTTTTATGTATCTGAAAGCATCTATTTTATTTTTCTTTTTGAAAGATATTTTTGATGGGTATAGAATTCTAGGTGACAGTTTTCTTACAATACTTTAAGTCACTGTTGTACTATCTTCTCCCTTGTATTGTTTCTATTAAGAGTTTCTTTTACCACTCCTTTTGATCAGTTTGTTTATGATGTGCTTTGGTAGAATTTTCTTCATGTTAATTTAGCTTCTTGGATCTCTGGGTTTACAGTTTGCAGCAAATTTGTACAATTTTTTCTATTATTTCTTCAAGTACTTTTTCTGTCTTGCTTTCCCCTCAGTCTCTCAGGAATTCTTGTTATATATATTCAACTATGTGACATTGTCCCACAGCTCACTGATGTTCTGTTAATTTCTTTTAAAATGTTTTTTAAGTTTCATTTTGGAACTTTTTGGAACTGTTTGTGTTGCTGTAGTCACTAAATTTTTTTTCTGCAGGTGTTTAATTTGCTGCTAATCTTATTTGGTGTATTTTTCACCATAGACATTGTTTTATTGTATCTCTAGAAGTTTGATTCGGGTCTTTTTTGTATCTCTTTAATGTGTTTATACTTTATCTACTCTAGACCATACAGAATATGGTAAGAATAACTGTTTAATGTCCTTGTCTACTAATTCTACCAATCTGTTATTTCTGAGTGTTTTTGTAGATTGATTTTTCTAATTATAGATTATATTTTCTTCTTTGCATGCCTAGTATTTTTTGATTGGATGGCATATGCTGCAAATTTTACATTGTTGGATACAGCATGTATTTTGTATGCAAAGCCTTTAAATATTCTTGAGTTTGTTTTAGATCAGTTACTTGCAAACAGTTGGATCTTTATGAGGCTGTGTTTAAGCTCTGTTAGGCAGGACCACAGCACCCTTTAACCTAAGGATAATTTTGCTGCACTACTGAGGCAATACTCTTCTGGGTTCTCTGTCCATGCTCCATGTATGTCCAAGTTTTTACACCTTTATTTATCCAAAGTTATATACTTTACATATTTAGGGGTTGCAATTGGTGAATTACTACCCATCTTTTTAGCTGTGCCAGTTAGGTTACATTGGATTATACATAGCTTTTTCTAGTTGTGTTAGGATGATTAGGCTTCAGGATTCAGTAAGTAAGGGTGAAGGGAAGCTCTTCATATGCATATTATCCATAACATTGCCAAGTAAGTTAACAACTAACTGTCTTACTGAAACTGGGGCCACAAAATCCTGAAAAGATTCTGCTAAGCAGGTTCTGCTAACTAAATTGATTGAATGGAAGATATTAAGATATATAAAATATCACCAATACCATCTGTTTAATTTTAATGGAATTATACTGTTTATTTTTAAAGCTAGCCCAAATGAAATAATAAAACCCACACAAAAATACAGGCCAATATATTTTAAGAATATGATTGCTAAAATCCATAAAGTAAAATATTAGCAAGTTAACTCTAGTACTGTATTATAATGTTTGATAACATTTTTTAGTGGCATATCCAGGTGCCCAGTATATACCAGCCAATATTTTAGGCACCAGGGATACAACAGAGACCAAAATAAGCAAAAGTTCTCATAAATTTTATGTTTGACCTCATTAAGCTAGTATCATAGTTGGAGGAGGCAGACAGTAAGCCAAGGTGTATACTATATTAGAAGTGGTAAGTTCTGTGGAGAAAAGTAAAGGGAAGGTAGATAGGGACTACTAATGGGTGAGATGGTAGGGCTGCAGTTTTAAATAGGTTGGTTCCGATAAACCTGGAGAAACTGACATTTCAACAAAGACTGGGAGTGTGTGAGTCAGTGGATATCTGTGAAGGAGTGCATGTTCCCAGGAGAGGGAGCCATAAGTGCCAAGGCTTGAAATATCAACAACTAAGAGTATATAAGAGTAATGAAAAGATGTTCCCTACTAGATCTTAAAATGTACTGTTAATTTTCCATAATTAAACAATATGTTCATGATGAAAAATATTGAAAAAAATTTGGAAAAAACAAAACCCTGAAGCTAGTGTACATTAGAACTTAACCTATGATAAAGGAAGCATCAGACACCAGCAGGAAAGGGGTAGGTGGTTCAATAAATGGTGCCAGAAAACTGACAGTTTTGCAGGAATTGTAAGGGAAGGGGAGAGGGCATCTTATCAGACATTAAAAATTCAAAATGTCTTAAAAGGTTAAAACTACGAAATTAAAGAAATCTGAACATGTAACTGATCTCTTTAAGGACTTCTTTAAGCAAAAAGACAGTAGAAGAAATTGCTTTAGGAAAGATCTCTAGTTTGACAGTAAAGTTTTTGTTTTGTCAAATATAATCTTAGAAGGTAAAAAAAAGTTGAAAAATATTTGTAATGAATAATTGACAGCAGGTTAAAAATCAACAAAAGAAAATCTAATAGGAAAAAATCCCTAAGGAGATAAATTTCCAATAAATAATATCAGCAAACATTTATTGAAATACAGTGATCCTTGTGATGTGTTAACTCATTTATTTCTCATTATATGGTTGGTCTAATTATAGCCCCAATTTATAGATGAGACTGAAGCACACCAAATATAAAGTGTTTCCCAGGGTCATACAGTTACCAAGTGAAGGACATAGATTTGAACCTAGGCAGCGGGTCTAGCTGCAGAATCCCACTCTTAACCACTGCTTTGGACAGCTACACATGGAAACATGTTTAGTCTTACTAGTGAAGCAATGTACACTATTTTTGTGTATGTATCAAGGCTTTCAGAGGTTCTTCCTGATAATGGATCCTCCAGGCATTTTTCCCTTTGCTTTAATTTGCTCAACTGCAAAGCATGCTACTATGTAGTCTTTAGAAATTGGAGACAGACTACTGTCTATGTTCTTTGAATTGATACTCTCTTAATAACACACACACACTTTTTCTTCTATTCATTGTCAGGCACTTAACCTTGACTCATCTACATCCTTGCCCCACTTACAATTTTATCTACTTATGATTCTTTCAACCTAATCTTGACCTCATATCCCAATCAAGAGGGTATTCATCCTTTGTGACTAATTCTTGATCCTGTTTGCTCTGTTGAAGATCTCGTTTACCTGGAAATGGACTATTTCTGAGATCAAATCTTGGAATTGAATTTACCCTCTCCACGACCCCGAGGCTTTGCCTGTTGCAAAAGTGGGTTAATTTTCTGTCAAAATAAAGATGAATTGGCACCAGTTCCCTAATGGAGCCTTGCAAAACCCAGGGCTCAGCAGTGCAGAATCCAGGAACAGTGCACTAGATGAGCCCCTGTGGGTCTGTGTGCTGCCATGCGCAGCTGTACCCCAGACCCTTGCCTGAGTAGTGTTGAAATGCAGAAGTGAAAAAGTAGTTTAAATAGGGAGATAAGCGAGTATATGAGTTGTTTCTAAGGATGTGAGACTAGGTTTGAAGACTGATTTTATTCAATGGGAGAGAAGAGTGAACTGGGTAATTTGAAAGCACTGTGTTTTAGGGTGTGATCCAGTGACTTGGGGTCAATTGCAGATTCCTGTCCCCTTGAACCTGGTCTCAATACAGAACAGGAAAATGTAGGTAGTGATTTGACATGTGGCTGGAGGTGGAGGGAGGGATGAGAAACTAGTTACTTTTTAATCCATTTTTTCCTTTGCATCTTTTGTTTGAGATGACCATTGGAATACAAGTGGATATATCTGTAGACAAATGAAAATAAAATTGTATTGGAGATATATGTCTGTGCTTCCCTCTGGTAATGACGGCAGAAATGATGAGAATAGTCTACCGAGAGACAAAGTAAAAAGAAAATCCCTTAGTTTTAGGCACTGGACCTTGGAGATAAAATGAGACAGAGATGGAATAATCAGTGGTGTAAATGGAAGATCAGGATAGTGTATTATTAGGAGTCAAAGAGGCATTGAAGGGTATATTCTGTATTGTGTTGCGAGAGGGAAATGAGAACCAAAAAGATACTGATAACCTTGAGAATGCGTTGGTGGTACCCATTGAGAATGCCATCAATGAAGGAGGCAGTGATATTTATTAAATATCAAGTACTTTAAAAAATAGGGACTCAAACACTGAATGCTCACTAATTCTAATTTCAGTTTATTAGAATTTAATACTAGAGATTTTTAAGCTACAGCAGGGGTCAGCAAACCTTTTCTTTCAAGGGCCTGATGTTTTAAGTTTTGCAGGGCATATGGTCTTTGTTATAACTGCAACAGAACAAAACTTTCCTCAGACAGTATGTCAGGATATGGGTGTTACAAAAACAGCTGGCGGATTATGGTTTGCCCACCCTTGAGCTAGGGGAACCTCTGCTTTTCAGCATTTTTTCTGTATTAGCCTTTCATTCTTTTTGCTTTGAGATTCAAATTAACATTGGCTAACTTATTAAAATTATTAAAACTAAATATTAGTGATGAAGCCTGAAAAAATCTAGCAGGAATTAGTATTCTATTGATCTATTATAAAATTTAATAAACTTGGCTAAGCATCACCCTCTTCGTGCCCTCTAATGTGAGAAGGTAGAACTGGAAAAGAGACATTTGCCCCCGTGGTGTCCCCCTCCCCCTAGATATAATGACTAGTTCAGTGTGGTTTGAGTTGATTTATTCCCTTTTATTATTCTGCCAGTGTTAATAACAATTTGCTTTTTTTCAGTCTCGGCGAAATCTATGTGAAGAGGCTTTGTTAAAAATTAAAGGTGTTATTAGCTTTACTTTTCAAATGGCTGTTCAAAGATGTGTGGTGCGAATCCGTTCCGATTTGAAAGCAGAGGTTAGTATTTTAAATGGCTGAATATGCTTGAGGTTACAGGTAACAAATCAGTGTTCAAAATTGTCTGTTTTTATCCTGGCCTAGGCTTTGGCATCAGCGATAGCATCAACCAAGGTTATGAAGGCTCAGCAAGTTGTGAAAAGTGAAAGTGGAGAAGAGGTAAAAGTTTTATTTAGTTTTATTTATACCCAACTCCAACTCTCGATTTATTCTCTAGACTAAAAGTTGCCAAGTATATAGGAATGTGGTTGGGTCAGAATATCTTAATGCTTCTTGTTAACAGTCAACTCTTAGAAATATAGAGAGCTCTTTTGTGGATTTCACCTTCTTTTTATATCGTATATTTTTGTGAGTTTCAGACTGTTGTTTATTTTAGTGATGTCTTGATGGTATTATATAGAAATAAAAAGGCTTCGTGGTTTCCTTGCATTGGTCTTTAAATGCTTTCTAACCTTAATTAGTTTTGCCAGTCCAGAAAAAAGAAGTCCAATCCCACCATTAGGCAAATATATCCAGTGAAAATCTTTGCCTCTCCCTACTCTTTCCACTAGCTTTGTGATAGGGAAAATGAATCTATGTGGCTTTAGCTCATTTGAGTTCCCACAAAAAGGGGGATTCATTGCCCCTCCAGAGATCTATACAGTAGCCAGATACTTCCTTTTGTCTTATTTATTTTAACATTTTTAAAAATTTATTTTTAATTACAGCTGACATACAATATTATATTAGTATCAAGTGTATAGCATAGTGATTGAACATTTATATACTTTACAAAGTGATCACCACAATAAGTCTAGTAACCATGTCACTGTACATAGTTATGATATTATTGACTCATTCCCTGTGTCGTACAGTACATCCCTGAGACTTATTGTATAACTGAAAGTTTGTGTTTCTTAATGCCCTTCCCACCTAACCCTGTCATCTTGAAATAGACAGAGATTGCACATTTATTCCTGGACCCTCATCAGTTTTCATGTGTAGTTCTGCCTTCCTGTGCTTACACAGTGCTCAGCAGTGGGGCCTACCTCTGTGTAAGAGGAACATTTTCAAAGAAAGAGAGCCCCCCAAAATACTTTGGTGATTGGAATGAGGAGCAAAGTAAACCTTTCACTTCTGGCCTATGTCAGGCTGATTCGTAATACTCTTCACATGTTCTCTGTGTCAGATGCTGGTTCCATTCCAGGATACGCCTGTGGAAGTAGAACAGAACACAGAGCTGCCCGACTACCTGCCTGAGGATGAGAGCCCCACAAAGGAGCAGGACAAAGCAGTGTCCCGGGTTGGCTCCCACCCAGAGGGTGGGGCTAGCTGGCTGAGCACAGCCGCAAACTTTTTGTCGAGATCATTTTACTGGTGACTTCAATTTGGGGCTCGAGGACTGTGTGAACGAACAGGGGGCCAGTTTTCCAATGTTGTGGTTAACTGTCAAGTGCAATTTGCAATAAGTTATCATGAAAAGTTTTTAGATTACATGATTGTGTATGCTGCATTTTACATTTTATTGGACATTTTGCCCCACTAAGTGGTAAAAAGGACAGAAGGCTACAGGTGGAGTTGCTTTGTTGATGCAGGTATTATGGTTTTGGTTTTCTTTAATTGCCTCACTTTTTAAAAAACATGGGTCCATTGGTAAACCAAACACATATGTGCAGCTTTACATTTTATTTTACATGAAGCACGTGATTAGGAAAACACATTTTCTCCTCAAGCCTCAGGACCTATCTGAAGAGAAGTTTTTTTTTTTTTTTTTTTTAAGCTCGAGTTGTGCATGAATTACTGAACATTTTTCTCGGCTTTTCTTCATGAAAGATACTTGCTTTGGTCCTCTTCACTGAAAGTTGAAAACATTTCTCATTATCCCCCTTTTGTGCCTTTTTTTATTTTGCCAACCATGTTTATAGAAAAGACATTACTAATGACATTTTGTGAATTAAAATATATTCATTTGAATGTAGCAGTCCCCTAAAAATATAACTCTACAAAAAATTTGCAATCTTATATGTTATCAATAAGATTAACACAAAATCATTCGAGAAGAAGGAAATATATATATCAGTGAAGTGCTATTGAGACTGTTTGAATGTGACCAAATGTGGTTCCTGTTGACTGCTGCTCAGTTTGGTTGATATCAGCTCTTGTGAATTATGTCCACCATAATATTGGGAGCAACTGTAAATGGTCTCTAGGCCTTACTTTGTGACTATATACTCTCCCAGATAGAAAAAAAAAGTGTAGGGAACTGACAAACTTGAAAAAAGAAAACAAAAATCAGATGCCTATATGCCATAGTGCCGTTTGGTAGAGTTTAACCTTAACCCATGATCGCTTGGCAGATGCCTATTCAGTAAGTATTTCCTTGTATTGCCTTCTGTGAATTTATTATGAACTTGGCAGTTGTACTGAATGAAAAAAGACTCAAATTATTGCTTATAAAGAAATAAAGCGAGCATTGGTTTACTTAATTTTGTTTCCATGTCCAGACAGAAAAAAAGAACTTCAGTGAAGGTAAGATAAATATAAATATATATATATACATATATATTTTTGGTAGGTAAGAGCTAATTGTATATATGTAATGCTTTATTGCATTTCTGAAATATTTGGCAACTAAAATTTTCCTTTTGGAAATCCAAATCCTGATAAATTTTAATGCTAATACGATTAAAAACTAATAGAAAGCAATTGAAATTCTTTTTCATCAACATGTAAAGCTGCTGTTTTACTGCTTGGAGAATGTGAAATGAAATTTGGACCCCGGAGGATTTCCTTGCATTTTCAGCACTTCTCTTTTAGAGGAAATTAAAAGAATCCAGTGTCACCGGAGAAAAATTACTGTAAAATACTTCACTAACCAGAATCTCGAGTTCACAAACATTGTGACTTTCTGGAGGGAGGGGCACTGAGGGTATTGAGAGAGAGAGTTTTTCATATGTCTGGGCTAATTCAGGTGACGCACACAACTGAAAATATAAGATTTCAGGGCATGTATTGCTTTAAACGTGTAATACAACTTGCTGTCAGAACCAGACGTGTTGAAGAAAGAAAAGAAAACCACCTCCTTTCTATAGCCATTAAAACAAAGTTTACTGTTCCATTTTAACAAGCTTAAATTTTATTTTGCATCGCCACACATCTGCTTATTTAAAAAACTACATCCCTTTGGTAGCAATGGTTCAGTACAAGTAGGTATTACAGCTTGATGTTTGTGTGTTCTGATTCTAAGTGTTCTTTTATTTCCAGGTCTAATAAAAGGTAACATAATTAAAATTGAATGGTTATTGCATTTTTGTGGTATAAGCATTATTGATTACTCTTAAGCCTGTCTTTAGCCACATTGCCTGGCACCTTCTCCTAGCTCCTTTGCAGGTACGTTACTGGACTAATTCCCGTGAGTCTTATTCGTCTCCTTCCCAGCCTCACACCTTCCTTCCCCCGGCTTTGGATTCGTCGCCCCTTTACATACACTCATTGTACATTTATCACATTAGATTGAGATTGTATCTACTAGTGTCTCTCCCTGCTTAGCTCTTTGAAAAGACTCTTTAGCTGTACCTGGGTAGTAGCAAGCACTCAAATATTTTTTTAGGCAAATGAATTTTTTTCAAATAAAAGTAAATAGAAGGTGCTAATTAACTTGGGCAAATTGGAAAAGTGACAAGTTGTATTATTTTTTTCTGGGCATGTTTGTTTCTGATTTATTCAATTTATAGTTTGTTATTTGGTTTTTATTTTTATTTTTTTGAAGTAGCAGAGGGGCATAATACTTGCTCCATTGAATGAAGTTAGGATTAATTTATAATATCCTGATTCTTACAGAATTGTTATAGAACATTTTTATATATTATATATATCATATGGCATATATGATATATATATACACATATATATAGTGGTGTTTTTGATTTCTTGTTTTATAACTTACTAGCTGTGTAACCTTAGGTAATAATTTAATCTTTAAGGTTTTCCTTCATTAATAAAATGGAGATAATTTCTCTACTTCCTGGGTCATTATTAGAATCCAGTGGCATCATGAATAATTTGAAAACTAAAAATTTGCAAGTGTAAGATGGAATTATTGTTACAATAATTTGACACAATTCTCTTGTCCTTGATTCTCAAGTAAAACACTATATCTTTGTAATCATACTTTATCTGGGTCCTTATCTTTCTATATCCAATCAGAGGGACTTTTTTTGAGGCTTAGTCCTCAGCTATTTGATTTTTATCTAAATGTTGTCCCTTGAAGAATTTATCTGTTGTCAGGTTTTCAATTAGCTTTCAGTTATCTAACTTCAAAGTTTCCATTCTACCATGATTGATAGCTCCCTTTCCTTCTCTGTACCTATCAAATGTGAAGTCCGAATTTTTATTTTAGAAACAGACTCATGATAGGCATGCAATAGATTAAAAAGAAAAAAACTAAATGAAAAACTAACTCTGTATCCAGCACTGTGCTAGGTGCTTTACAGATATTTACTCATTTAACCTTTAACAACTACAAGGTAGGTACTTTTATATTTCATTAGATAGATGGGAAAAATAAGATAAGTAACTCATTGGTCCCAGATCACAGAGCTAGTAAGTAGTGAAGCTAGGACTCAAAGCCAGGCAGTCTGGCTTCTGAGTCTCTACACTCTTAGAAGGCAGCCTCTATCTTAGGTGCCTCAGCTGTGCCTTTCCAGTCCAGCCCCTTCCACTTGCATCATGTCAAGTGACTTAATCCAGGTGTCTGTTAGAAATCAAAAACTCTCTCGAGACCAGAAAAAGTTAGATATGTGAAATAAGTCAGGTTAGGCCACAGCATAGGAAAACACATGGAGAACACCAGGCCTGTCTAAGGGAAAACTGCCTTTTCTTCACATGGCTTGTGGACTTTTAACAGTATGGAGTTTCTGGACTTTGTGGCTCTTCCAGACCCTAAAAACACTGCCTGAGCCACGTGAAAAATGTCTGTGGGCCAGAAATTGGCTTCTTTTTACTTCTAGCGTGCCACATTCTAATCTATCAGATTAAATTTAATAGTATTGTCATTTTCTGCTCTAATGTCAACAGAGACCTATGGATTAGTTTGGACTCTATCTAGCACCAAAAATGCCATCAGTTTAGCCCCCAACCTAGTTTTTCATACATTGTGTAGCATTATTACACATTTTTCTATATGCGAGGCACAGTTGTTTATCTTATTGTTACAAAAACTGTCTGCTTATTTAGGCTTGTATATTATAACCTAAGTTTTCCGTATTCATCCTACCCTTCAGGTCTTCACTCATATTCTTTCCTACCTGAAATTTCCTCGTTTATACTCTTAGGTCCTTTAAAATATTAAGATCGATATACTACAGAATGCATAAAGAAAACAGATCACCTGCCTTTCTACAACATAGCCAATATTCATAACATTTTTTAGTTTATTTGAATTTCCTTTTTTCTGTTGGTAACAAATATACACCAGATTTTTAACGTGTTCAAAATAGGTATCCAGTGAACAGTGACTCTCCTTAGTCACCTGGTTCCTCTCACCAGGAACAGGCATTGTTATAAATTTTGTATGATCATCAGGAATATTCTATAAATTTACCAACTTTTTCATATTTTTTTCCCATACAAGTGGTAACATAATGCCCTGCCATTTACCTTTTTCACTTAAAATGTATCTTAGATATTCCTCTGTATCCTATACAAAGCAGCTTTCTTTCATAGCTCCACAGTGTCACGTTATATTAATGTCCTACCACTTATTTAACCAGTGTTTTGATTGTAGTCCTTTGCTCTTACAAATAGTACTATGTACGCCTTTCTGTAGAATGAATTCCTAGATATAGAACTGTTGTCAAAGGTGTGAGTGCTTTAATTTTGACAGTTCCCACCTCCTTAGAGATTACTCGTTTCCCCTCTCACCAGCAAAGTATGAGAGTTCCTGCTTCCCTTCAGCCTCTCCAACCGTGTTATCCCATATTTAGCCCTTTGCAGTCTAAAAACGGTATCTCTTATGAGTCAGAGTGAGCTTTTTGAGTATTTTTTTTCTGTCAACTGTCTCTCCTTTTTTTATGTTTTGGTGGGGTGGGGAGAACAATTTGATTTTTCTTACCTGATGTATAGAAGTTCTTCAACATGCTAAAAAGATATATTCACTTTTTTAATAAAAATATTTTCAACTTGCAGTATATCCCACTGCTTGTTCTATAAATCCATTATATCCTTGTGATTATGATTCCTTCTTCCTCTCAACTGCTGTAGTACTTTGGAACCTTTCATTTGTGGTCTGTTTCTTTCCATAAGTATGTTTCTTACTGAGATCAAGATCTGTAAAGGGAGGGAGTATTTGCTATGTTTTCCTAGAGTTTGCCCACTGTGGAGCATAATACTATGTGTGCTGAGTTTGGAGAGTGTTTACGAATGAGTTGTGGTGAAACAGAGTAATACTTGGATATTGAGGAGATGGGTATTTGGTATTTTGGTTCTACTCTTGTCTAGATCTTAATTGCACATCTACATTACTGCCACTGGCTTCTTAATAACGCTTAGCATTACTAGAGTACTTACTTGTTCCAGGCTTTGGACAAGGTCCTTTGTTTTATCCCCTTTAACCATCACGATGACAATGGTCCAGTGAGCTGGAGTTTTTCATTTCTACTCATTTTACAGAGGAAATTGGAGCTTAGAAATAAAGTAACTGGAGTCAAATACTAATAAATTTCAGGGTTGGGATTTAGATCTCACAGGTCCTTCTTAGTGACTAAATAGTTGCTGAAATAATTATTGTATATTTTTATTATCTACTGTCCTGGCTATAAACTTTTAGTGACTTTTATTGTGTCAAATCTAAATTATTCTTGTTTTCAAGGTTCTCTAACCTGCCCTACTCTCCTACTGATGGACCTGACACTCTTATTTTTAATTAAATTGGCATCTTTAGTCTTAAGTAAATGCATTATTCTCATCTGGAATGCATTTTCTTCTCAATTGACCAAATTCTATCTATTATTCAAGAACTGGCTATTCAGTGGAGCCTTTCCTGTTTGCTTTGGCCCCTGACAATCTCTTTCCCAATGTTGTAAACTTTCAACACCTAAATGGTGTGATGTACCTTTGACCACTTAAGTACGTCATTTGTCTCTTCATTTTCTAGGTTATGACAGCAGAGATCAGTGTCAAAGCTTGTGTTCCCTCTTTTGTACTGCTCTCTTCCTTATCAAGCCAAATTGAAGCCCAAGTCTGAGCCTCCTCATAACTGGTGGCTTCAGGGCCAGCCTGTTTCCTGTGGTTCTTTCCAGCCTTTAATGGCTCTGAAACCCTATTCTCTTCTGCTAAGCAGTTTAATGTGAAAATGTAACTTGTGTAAATACCCATTTTCTCATGTTTAAATGTTTCAGGTGGGAGGATATTAGGGCACATTAAAAATAATAATGTGTAGTCTGTGCGAACAGGAATATTCCGGTTATCCAGTGGCAGCAAAATAGATCGATGGAAAATATACTTTCAGGGGGTAAAGTAATTTTGTGATTGGTAGAAAAAAGAAATTTTTAGCAAAAGATAAATGAATTAGAAGATTGATAGGCATAGAATGAATTCAAAATGATAGGAAATCAAAGAAGATGGAAAAAGGACATACATGGAAAATCAGCCATCGTGACCTTGCCAGTGAATGAAAAATAGGTTCAAAACAAATGTAGGTGAAAACCTTAAGGCAGACCAAAAAAGCTGAGCCAGAAGTCAGGACTCAGTTTCGGGAGGTAAACTTTTAGGGAAAAGAGCATCATTACCTCTGAATGCAGAAACAGAGAAAAAGTACTGCTTTAAGAAAATTTGTATGTAACGAGCTTTGTAAAACAAACTTTATGCACATGGGCATTTACAGTTTAGTTTTGAATTTTAATATTTCAAATTCCTCCAGGTAATGTCTGTTTTTCAAAAATTAGATTCATATGACACTTAAGGAATTAAAGCAAGACATGCCTAATGGGAACAAAACCAAGTGTTTCTGGTCCTGCTGCAATGGGAATTTAGTTTAAATGATTAAATTCAGTAAAAAAAAATAAAATAAAATAAAAGAAGCTAAGGATAATATAGATACTTCTGGGTGAAGATATTTATCGTGTTTGATATAAGGACTGCTAGTCTTGAACATTTTGTGGGAGCAGGGTGTAGTATGCTCTTGGAGATGACAATCTATGGGAATCTTCTCACCTTGTAACTGGATAGTAAGAAGCACTTGTAAGCTGGTATAAGGTAATGAGTTAAAGAAAAATGTAATCTAAATTAAGGTCCTGGTCAGTGAACTATTATTTTTAATCCAGAATGAGAAAGCCGAGCAGCCTATTTTCTTCAGTATAGAATTTCTTAGTGTTATAAATAGCACAATAGGCCAAGCAGGTGTTTTATCGCCTCGGCAAAAGTTATCCTAGAGATATAACTTTTATATTAGAAGTTATATTAGAAAAAAAAATCAAGGTATTTTCCTTACTCTATGGTACAGCGTTTCTGGTTGGTGAAACTCAAGGGAGACAAAGTGATAGAGAAGTGCCAGCAATTACCAACTCACGCTGAAGGGATCACAGGCTTCTATTAGGGTGTATCGCTCTTAAGGGTATTTTTTAGTTACGTTATTAAAGTCAGTTATTAAATAATTGAAA
>NW_011888880.1:2187218-2189197 GCF_000151845.1 Pteropus vampyrus | reverse complement strand
AAAACTGTCTGCTTATTTAGGCTTGTATATTATAACCTAAGTTTTCCGTATTCATCCTACCCTTCAGGTCTTCACTCATATTCTTTCCTACCTGAAATTTCCTCGTTTATACTCTTAGGTCCTTTAAAATATTAAGATCGATATACTACAGAATGCATAAAGAAAACAGATCACCTGCCTTTCTACAACATAGCCAATATTCATAACATTTTTTAGTTTATTTGAATTTCCTTTTTTCTGTTGGTAACAAATATACACCAGATTTTTAACGTGTTCAAAATAGGTATCCAGTGAACAGTGACTCTCCTTAGTCACCTGGTTCCTCTCACCAGGAACAGGCATTGTTATAAATTTTGTATGATCATCAGGAATATTCTATAAATTTACCAACTTTTTCATATTTTTTTTCCCATACAAGTGGTAACATAATGCCCTGCCATTTACCTTTTTCACTTAAAATGTATCTTAGAAATTCCTCTGTATCCTATACAAAGCAGCTTTCTTTCATAGCTCCACAGTGTCACGTTATATTAATGTCCTACCACTTATTTAACCAGGGTTTTGATTGTAGTCCTTTGCTCTTACAAATAGTACTATGTACGCCTTTCTGTAGAATGAATTCCTAGATATAGAACTGTTGTCAAAGGTGTGAGTGCTTTAATTTTGACAGTTCCCGCCTCCTTAGAGATTACTCGTTTCCCCTCTCACCAGCAAAGTATGAGAGTTCCTGCTTCCCTTCAGCCTCTCCAACCGTGTTATCCCATATTTAGCCCTTTGCAGTCTAAAAACGGTATCTCTTATGAGTCAGAGTGAGCTTTTTGAGTATTTTTTTTCTGTCAACTGTCTCTCCTTTTTTTATGTTTTGGTGGGGTGGGGAGAACAATTTGATTTTTCTTACCTGATGTATAGAAGTTCTTCAACATGCTAAAAAGATATATTCACTTTTTTAATAAAAATATTTTCAACTTGCAGTATATCCCACTGCTTGTTCTATAAATCCATTATATCCTTGTGATTATGATTCCTTCTTCCTCTCAACTGCTATAGTACTTTGGAACCTTTCATTTGTGGTCTGTTTCTTTCCATAAGTATGTTTCTTACTGAGATCAAGATCTGTAAAGGGAGGGAGTATTTGCTATGTTTTCCTAGAGTTTGCCCACTGTGGAGCATAATACTATGTGTGCTGAGTTTGGAGAGTGTTTACGAATGAGTTGTGGTGAAACAGAGTAATATTTGGATATTGAGGAGATGGGTATTTGGTATTTTGGTTCTACTCTTGTCTAGATCTTAATTGCACATCTACATTACTGCCACTGGCTTCTTAATAACGCTTAGCATTACTAGAGTACTTACTTGTTCCAGGCTTTGGACAAGGTCCTTTGTTTTATCCCCTTTAACCATCACGATGACAATGGTCCAGTGAGCTGGAGTTTTTCATACTCATTTTACAGAGGAAATTGGAGCTTAGAAATAAAGTAACTGGAGTCAAATACTAATAAATTTCAGGGTTGGGATTTAGATCTCACAGGTCCTTCTTAGTGACTAAATAGTTGCTGAAATAATTATTGTATATTTTTATTATCTACTGTCCTGGCTATAAACTTTTAGTGACTTTTATTGTGTCAAATCTAAATTATTCTTGTTTTCAAGGTTCTCTAACCTGCCCTACTCTCCTACTGATGGACCTGACACTCTTATTTTTAATTAAATTGGCATCTTTAGTCTTCAGTAAATGCATTATTCTCATCTGGAATGCATTTTCTTCTCAATTGACCAAATTGTATCTATTATTCAAGAACTGGCTATTCAGTGGAGCCTTTCCTGTTTGCTTTGGCCCCTGACAATCTCTTTCCCAATGTTGTAAACTTTCAACACCTAAATGGTGTGATGTACCTTTGACCACTTAAGTACGTCATTTGTCTCTTCATTTTCTAGGTTATGACAGCAGAGATCAGTGTCAAAGCTTGTGTTCCCTCTTT
>NW_011888880.1:2171226-2182763 GCF_000151845.1 Pteropus vampyrus | reverse complement strand
CCTTTGCTTTAGTCTCTGAATATTATGTTTTCTCTTAATATAAGTAGTTCAATTGCTATTAAGTATTTGTACATTAATAAACTAATAAAAGCTACCATTTATTATGCTTCATAGTTGCTAATTGCTTTTTTCTAGTATTCATCTGATCTTCAATCTCATGAGGTCTGGTGAGAAAAAGTAGACTTTACATATGAAAAAACTGAAGCATGGGTTTTTTGGTAATTTGCCTAAGGTGAGGTTATGCAGGCTACAATTTGGAGAATGGATCTGAGGATACCAGATTATGTGTAAGGCTCGTACCATACTTGAAATACAGCAGTACTGGTGGCTTGGACCCAGGTGAGTAGCAGTGGGGATGGAAAGAGGTGACATGTTTGAGTTTTTTTAAGGTAGTATCACAAAAGGTGACTTGTTCTTAGGGGAGACTTCCAGAATTCTTAGTAGCTTCAGTGATGGGCTTGTTGGCACTGAGCTGGAAGACACTGGAAGAATAGGATAATAGGCAAGGGTGTCGATTTGGGATCCAGAGTTGGGTGTTATAAGATGGGAGAGACTGAAATGTTTAAACGTTAGTAAGATGGATCCAAGAGAGATAAGATATTGGAATCCAGAGTAGGGGTAGAAAGACTGGCCTTTGATAGATAAACTCTCTGGGTCCTTCTCTAAGGCTGAAAAAGGACTTGCCGGATTGGCCCATTAGGAAATTTCTTATGTTACTGTTCTTAAATTCCTACTGGATTAAGAAGGCAAGTTGAATTCTATCTTAAGGTTATTTAAAATTAACCAGAAAGAACATGCATAGTCATAATAATTTAGTCACTCATCAACATGGATGAATTAATTTCCATGAATGGTTATCAGACTCCTAGATTACCATCTGCTTTCCTGGTCCTTTCACGTGATCCTTGGCATCTAGTTCAGTGGGTCTCAACTAAATAGCATGGTGCATGGTGCCTCCTATTTGATGGCAGATATACATCATAGATTTGGAGTTCCTTAACTTTGAAATTCTCCTTTATTTTAGCCCAAGTAGTATGACCTATTCTAACAAACTTTAACAACACATATACCCCCAAATGTTTGGATTCTATAGATTTCCAGAATCTAGACCACAATCAAAATAAAGTTACCAGAAAGGCAAGAATATAGTTCAAAAATTTCTCAAGGTATTGGTAGGGGCAAAAGGCTTAAATTAAGGAATGAGTAAGATGAATATAAAAATTTTAGAGCTAGCAACCATTCACAAGCATAAATGTTTTAGGATGAATGAAGACACCTTTGATAGTTGTAATAAGCTTGCACCGTTATTTGATATGTTATAAATTACAGCTTCTATTACGTAAACATGGAATTATGTTGGTATGTGAGTTTTGTGTAATGGGTGTCACACATTTCCTGTATATTTTTAAATTCTCCAAATTAAAAATATTAATCCAAAACTCTAGAAGTGAAAATCATCATCAGGAGAAAGGCAGCTATTTTACACTTTTTGCAAATTATGACTGCTGTTCACCTGTTTCAAAGGAATGCATAGGATGCTTTTTACAAGTGTTTGCATTCATGTATAATGTACCTTTTAGTGCCTACTGTAGAGGAATGGTATTGACTTTAATTTCAGTTGTCTGCATTTTCAAAACAATGAAGACATATCGCTGACCATAAAATAGAAATAGCAACCATTCAAAATAGTCGAACAGTTATTGCATCATTTACTCTACAGAGGCAATCTCATTATTAAATATAGCCAGTTTATGTACATATGTAGATGCAGGGATCCATCCTTATAATTTGTAACTACCAAATACACAACTGTAATGGATATTTTGGTTTAATTTTAATATACACTTATATAAAACAGACTCTGTACCTGGGTGCTCTAAGGAGTGGTTTTGATTTCAACTGATGATTTGAAACTTTTTTTTATGAAACTCTACCCCCCCTGCCTTTTGGCAGATGAACTATTGAAGAAAAATTATGAAAGATTGATTCTGTACCCACTTTTGAGATTTCAGATTCACATGCATTTTAATAGTTGCTTCCCTTCAGTCTTATTTAAAGCTTTCTGGTTTTGTAATCCTTATATGTAATTGTGCAAGACCTCTGCAGTGTAATATCTTTGTGATATGTATAGGCATAACAGTTTTCCAAAAGTAAGTCTAAAACTAGTAAGTGTGCTCTATAAAATCAATAAATCTGAATTACTTTAAAGAATCTTTCATGATATGTGAAATTTATAGAGATACCTTATTTTCCATTATACTTCATTCTTTCAAGTTAAAAAGAGGTCCATCCTGTGTGGTGTTTGGGGGTGGGGTGGGGGACATGGTAGGTAGAGAGAAAGGTACAATTTCTAAGTTTATAGTTCTGATTTAGAACTCTTCTCCAACTTAAATGAACACAATAATCTACTAGAATAAACAATGTAGATGTATTACTCTAAAATTAAATCCAGCTCAATAATAAGTCAGCAAGTCAAGTTATGAGTTATAGAAAAATTTTCCAGCTAAATCTTATACTCAATAACATCTGCAGTGTCCTAAACACTTGTTCCAAAGAACCAGCTGTCTCTGCCAGCTTTGCCAAGATCTACTGCAACACGCATCACAGTGGTTCTTGAAGCGGGTGAGGGGAGCGGGAGGGTTTTCAGTGTCTGGGGCACACTCGTGGTCTATGTCCACATGACTGTGGGTATAACAATGCAGTGAACTATTGGCACTTAGTGGGCCAAGGATGCTAAATGTCCTCTAGCGCTCAGGACAGTCCCAGACATTGAGGACTCTCCTGCCCAAAATGCAAGTAGGTAAACACTGGTAATAAATTGAGTACATACAAGTAATAGTACCATAACTTTACCAATTAATTAAAATTATGTAAATTTAGATCAGATATTTTACATTTTATCCATGTATAAATCAGTAGTGGGTTCAGGTTTTAAAACAAATTGGGACACAATATTTTTGTTATATGTTCATTAAATCTCAAAGGAAAAGTAGGAAATCATAAATCATTAATGGGGAGATGTTTCTTTAATCATTGATAGATGCTCTAATGCAATGTGGTTTGGGCAACCTAAAAAATCTCCACTCATAAGCACTAAATGTAAGAAACAATTACATTTTATTAAACTGAATCAAACTATTGATTTTTGAGTAAATATAATGAATTTCTTACATTAGTTTTAAAACTTAACGTATTCATTTTTTCTCATGAATCTTAAGCTTGCTTACAAGGTTATTTTTTATGTGAAAGGAAAAAGATAAAACTCAAATTGTTTATTCGATCTTTTGCTTTAGTTAGATAAATAATATGCGAAGGGAAAGGCAGTTTTACTCGCAACAAAAGCGTTTTAAGCTTTTATCTTTCAACGAGATAGGCATAGATGGCGTTCCTAGTTTTCACTAGCCCTATAACACAAGTTGCTAAAAGTGTAAAATTTATATCTCCTGGCTATTACTTAGGTCTGCTAAGTTGCCTTAGTGGGAAAATAGCCCAAAGCAGCACCGTCTATGTGGAATCGGCGTGTTCGCGTTTTGTCATGGTGTGGATTCAGCCATAACTTCAGGGATAGAGATGGTGGATGGTGACGAAATGACCCAGTCAGCTTCCAGCCTGGATTATTTGGAGATAAAAGTATCAAAGTACTAGTGCCATTAGTGATGCTGATATATCTTAAAAATAAATCATTTCCTTTATGTTTATCTGGGCATGTTTCTTATCTGTAACCTGAGCAGAGCCATAACAGAAATTGGTACCAGCAGTGGTGAACCACTGTTTTAAGATCTTCATTTCATTCTCAGTATCTTCATGAACACAGGGGAGTCCTATCAGAGACACATACAAGTTTATCAATTTAATTGTATGTGCTGGACTAGAGAGAATGAGAGGTTGAGGATTTAAATCATGCAGTCACTGTGAAAGGGAGATGTTAATCTATATCTCCTTTAGTTGGTCATAGATTCTTTGTGCCTTGTAGTCTGAGCTTCTCACTGTGCAGAGTGTGATTCTAGTGTTTAAAGAAAAGTATTTTTTTTTATACAAGATGGCCTCAAATGCAAGCCAACTACTTCATCTGGTGCTCACCCAAAGAGTGAGCCATCTGTTTGAACACTGAAGGGAAAATTGGCTGTGTTGGACATATTGAGAGTCTGCTTCCAACATGGTCTGTAAATGTTGTATACTGTATTTTAAAGGTGACTTAGATTTCCAAGCATAATTTTGACTCCATGAGATTTTTTTTGTGTATATATTTCTCTCTATGAACTGCAACTCCACTAAAATAAATGCTGTATCCTTCCAATTTCCCTTTGTTACTAGATAACATAGATATTTGCAACAGTTCATTATCTTCCAATGTGTACAGAGATCTTTTAAAAAAATGTTTTCATTAAAAGAATTAAAATAATGATCTGCATATAAAACAATGTTTTGAGCAAATATTTTAAAAGTTTATATATGGCTATAAAAGACCCATACAAAGTCAAGGCTATTATAAAATTTTATCAAATTGTATATTTAGTGAAATAAGCCCTAATCATGGCAGCAGCCTGATCGGGTAATCCTCTGTAATCATTCTTTATCCAATCTAGGAAGCTATGTGGCAGGATTGACTATGAGCTAGAAGTTGATGCTCTAGACCAGAGATTAGGATTTTCTATAAAGAACCAATAATAAATACTCTGTAAAGGACCAAAAAAGGTTTTGCAGGCCGTAATATCTCTGCAGCTGTACCAAGAAAGCAGCCACGGACAACATGTAGACACGAGTGTGGCTGTGATACAACTGGGTACACAGGCTGCTGTGAGTCAGAAAATGAGGCCCTAGGCAGGCAGTGGTTCTCCAAGTGTGATTCCCAGACCAGCAGGTTGACACCACTGGAAACTTGTTAGCAGTGCAGATTCTCAGCCCTCACCCAACAGACGCTGCTAGTCGAATCCACCTGACGCCCTGCAGTCCAAGCCCCCAGGGGATTCTGAGGCACGCATGCTGAAGTTTGAGAACCACTGCTCTAAAGTCTACTACAGCCCTCAAGGACAACCCTGAAACACGAGGAAGCTATTTTTGGTGGTGTGGCCATTGGTGCACAAGACGGTAAAGTAATTTGAACACTGAAGTAACTTTAAGTACTCTATTAAGTCAGAAGGTAGTTTTATACTTCTAGTAAGGTAATATTTGTTTTTCCAATTTCTGAAGTTGTTGCTTTTGTTTAATATGTTTGAATGTATTCTAAATTTTCTTGAAAAAAAAATTTTTCTCTTAAATTTGAGACCAGACTCACAGATACAGAGGACAATCTGGTGATTGCCGGAGATTGGGGTGGGGACTGGGGGTCTAGGTGAGAAAGGTCTTGAAGGGATGAACAAATCAGTAGTTACAAAGGAGTCACACGGACGCAGAGGACAGCATAGGGAATATAGTCAATAGTATTGTCATGGCCGTGTGCAGAGCCAGCTGGGTGACAGAGCAATCATGGGGATCACTTCATAAACTATAAATGTCTAACCAATACTGTATGCCTGCAACTAATATAAAATTAAAATTAAAAAAAAAAATTTGAGCCCAGCTTTCATTTGTGCTATCATCACGTATTCTAACACCTATGAAAACAGTAGAGTTTCCTGTTGTGGGATTCAATTTAGATTGGAGTCTAACCATGATGCTAAGTTGTTTCCTATCCTTGTTTCTAGTGTGGTATTAAGAGAGCCATGTCTTACAAATATTTGTGTCAGCGCAGTGTAAATATATATATGCCTTACTGTTAAAGTGTATAGCTGAAACTTACTGGATTTCGTTATCCAATGTCACCATAAGAAAAAATAAAAAGGAAACAAAAAACAAATACCTGTGTCAGAATCATCAATAGGAGTGTTCCCATTATTCTGGATTGCTGGCAAGTGTATGATTCTTCCACATCCTACTATCCAAAACTGCCGAATTTGGGATTTGTCAACCACTTCCTTCACCCACGAGTTTATGTAAAGAGAGGTGTGAGGAGGGGGAGCGAACCCTAGACCTCAAGGGGAAATAGTGATTGCAGCAGGCAGCCTGGGAGGTGGGGAAGGGCGTGGTTTCTCCCAAGTCCAGGGAGCAGAGTGGGTGATACCAGAAGTGCTTACAGGTCCTTCTTGTCACTAGAGCAAAGCATGGACAGAGCCTAGAGAGAGCATATACCTGTAGAATTTGGGGCAGTATGTGTACATAGACATGAACATCTGTTTCTATCAGGGGGTTTCTGAAGGCAGGAAATCTACAAGAGTAACCTATGCCAGCAGAGTTTGAAGGGACCTTGATGTGCTGTGCCTAGAAGGTGGTGCCTGCTACCTGTTTTAGGTTTCCACAGCCCTCAGTGACTATGGAAGAATCACTTCGAGAATCTTTGGGCTCCTTGGGAAAGAACTTGGAAGATAAAGGAAGGGCAAGAACAATACCTGGGTCAAGTGAGATGACAGTCCACCTCAAGAGGGGCTTAAGATACTATCCATGTCTGGGTGGAGGGGACCCCTCTTCCCTGAGGTGCTCCTCAGCAACTGAAGGAGCTGGGGTGAAGCTGACAGTAGCCAAGAAGATGCCAAGGCCCAAAGCCCAGTGCTTTTTTTTTTTAATTCACTTTTAATTATAGTTGACATATAATATTTTATTAGTATAACACCTGACATTTATACACCTTACAAAGTGATCACTACAAGTCCAGTGACCATTTGTCACTACACAGCTATTACAATATTATTGACCACATTCCCTATGCTGTCCATTACATCCCTGTGACTTGTTTATAATGGGAAGTTTGTACCTCTTAGTCCTTTTCACCTTTTCTATCCAGCCCCGTCCCTCTTCCTTCAGGTGACAATCATTTTTTTCTCTGTGTTTATGAGTTTGTTTCATTGTTTTTTCAATTTTTTTGTGTGTAGATTCCACATATAAGTGAAATTATACAGTATTTGTCTTTCTCTGATTTATTTCACTTAATACTTTCTAGGTCCATCCATGTTACAAATGGCAAGATTTCAGTCTTTTTTATGACTGAGTAATATTCCATTATATATATGTACCGCATATTCTTTATTCATTCATCTATCAATGGACATCTAGGTTGCTTTCCTATCTTGGTTATTGTAAACAATGTTGCAATGAACATAGCAATGCATATATCTTTTTGAAGTATTGTTTTGGGGGTTTTTGGTATTAATATCCAGAAGTGGAATTGCTGGGCCATACAGTAGTTCTATTTTTAATATTCTGAGGAATCCCCATACTGTTTTCCACAGTGGCTCAGTGTTTTTTGAGTGAGCAGCAAACATTAGCAAAAGGCAAGACAGTGCCTCTCCTCTCGAGAGTGAACAGTTAGACGGTGGTCATCTGGGCGGGAGGAAGAATGAGGCAAGGGATGGCACCCACGGTGCAAAATTTAGGAAAGCAGTTAGTTAGTCTTAGGCTTGGCAAATGCAGGATTAGCACCTAAGCATGAGAGCCTCCTTGAATTTTGAGTCCTAGTCACCTTGCGTGTCTTACCTTAATTGTGGCTCTGTAATCATACTGGGCTACCTGGCAGTCACCTTGACTTAGCTGCCTGTGCGACTACAGAATTTGCTCGGTGTTAGAGGACACATAAACCTGGCAGTCTAGCATTCTCAGTGGGAACGTGTGGGGACAATCGGGGCCCGATATATCTTTCAAACGAGATTCAAGCTCGAAACTGAATTGTTTTAATAACCCATGAGCCAAATCCAGCTCCATCCCATGGTTTTGACATTTTTTAAAGAATTGCAAAATAAACAAGAATATGAAACAGAGATCACATGTGACCCACAAAATCTAAAATATTTATTATCTGGCTCTTCCCAGAAAAAGTTTGCTGAGCTCTATGAAAACTGAAAGACATTTAATTTGTACATTTTTTTAAAAAGATGAGCAAGGGAGAATTGATGTAGTACAGCTCGAGGCAATAATTAAAAAAAAAAGTGTTTTACATTATTCCCCCCAAAAGTTTTGTCTCTCCAATAAACTGATTATACATATGATAGACATTAGGTTACTTTCAAGTGACAGAAACACAGCTTTAAAGCCCAAAAGAATGCATTGGTTCATACAGACAAACTACAGAACAGGCACACATAAAATCAGCTCAAGGGCTGGCTGGATCTAGAGATTTGAATGCCATTGGAACTTGTGCCCATGCTGACTTCATTTTTCTGCCTCTACAGAATACTTCAGAGGGGCTTTTGGTAGGGAACAAGGCTCATGACACTCCAGAGTCCTCCCCACTCAGTTCTCTAATCCTGGAGGCAAGAAGGAGTCTGCTTCCTAGTTACAACCCTGAACTAATATCATGGCCAGGGTGAGAGGTGCCCTGTGATTAATCCAGCCGTGTGCCATCTCTGGGGACAGGGAGAGGCAAGATCTGTGACCAGAGAGCAGTGAGGAGCAGTAGCACAGCTGTGACCTTGGGTGGTCACTGGCAGCTGCCCGAGTTTTGTCGACCTCTGTCATTCAGTTTGGAATAATATGAGATTTTTAGGCCCTTTTAATGTCTGCAGTATAAGCTTTTAGCCTATAAAATTTTCATGAGTTTAAAATCAGCTGCTCTATTTCTGATTGCTGTATCAGACCGGCCCCTCCACCCGTGCCTCTCCAGCTTTATCGTGTCGTTTGGGTTGTTTTACTGCGACCATGCCCTTCCTTTGCTGTGGGTCTCCTGTGGTGGGGAACTATGATTAATCACCCTCTGTTGGCCAGGCACTCCTGTCTGTCTGGCCTGGCCCGATAACTCCATGGCGAACATTACATTCCTGATTCTAGACACTCTGTGTCCCATAATCATAAGGATGATTCTGTTTTGCTAATTAATTTTTAGTGTGGCTTGTAGATGATGCTCATGAAGCAAGTGAAATGTGACAGCCTTACAATCCAGAAAGAAGCCTGAGTAAAAGCAACTATTCTCTAGATGGTTAACTCTGCTTGGGACTTAATGCCACATCAATCCTAGGGCCTTCGAAGCCTTACTCGGCAAACTTGGTGTGTGGGTGATTTCCACCGTCCATCGGGGGTCAAATATTGTATCAAAAATATTTCCCAAGTGTTACCTTTCCTGGCATAAATTTTGGAGGCAACATCCACTCAATGTGAAACCTATTTATAAAAATCTCAGAGTTGAAAGGAATGATAGTCATTCAATTCCGCTTAGTCATCTGATTGCTTTACTACCCACCAACTTAGCCCTTTCGAGGCAACGCTGCTGGTTTTCAGACAGCTCTGAGGTTTAGAGTCTCCTTGTTGCACAGGCACCTGCTTCCGTGTGGCACCTACATGTCAGTGCCGGTTCTGTTCTCTTGGGGAAAGGCACAGCGAGCCGCTGCTCTCTTTATTACCCTGTGTACTCCCACCTGAGTCGTCTCTCCAGGTGAATTTTAAAGGCACAATAGACAAGGAAATGTCTATTGGGTTTTCATTGGTTTTCTGCAATAAACTAGTTTCTATTTCCGGAAGATTCTTATTAGGGTCTTAAAATGGTCAATAGCCCCTAGCACCGCAAATTTAAGAATATAATCTTTCACTAAAAGTTTTTATTTTCAATTGCATTTTATGACTTGCGGAACACGAAAAAGAACAATTCTTGAAGAAAGTGAGTGTGAATTTGTGGAAGGTAAGCAAAGTCTTAATTCTGAAAAAAATATTTGTAAGAGTTGTATGATGAGAACATAAAAAAGTCCAGGCAAGTTAACTGTTTGGACAATGGTTTGTTTTAAACCAGTAAAGCCGTTTGAAGCACACGTGAGTGTTACCGTTTAGCTATGGGGCAGTGCAAGTATATTAACAGCTTTTGGGACGTTAGTATGTTGTTCCTGGGTTAATCCCAGCATATGTCATCTGGAAAAACATACTTATGTCCTGAAGATAAAATTACACTTTTAAAGTTACTATTATTATTAAAGTAATATGTAGACATTGTCCAAAAAATCAGCTGATATGGTTTTAAGTAAGAAGTGAAAATCTTCCCCTCTATCCTTGGTAGCACTCTACATATGTAGTCACATCCTAACTGTTTTATTTTTAATTCTAAAAGTGGCTACTCCCAGACCAAATTATATTCTTATTTCTCTATTTCTTGATATATCAAATTTGGACTATGTTAGTTTATTTTCTAATATGAAAGACGACTCCTGTCTTTCCATCCTGCTTCTTCCCTTGAGTTTGTTAGTTATATGATTTTGTGTTCTTTTGGAGGTGGTTACTTTTACACTTTATATAATATACTTAAACATCTATTTTTATTCCATCAACCTTAGACAGAAGATATCTGTTAATATGCTACAGAACCAGCCTTCTCTCGCTCCCGGTGATTCTTGCCTTTTATTCTTGGGCCTTCTCACATTTAGTAGGGTTGAGTTCTGTAACCAACAGGGCACTGCAGAAATGATGGTGTGTAACTTCCAAAGTTGGGTCATAAAAGACATTGTGGCTTCTGCCTTGCTCTCTCTTGGATCCTTTACTCTGGGAGAGGTCAGTTATGAGGACACCCCAGCAGCCCCAAGTGGAAATCCATGGGGCAAAGAACTGAGACTTCCTGCCAAGAGCTAGCCCCGAATTGGCCAGCCATGTGAATGAGCCATCCAGGAAGCAGATTATCCAGCCCCGGTCGAGCCTGCAGGTGACTGGGCTTAAGGCCAACTTCTGGACAACAGCCTCATGGGAAACCACGAGCTTGGAACACTCAACTAATTTGCTCCCTAATTCATTTCTGATTCAAAAAATTCTGTGCAATAAAAAATGTTTATTGGTCTTTTAAGCCACGGATTTTTTGGGGGTGGGGTGGGGGTGGGGTGGGGGGAGTTGTATTTCTTATGCAGCAATAACCGATATATACCCTCTCGGTAAGATGACATCGTTTTCCCATCAGAGTAACCTCCATCTCTTTCTTAACCCTTTCACTTCCCTTCCAATTTCTGTCATCTATTACCTTTGTCATTAATTCCTTACATAGTTTATGATAATTATATTGTTTTTAGCTATAATTACAAAATGTAATCATTTGTGCTTTGTCAATTTTAAAATTAGAAATAAGAACAGCATTTAAATTATAATTGTAAAATGTAAACTAGGGACTGGCCAGTATGTACCATTAAAATTGTCTGTCCAGAGGTCTCTATATCTTACTATTGTAAGTGGTGATGCACGCAGAGAAAGAAATCCTTAATGACTAAAAATATCTGTGTTTATGCTTTTGTTAAGTTTCATTAATTCTGTTAGAACAGGGAAATGTCACCAGGGGACTGGGAAGATTAGAAACTATGTAAGTCATTTACATTTTAGTGGAAATTGTCCTAATTAGTTTTCTACAAGAGATCAGCCTATACTTACATATATATTGTGGATGAAAAAGAGGCACTATAATTAATCTGACAAGTCCAGTGACCGAAGGTAACCTTACGGGGAGCTCTGATCATAAATTCCCAACTGGGTAGGTGATGGTGGGTAGTCATGCCTCAGGCATATAGCTTTTTCAGTAAAAGGTTTATCTTTGCCATTAAGCAAGCCTTGTCCAT
>NW_011888880.1:2148590-2170720 GCF_000151845.1 Pteropus vampyrus | reverse complement strand
AGGTACTCCATCGCTTTGAGGTCATTTTACCCTTTTCCTCCAGAGACTGAATCTCAACTCTATTTTTCTTCCCCCTCCTATTTTTTTTTTTTTAAGTTAAAGTGAGAAGTAGAGGAAAGAAGGACTCTTGGCAATAAATAACTAACATCAATAACTGTGAGTCAGTTTCCACATTCTATCTGCTCTGTGAACCAATTCTCAACACAGTGTGAATTTTCCAAACCAGTTTGTTCTACTAAGTCCAGAGGTTTAGCTTTTTGACGCAACCACGTGAGGACAAAGAGTGGAATGAGGAGATGTACCTGCTGAATACACTGGAAGTGTCAGCTCTGACATTAATAATGGTCTGTTTGCTTTTCTAAGCTGTTGTGCACTTGGCTCTAACTGGACTGGTACAGTGTGGCAGCAGTCATTCTTGTAATTCTTTAAAAACAATCGTCTGTGCTTTGATAGCTTTGGTCTCTGGAAACTGGAATTTATTCCTCATCTGAAACCTGAGAAATGGACCAGTCCATCCATATGGCCAGACCTCACCTGAGGAAGCGGCAGCCAGGAAAAGACTCTGGGTGGAGTCAGTAGACTAGGGGTGGCTGCTCCGATGCTCATGGCTATGGGGCTGCAGGCTTCCGGTTTGTCAACCAGGCATGCTGGATGAGATCTCTAAGGCTATGGCCAGCTTTGACATTTTATCATCTGATAGACAGCGTGTAGGTTTTAATATTAATCGAGAGTCAGTACAGGCAGTTTTGGTATAGTTTTTAAAAAAATAAATCTCTTTACCTGATAGTCACACCTCATTAGTGATGGACCAGGTTCTATGGGAGGCAGAGAGAGCAGTGAAATCCACTTGTCCTCTGTATTCGTGTCTACATCGAACATGTGTCACCTCTTCAATCTCTTTCCTCCATTAGACCACGGCTGCCTGGGAGCAGGGGCCACGTCTTTGTGAAATTATTCTTTCTGGTGCTGAGCATGGCGCCTGCATGCAGTGGTGCTTACTAAGTATCTGAACACTGAACCGAACCTGACCTTCAATTCTACCTTAAATTATAATCTTAATGTAATTCGTCTTCTTTTTTCTTTTCATAATATTTGGAAAACCCGTTACTCGGTGTATTCTTATGCTATTTTATCTTAATGATTAAAAAAAAAAAACAAAACAGCTTCATGTTAAAAAGAAATTACCAGTTTGTTTTTCTCTAGTCGATTGCCAATTTTCTTTAATATTCTCTTTGGGGAAGGGGAAGATTATGGTTGCTGGATAAAATTCAGGATGCACATTAAAAATTTGAGTTTCAGATAAACAGTGCTTAAATTTTAAGTATAAGTATGAAATATTTTATCTGAAATTTTAATTTAAATGGACATCCTTGTTTTTTTTTTTGGAGGTGGGGGAAAGATACTAAATCTAGCAAACCCAGGCTCTCCTCCTGGTCAATCTAATATTCTATCTTGAAGGCCCTCAAATGTAGGTTCTATAGAACCTACTGGAGAAACAGAGTTTTTGAGGACAAGATCTGACTCAGATGATATGATCTATCTAGGGGGTAGGGTTCTATCTAGGGATCAGGAAACAGATTTTTTTTTTTTCCAGTTTCTTCTTCACTTCTCCAATACATATATCATGAATAACAAGAATTTCTATTTTTTTTCCCCGCTATCCATTTCTGGGTTTATTGCTAACCCTAAAATTTGGGTACATAATTGGTAACTGCAGTTACAGTGGGTTTGGCAGCCATATATGAAACATATCCCCACATGTCACAGTAGCATTCACCCACTGGGACGGCATTCAGAATCTGAGGAGGGATGAGTATACTTGCGATTCTGACATCAATGCTGGTATGTGTGTTTTCCGACACCACCACCAATTCCCTGACACCAGCTGGGTGTCTTACAATTCAGCTTGATTCTGACACTACCTGGAGATAGCATCAGATCCCACAGGTTAAGGTTGATTAACTCTTTGGCCATTGGTGGTTGATTCAACCTCAGTCCCCTCACGGAAATTTCCTACTCTCTAATCACATGGTTGGCTCCCCAGCAACCAGCCACCACCCTTAGGTGTGGTCCAAAAGTCACCTCATTAACATAACAAAAGACACCTTTCTTGCTCTCATCACTTAGGAAATTCCGAGGATTTTAGGAAATCTGTGCCAGAAACAGGAAGGAAGACCAAACATATATTTCTTATTATAAATTACAGAATCACAATACCGTTTCCCCATTCCGTGCTCCCACCTTTCCTGCTTCCAGTCTTAGTACGGGGACGGCGCGGAGGCGGGGGGCGGGGGGGATGGCTCTGAAGTTATCATATTCCTGGTTCGTCTAGTGGACAGGCTGGCTGTGATACTCTCGGTAGGTATCCCTAGTTCTACTGTGTAGTCACAGCCAGGTGAGTTCTCACGTCCTCCCCAGGGGTTTAGCCCCTTGGCCTTGAAGAGAATGATGTTCACAGATGTTGAGGGAAGGGTACTCAGAGAGCTTGGGCTACGGAGGGGTGGTGGTGCCCGTCTTTCTCCTGACTCCCGTTGTCTAAGACCACACATTAATTCTTGCTGTCATCTTAGAGTCGTTTTCCAAAGGCGTGTGGGTTTGGAGAGACTGGGCCTGGAGTTAGACTAAAATGCCATGTGTATTGTCTTTTAGACCAAGGATTTTAACTTCCTTTTCTAAATTTTAGTGTTAGGTGGTAGAGATAATGCCAACAGTGTATATGAAAAGCTAGTTCTTTTTAGTGATCATTACTTTAACATAGGATTTTTATAATATTTTTTATAGTAATTATTGCCTAAGCAGTGGCAAAAGCATTTTGTTTATCAAGGTAAAAATATTTTAAGCGCTAAAAGATTTTAAACTTAAAAATAAGCCTAGTTCTTAGGAAGAGGTTTTATATGTTAGCAGTAGTATGTCATATACACTAAATTATATTTTATTCTTTCAAATAAGTCGCTTTAAGTAATAATAAGTCTTTTCATATCTGGTATAATTTTGAGGGGAAGGCTTTAGTTGCCTGCTGGGGAGCTTTGACTGCATTACCAAAGTAATCCACGAGATGGCAGCAGAGAAATGTTCATTTAAATTTATCATTCACAGAGTTGTTAGAAATCCACTTTAACAAAAAATAGACTAACCTTTGTAATTTGGTCCTTTCTAAACCCAGAGTGGCCAATGAGTGCTTTCAAATGAGTTCTCAGGTCTTTTATGAGGGATGTAATGAGGATTTTTTTTTTTTTTTTACTCATCTTAAAGTTGTTTTCCTTACTTATCATATTTTGCAGTGAGAGGTCTAAATGCAATGAGCATATAGGCCGGTCTGTGTTTCTGTCCCAGTTAGCATTCTCGTGAGTAATCTTAGGAAATCTGAGAACAATAAACTTTAGAATCTTGCTAAGTGTGTCCTGTGTGGTGATTTACATCACCTTGATTCAACCTCCAGCCTCTCTCAGCCTCTCAAGCAAGAAGTGGAAGCAAGTGGTTTTCAGGTCTTGAGGCCCGAGCTTATCTGGGGGAGTGATGGTGGGCAGAGTAAGGAGAGGGGGTGCGTGGGAAAAGGATGCTTTCATACAGACTGCAGTTGTCACCTAAATTTACATTGTCTCTACATTATTGGCTTTGTTTTCATTTACTTGTTCAAGTTGGTTAAATGGAGTTAACAATAGATAGTTGCAGGTAGTTTTGAGTCAGAAAAAGAAAATTTTCCTGTGAATGTCCTCGTTTTCTAATTTTAAGGTCACGTATTTGTTATGAAGTGATAAAAGCCATCATATAAGTCTGTTCTACAGATATAATTAATAAAAAATTAATTATCGTTACTCTGTGCCATTTTATTACTTTGGATTTCATTATGCTGGAAGCTTGGAGAACTTAATTACACACACGCATGCACACATACATGTGTGAATGTGGTTTTTGTTTATAAAATTTATGGATGCTCGTCAAAAACTTTTAAATCTGACAGGAATATGTGAAATAGAAATCGAAGTCCCCCATAATCTTCTGAGGCAGTTTGTTAATATCTTCCTAAATATTTCTCTATGTAAAGACAAACATTTACATTTTTAATGAAATTGAATCATGCATGTATTTTACATTTACTCTATCATAGATATCGTTCATGCCTCATTTTTATAAGCTATATATCCCATTGTATGTTTATGTCACAATTTCTTTAACTACCTCTGCTGATGGAGGTTGTTTTCCATGTTACTTTTTACTGCGACAATAACAATGCTGCACTAAACAATTTTGTACGTTTTTCTCGTTGTACTTAAAATCTAAACCTTTTACCAAATAACATTTTCAAAATTGAAACACCCACCATTAGTAATAAAAGCCTACAATTGCATCGTAGCCAGAGTGGGCAGAGCTTGTGCATTAAACATAAGAACATGTTGATAAACTCTCATTTCCCTTTTTAAAGTATTAGGGTGGAGTCTGTGCTTGAATGGTGGCAGCAAAGGACAGACGACATGCTTTCTCAGGTTTTACAGTGAACTGTAGAGCAGTCAGATTTATAAAAGCCCTCCCCTTTCCTTGGAATGTCTTTACACCCGGCGCCTCTGACGGTGCAGGCTTCCGATGCACCTGGCCAAGGAGGGTCGGGTGCTGGCTTTTATCTAGAGAGCCAGGCAGCTCTGAGACGTGCGTGCTTTGATCCCTCCCGGGTGCTGCCGGGTTCAAGGAGCTGAAGATTTGAGGTCTGGGAACTCAGGGGCAGGGCATTCTTAGGAGGGACAAGGGACCCTGGAATGCACTCCCTCCTGTGGTCCAACAGAGCGGGGTCTGTTTGCCTTCAGGGCACAGCGAAGACCCATCTGTTTACTCAAGCATGTCTCTGAGTGGTCGCCTTATGGCGGCTCCCCTCACCCACTAGCGAGAGCCCCAGCAGCAGCGGCATCATCTCATCATCTTTGCCACTTCACGTGGAAGGGCTGATGCTGGCACAGAACTGTATTATAATAGGGCTCATTGGCCAAAGGATTCAGATGCTTATTTTTTCCATATGATGATGATAAACATTTTAAACAAATGGTAGACAACAAAGTGTCATGTTTCAAATTCAGAACTCTTTTTCAAGTCCATGATTATTTTATTATTTATTGAATCATATATCCCACTGTCTATATAAGCTAAAGATCTGGTGCCTGTTTTTTTTCTTTCTTTCTGGCATTATACGAACTGGAGAAAAAGATCTGATGCTTCATAAGGTCCTAATATTTGCAAATAAGACCATTAGAAACAACTTTTTCTGAGCACTGTATGTAAGGCAGCCATCTTCTCATTATTCTTACACAATAACTTCTCTTCTTGTTCTACTTTTGAATTGTGTCTAGTGTCCTAGTCTGGACTCCTAGTTGTGTGTCTGGTGTCTCAGAGGCCCTTTTTAGGTTCTGAATGCATGGAATGCATTGTTGTTTGTGACTTTACAAGCAAAATAACGTTTCTGCCACATATGAATATAGCCTATCAAAAGGTAACACCATCAACTGTGTGTTCTTGCACTATAGAGGCTGTGTTTTATGTGTTCTGTATCACTGAAGTTTTTATTAGTAACAAGGGCAAAATATAAAAATTGCACTGCATTAATGCTTTGATTTCATTCATTCGACAAGCTTGCATTGTGCCGTGCACTATTTTTGTAGACGTTTGTGAAAAAAAGACACAAATTCTTGTCCTTGGGGTACGAGATTTTCAGTGGGTAGAGACGGATAATAAGCAAATAAACCGATCTCGGTCTATTAGATAGTGATCAGTGGTAAGGAGAAAGACAAAGCAGGTGGGGGTGGGACGAGCCGCATTTTTAAGAGGGGCACTCAGGGTAGGCCTTGCTACCAAGATGAATAAGGTGATACTTGAACAGTGACTTCAAGGAGTGGATAAATGGGGAAACTGTGATACAATTAAGAAGGATAGCAAATGCCAAGACCCCAGAACAGCAGACTGCCTTGCCAGTGTGTGGCTGGAGGGCACTGGGCAAGGGGAGAGAGCGAGGTGAGGTCAGAGAAGGCAAAGGCAGGATTTCAGGGGCCCTTGTCGGCCATGCAGGGCTTGGTCTTTACTGGGAGTGACTTGGGAGCCACTGAGGATGTCAAGCAGAGAAGGGAAATGATTGGATTCAGTTTTTAAAAGGATTAATGGAGCTGCCTTGTTGAGAACAGAGTGGAGTGGGGCGGGCAGGGAGGCCTATAGAGGTGAGTGCTACAATCTTAGAAAGAGGTGCTAGTGGCCCACCCCAGGCAGTGGCGGAGGATATGGAGATGCTACATATGTTTTGAGGGTCATGCTGACAGGATTTCCAGATAGTATGGGATCTACCTAATTAATAAGACTGTGGGAGGAGAGAATTTCTGAAATAACTTAAATGAATAGAGAAGCAGGAGAGAGGCTTAAAGTGCAGAGTGGGATGAGATCATTAAGGAGGTAAGTAAGACAAGACTGGGGAGACATTGGAACATAGAAGGAAGCTAAAGAATTCAGGTAATTTGTGGCACCTCGATGAAATGCGTGGTGAAGACTTTTGATGTGATCGAAATGCCTGTGAGATTCCATTATGATTTAAAGAGCAAAACTGCCCCATTTGAAGACCGCAGAGAGAATACCTTTGTCAGTAGTTACGTGACTAGTATGAAGGCAAAGAGTGTTGGGAAAATGTGAAAACTCAACAGACCTGTAGTGAGAGGGGGATAGAAAAGAAGGGAGAGTTAGGGAAAGCCTGGTACAGGAGACACTGGCAGAATTTGGTCACCAATTTAGTGTCCAGAGTATGGAGGAGAAGACGAATTCAATACTCCTCCCAGTTTCCAGGCTGTAGTTCTGAAGAGACGCTGGCAGTCTTTCCAACTCCGAAACCAGAGCAGGGAAGGGGCACGCGGGAAGAGTAAATAACATGTCTCTTGAGAAACACTTAATATAACAATTAAAGTGAGGGAAGGGACATCCAGGAAACTCATATCTATTTTTTATTATTATTATAAATAACTAAGAGAGGAATAAAACCCACCAAGTGTTTGCTGTCACAGGGCACACAACTGACTTCACTGCTCTGTGGTAAAGGTTTTACCTTCACCGAGAAGGGTTGCCTTCAGTAACTGCTTGCCTAAATGCCATTCGCTTATTCCACAAATTTACGTAGGTCCTTCTGGGTGTCCATTCATTGAACTAGATTTTAGGATACAAAACTGATCAAGGTATGAGCCTTATCCATGAGATACTCGCAAATTAATTGGGGAGAGGGCCGTTCAAACAAGCAATTGCAACACAGTGTGGCACATTCAATAGTAGAGAGTAAGAAAATCATTTGGGCTTTATAGTCAGACAATAACATTTAAATCCCTGCTTCACCACTTCCTTCCTGTGTATGCTTGGGAAATTTATCTCTGATTCTCTTATTGAGATAACTGATGCAAATATTTCTGTCTTGCATTTCAGGTACCGGGGAACAAGATGCGCTGAGGCCTGTGGCCTCAGATAAGGGCATTTCGGAAGGGAAGTTTTTACAGTAGGAGAATCAGGTGAGATAGAGATGAGACCATTGACCTTTTAAATTTGTGTAATATCCTTATTGAAAACATGATATCTGCTCATTATATCACGGCTTATCATTTCGGGCCCTGGCTTTATTATAGACCCTTTCACGTAATCTTTGTTTTAGCCACACTGCTACTCTGCTTTCTCCAGTGCTGAGCTTTGTTGGGGTGTTCCCACTTTAGCACCTTCCTGCAAATGTCCCATCTATTTCAGATGCTGCCTGATCCAGGCGGCCTTTCCTTTCCCGGCAGTCTGAGCTCTCTCACCTCTCTGACCTCCCCTGCACTTTCTGCTTCATGAACTTTATCATCTTTTGCATGCTCAGCCCTGGATGAAAAGTTCCTTGGGGTCAGGAATTATGTCTTAGTCCTATTTGTATCCTCTCAGAACTTAGTTGCACGTCTTACACGTCTTGCACATGGTGGATCACTCCTACACATTTGCGAAGTTGAATTTGGTTAGGCAAACCGTTTCTTGTCCTACAGCCACAGAATAAGAGCTGCTCTGTAGTCGTAAAGGGTTCTGGATCATTGAATGAAGGCTGCTCTTTCCCCAGATCATAATTGTGCAAAGCTGGTAAGTGTATACTTTTGAATAACAGGTTTTGCTTTGTTGCTGTGTTCATGTTACCATGACAACCTTAACTTTTGGCACTTTCTGAATTTAGTGTCCTACTTAATTTCCCACATTTGGCTCTGAGAGACCATATTGTTCTGTCCCTTTTGCTTGCTTATATGAATCTTTGAACTGAAAATTATTTCTGAATTTATCTCGTTTGCCCTAGTAGATCATAAATTCCTTAAGATTGGGGACTTGGTCTTATTATCCTTAGGAGCTCTGATAGCACCCAAGTAGGCCCTGTACATTTCAGACAGCAAATATGTCAGTACACATTTTAGATGAACTAAGAAATCATGATGTGGTAGGCTGAATAATTTGTCCCCAAGATGTTCAAATCCTAATTCTTAGAACTTGTGAATATATTATTATCTTATATATTAAAGAGGATTTTGCAGATGTGATTAAATTTAGGGTTTTCAGATGGGAAGGTTATCCCGGGATGTTTAGGTGGGCCAATGTATTTCAGGGGTCTTTGTAAGGAGGGAGGAGGATCAGAATCAGGAGGAGGAGAAATGACGATGGAAGAAAGGTGATGGAGTGACATGGAGAAGTGGTCATGAGCCAAGGAATTCAGGAGTTTCTAGAAGCTGCAAAAGGAAATAAAATTTCTCTTGATGCCTCCAGAAGGAATGTAGCCCTGCCCACATCTTGATTTTAGATCGCTGGCCTCCAAAACTAAAGAACAAATTTGTGTTCATTTAAGCAGCTTAGTTTTTGGTAATTTGCTACAATAGCAATAGGAAACTAATACAGTTGGGTAGCCCATTTTAATAAGTTTCAAGGACCACTTAGTGGAGTTATAAAGCACAAATCTAATCAGAGGTATTTACTGGCTAGATGGCAGACAGTACTACTTCTGGTAGTACAAAAGGATGAAGTGGGAAGGAAGCATAGAGATTATCTTGTTAATTATAATGTACTTGCTGTCAGAATTCCAATAATGTATAAGATGGATGAGAGTTGTCTATAACTAATCCACTAAGTTTAAAAATGCCATTCACTTGAAAAACTTATACTGAGTGTCAAATGAATGGTAGGCAATGTGCCAGATGCTGGGCCTACGGTCCCCCAGGTCAGAGCTCATGGGATTCCAATGGTTAGAGGGGCCTTGTGTCTTCTCATCACCTATGGACTAGTAAGTGTGTAGAGCCTCAGGGCAGACTGGATATGACTCGAGTTATTGTGAAGTGTGAATTTATATGTCAAACCAAGTGTCCGAATTCAGAATGGATGGTGTCTTCAGGATCCGTGTGAACTTTCCACATCAGTTGTTCCCAGCGTTGACTGGGCATCAGACTCTTTGGTGGAGCTTTTGAAAAACACAGAAGCCAGTGCCTCGCCCTTGGAGATTTTGCCTCGGTAGGTCTGGGGCAGGGCCTGGGAATTTACGTTTTAGAGAGTCTCGGGTCTGTGGTGCCCCAAAGGGTCCAGCGTGGCTTCCGTGCTGTTAATTAAGACTACTCAGTCCTGAAGTGAGAACGTGGCCTGCTAGCAATCAGCATCCCCAGAGTGGGTTGTGAAGAGCACATGCCCTCTAGGGCAACACACCAATATCGTGTTGATGAACTTTGGAAAACAAGCCGTAGTACATTTTTAGAGGTTTATGATGGTCATTTGCACATTGAAAGCTTTGGGGTAGTCTAGACAAAAAGAATCTGTTTAATCCTGCCTCATCCATGTTCTCCAGACTTATCTGACCATTGAACTGCCCCATCCTGTGACACTAATTAAATATGCTGTGCAGCGGAGGCTCTCCAGGGCACACTTGAGAAAACACTGAACTAGGACGATGGAGGGAGCGATGGTATTTGCCTTATTTAGAAGGTACCAGACGATGAGTGGGGATCGCTGCAAAGATCATAAATCCTCCTATGACGCATGAATTCACAGGGAAAACAAAGGTTACAGCATTTTCTAACCCAGAGAGTTCATTAAAAGTGTATGTTTTAAGAGTGACGGAATCGTAAAGCGTCATTCCAGATGGTCACCTCCGAACTGATGATGGGTGGGAGGATCAACGTTCGTTCACCGTGTGCTCACTGCTCCCACGTACTCTGCGGGCTGTGCCTTACTTCCATTTTAGAGCTCCTCCACAAAGTATCACTACCATTGTAAAGATGAAAAGCTGAGACAAAGAGGTTAAATGGCTTGACTAAAATAAAAAACTTCACTGATTCCACGCATATTGTTTGCACAGTACTGTGTTTGACCTGCAGTGTCTCATTTAATCCTCCCATGAAGCATAGGGTAGGGGTTAATGTGAGTGAACTTGTCCAAAGTCCCTCAGCTCAAATGTGACAAATCTAAAACTGTCTCCATAGACCACGTCCTCTCCATTGCCTTTCTGACTCCCAGGGCACCCCATGTTTTTCTTTTCAGGGTGTAGCTAAATATGTTGATGTTGACATAGTATGAAATCAGCAGGTTAGTACAGAGACAAAATGTATGATCAAGAAAAAGAAGTTTAAGTCCTACTAGGTGTGAAGGCCACCAGTAGGGAGAAGAACTAGGAATTTTGATAGAGATAGTAGAAGGTGAATCTTATTCAGAAACAAAGAGAAAAGTACTATCACACTTACAAAATACATTAAGTCAGGAGATTAAATTAGCTGTATTTTAATTAAAATCTTTCTCTGTGTTAAAAATATTCGTAGATAATCCAATGCCTTTTTTGAAGCTTCTTCTTTCTGAGCCATAGTTTCTCAAATGCAGTTGTTAGAATCAACATATAAACAACTTGTAAAACAATACAGCTTTGAATCAAGTGTTTCGGGGTCACGTGGACTTAGAATTGGAAGCACCGTGTCAGACAGCTCGGCCGGTTGAGAACCGCTGATAGACAGCAGCTTTAATTCAGAGCAACTGGACCAGCCAGCAAATTAAGCAAGGCTACAGGAAGGCTAGACTATACACGGTCCCACAAATCCTAGAATATTCTTTTGAGGAATCAATGAATTTGTCATATAAACTTTTTTTTTCCAGCCATGCACAGGCAAAGTAATCACAAAAATCAGTAGCATTGTGTTCAGTTAGGAAAGGTAGTATTTGAGTTGGGTCCTCTGGAGTTTGATAGAAGCCTATTCTTTCTGCTTCTGAAAGTATTCATATGTGTTCTGGTCTGATGACTTACCAACTTCCCAGAATTATTTTTTGTTATAACTTTTGAGAAGAATCATTTGCAGAAAATGAGCATAACATGTTAAGGTATGCACCTAATGTTTCCTTTCACCTCACAATTTAGAATGTTTTTTTTTTTCTTAGCATTGTTGCCAAAGAGAGGAAATAGAACAAGGTTAGCAGTGTTTGCTCTTATAGTACAAGGACTGAAACTATGAGATGCCTCTTTTCCTGATAAGAAGTGTTTTTCATACCTCCTGTGATTGGGTAATTCAGAGCTTTTCCTCAGTGACAGAGTAAGAATTGGTGACTTTCCCGCATCAGGCACTCAGGTGAGCAGGCAAGAGCAACTGTGGATTCTTATTCTGCTGTGGGCTTTGTAGGGTGAGCAAGTCATCTTCTCTGTCAGATTTTCTATTTGTAAAATAAGGTCACGCCACTGATATAGCTCAAAGAGCAGTTGTGAGAAAAATTAATGAAAGCAACAGTATTGCTGGGTCTGTATATGAAATGCCTCCATCTTAAGTTATAGGGAGATTTATTATTGTGAGAAACAAATAGACATTAAGATACTAGCAGGCACTTTTCAATTAAAGTTGGTAGAGAAGTGAAAAACTGTGTTTTAGTAAATGGTCTTGACACATACACATACCAAAAAAAATAAAAAAAAAGAATCCAGATATAGATCTTACATCCTTCATAAAAATTAACTCAAAATGGGTTATGGGCCTAAATGTAAAATGCAAAACTATGAAACTCCTAGAAGATGACATAGGAGAAAAATCTAGATGACCTTGAGTTTGGTGATGACTTTTTAGATACAACACCAAAAATATGATCCATTAATGAAAGAATTGATAAGCTGACTTCATTAAAACTAAAAATTTCTGCTCTGCGAACAAAAGTGTTTGGCGAATGAAAAGACAAGCCACAGACTGGAGAAAATATTTGCAAAAGCCACATCTGATAAAGGACTATTATCAAAATAGACAAAGAACTCTTCAGACTCAACAATGAGAAAACAACCAATTGGCCAATAGTTACAAAATAGTCATGAAGATATAAAGTATAGCATAAGGAGTAGAGTCAATAATATTGTAATAAATAAGTAGGGGGGCAGAGAGGTACTTGATTTATTGGGGTGATTACTTTGCGAATTATATAGATCTCTAATCACTATGCTGTACAACTGAAACTAACATATTATTGTATGCCAACTATAATTGAAAAAAGCCTCATTGAATTATACACTGTAAGGATGAGCAACTAATTGTCTATATTTCAATAAAGCTGTAAAAAGAAGATACTTTATAAATTCCATTTTAAAACTGTTGATGGTAAAAAAAAGTGGGCCAAAGACCTTAATAGACACCTCATCAAAGAAGATATACAGATGGCAAATAAGGATACAAGATGCTCCACATCATGAATTATCAGGAAAATGTAAATTAACACAACAATGAGATACCACTATACATCTATTAGAATGACCAAAACCAGAACACTGACAACACCAAATGCCAGCAAGGACGTGGACCAGGAGCTCTCAGTCATTGTTGGTGGGAATGCAAAATGGCATAGCCACTTTGGAAGACAGTTTGGTGATTTTTCTTACCAAACTAAACATGCTCTTATCATGTGATCCATCAATCGTGCTCTGTAGTATTTACTCAAAATAGTTGAAAACTTATGTCCACACAAAAACCTGAACATAAATGTTTATAGTAGCTGTATTCATAATTGTCAAAACTTGGAAGCAACCAACATATCTTTCAGTAGGTGAATAGTTTAATAAACTGTGATCCATCCAGGCAATAAAATATTATTTAGTGCTAAAAAGAAATGAGTTATCAAGCCATGAAAAGACACTGAGGAAACTTAAATGTATATTGCTAAATGAAAGAAGCCAGTCTGGAAAGGCTACATACTGTTTTTAACATATGACATTCTAGAAAAGGCAACACTATGGAGACACTGAAAAGATCAATTGACAGGGGTTGAGGGAAAAAAGAATGAATAAGCAGAACAGAAAAGGTTTTTAAGGCAGTGAAACTACTCTGTATACATTTGTTCAGACTCATAAAATGTACAACACCAACGGTGAACCATAATGTAAACTTTGGATTTTGAGTGATAATTATGTGTCAGTGTAAATTCATCAATTGTAACAAACGTACCACGTTGCTGGGGGATGTTGATCGTGAGAGAGTCTATGCATGTGTTTCCGAAGGGAGTGCCTGGGAAACCTTGTACCTTCCATTCAATTTTGCTGTGCAACTAAAACTGCTTTAAAACATAAAGTCTATTAAAACAAAACAAAACATCATCTGTGAGTGACAGCTTCTCATTATTCTTTAAAATAAGACTAAGATTCACACAATAAAGCTGTACATAACCAGATACAGCTCTTAGTAAAAGACAAATCTACCTCTGTCTGTTTATCTGGTTGGTGGAAATAATTCAAAATCAATGAAAATGAGACAACACTTGGGTTAAGGGTAAATGTGAAAGTTAAAAAAAAAACCCATAAAATTAAGTTATCCCATCACCTCAGATTTTTTAACTCACACGTGTTAGACCATTTGTGAGCTAGGAGTCTGCTAAGCTCTGGCAGTAAATCACTAGGTTCTTCTTAACATATTTGTCCCATCATTAGTAAATATCTATCATAATCATATATATATTCCCAACAAATTCATGCTTAATTAGTTGAGTTATACATGTGATTATAAATTACTGTGATTCATTCCCAAATGTTGCTACCAGTGTTCCAACTGGGCTTTAGAAGTTATGAAGACTATGTCTATTTCTATGTGATTTTCATCTTGGTAAACTTACCTGAAACTCAATACAGCAGTTAGTATTAAGATATGTAGGTCTGGGCTATGTGACTGTTTGCTACTTGCTCTTAATATGTGAATAATCTTTTCTTCAGTGGGATTCCTCCATGCAGTTCCACCTCCTTACATTCTTCCTTCACTGTTCCTGACAAAATAATTTTCTTTGTTTACCATTTTGATTTGAAAAATGTATGTTATCTATTGCTGTGTAACATTTTATCACAAATTTAAACAGCACCCATTTATTAGCTCACGGTTCCGCAGGTCGGAAGTCTGCACAGCATGGTTGGGTTCTCTATTTAGGATGAACTCAAGGTCAAAATCAAGGTGTCAGCTGGATGAAGTTCTTGTCTGGAGACTCTGGAAAAAAAAGTCAACTTCTATGCTTATGCTTGCTGTTGGCAGAATTCAGTTACAGCCATGTGTCGCTTAAGGAGAGGCGACATTCTGAGAAATGTTTCCTTAGGTGACTTTGTCCTTGTGCGAGCATCATAGAGTGTACTTTCACAGCACTACAGTGTAGCCTACTACGCAGTGAGGCTACAACCTGTACAGCGTGTGGCTGTACTGAATCCTGTGGGCAAAGGTGACACACCGGTAAGTATTTGTGTACGGAAACATAAAAAAGTATTTGTGTACGGAAACATAAAAAAGGTACAACTAGTAAAAATACCATATGAAAGATAAAGTGTGTACGCACCATGTCAGCGGGAGGCTGTGGTGGGAGAGGCACCTTCAGAGGGAGGGCTGATGTCAGGAGACTTCAAGAGGTGGGAGGGAGGAGAGGGAAGGAGAGAAGAGGAAGAGGAAGCGGGAGGAGAAAGAAAGAGAAACAGAGGGAAGGGAAGTGCGTGCGTGCGTGCGTGCGTGCGTGCGTGCGCGCGCATGCGTGCGTGTCCGTGCAGGCTCCCAGGCTCCTCTGGCTCTCCCACCAGCTCGCCCCCCAGCCTCCGGCAGGCACAGGCAGGTGGACAGCATGCTGAGCCTTTTCATCTATTTAAACCACCTGGAGCTTGCAGTAAATTCAGCACTGTCTTCAGGTCCAGCCTTTTCTTTCGATATCACAACCTTTTTGCTTATAATCTTATGGGACCACCATCGCATTTGAGGTCTGTCATTGGCCGGAATGTTTTTATGTGGCCCATGTATTTGCAGCTGTAGGACTAAGATTTCAGTCTCCTTGCTGGTTGCCAGCTGGATTCTTTTCTCAGCAACTACATGCCACCTGCATTCCTTGTCATGTGGCCCCTCCATCTTCAGGCCAGCAATGGTGAATCGAATCCTTTTCATGCTCTGGATCTCTACTTTCCTCTTTTGTTACCAGCCAGAGATAACTCCAAGCTCTTAAATGTTTCAGGCCATTAGGTATTGTACATCTTGATAATCTTCCTTTCTTAAAGTCACCTGTGTCACATAACATACTCTAATCACAGGAGAAAAAGCCATCAGATTCACAGTAGGGAGGATTAGGCAGGGCATGTATGAGGGTGTACGAAGGAGGAAGGACATCATAGGGGCCATCACAGAGTCCTACCTACACTGCACTCCTCCCTAAAACTCTGTGATGAATCAAATATGTGAACTTTAAAAGCCTTCTGCAGAATACCACGGACAACCCAAATTCCTTTTGTCCCAGAGTGGCTCATTGTTTTCCTCTTGTCAACCTTCCCTCAGGGCAGCGTCTCCTGGCACAGTTCCCAAATGTTCCCAAATGCGCTCTGAGTTTCATCATACCAGTCCTCAGATGCTCCAGCTGCTCATCGCTCAATCCTTGGGGGTCCTTGGTCTGTAAACAATCCATGTTGTCAGTCGCTGGGGGGGGCACCCTGTTGGTTTTCTCTGAGGAAGGATGATGAATATTAAGATATGTTACAATGATTAAGAACAGAAAAAAACAACAACAAAACCGAAGACAGCACAATTCCCAAACCTTCAGTGCCTGTAGTCACTTGACTGAATTACTTAAAATCTTAAGAGCTGACAGTCCTCAAATTTCTACCAAGAGACCAGAAATTAAGTTTTTGCTGTCTACCATCTGGGCCTTGAATGAAAAAGAAAATTATATCTAATCCTTAGTTCCAGATTTGTTCAGATGCAAAAAAATTAAAAAATAAAAAATAGAAAGGATCTTTTACAGGCAGAACCCAAGGAGTGGTACAGTATCCTGTTCTAACTTTTCACACCTGCTCATTTGTCACAGCACTGAGGTGGCCTGGTGACGGGTACTGTGTACAAGGGTAGGCCAGAAATGCTTTATTTGGTCTTTGACATATACTTATCGACTTAGATTTTTTGATAGATATAATTCGATTTCTTTTTTCTGAATCTATGTATCAGTTAGTACTTTTTTATCGTTGTTGCAGGTAACCGAAAGCCTGTGTCAAATTAGCTTAAAATTAAGAGATTGCTTTTTTTTTTAATGTCACTGAAAAACCCAAAGCTGAGCCAGGCTTTGGGGCTTGGTTTAGAGCTCAACGATGTCATTAGTAGCCATTTTCCCCTCTTCTCTTGACTTTGCCTTCTAAGGTGTCAACTTTATCCCAAGTTTGACTCTCCCTTGTTGTCACAAGGTGACTTCCAATAACTCACAGTGCAGTGTGGGCTTATCATTTACATCTAATGGGAGGAAGTACATGTCTGAACCAATACTCTGAATGTTATGTTTACTGGACGTTGTTAAGGCCCATGGTCACCTCTGAACAAAAATGTAGCCAGGGAAACAGAATGTGTGGGTGGGTTGAATTCAATGTAAGATACCTGGGAAGGAGTAAGATCTGAAAACAGATCTTGGCATTCTATACAAGATACCAAATACTATACAATACAATCACTGTATTTTAAAGAAATCTGTAAGAAACATCTTTTCAGACTTTTAAGGATTATAGTTACTCCAGCTATATTTGAGTGAACCGTATATTGGCATCTGTATACTTTTCATGGTTACATCTACTTTACATCTAGTCTAAGGAGTGTCATGTGCTCACTGTACATTTGACTATTTTTCCAAGTTGAGAGGTACCAGATATTGCCGAAATAATTTCACATTTCCTTAATAGGCAATATGTAGACGCTGCCCACAGAATATTCCAGGAGAGTTCTCCAAAAAGGCTGAAGCTCCTTAGGTTGCTATAAAGAGAGACATAGCACATGAAATGCTGGGGCTTGAGCTTGTGAGGAAGCAATGGGAGAAGACTAGAGGTGGCATTGTTTTTAAATTAAGGGTTGAATTTTTTCCAATGAATGCGAGTAATAGTATTCTCAAAAAGTATCCCTCAGGTAATTCTAACAGCAGAGAAGAACTTTTAACAAGCAGAAGAAACTGTATTGCATTTTTAATAAGCTAGTTCCCTAAATGGCATAATTATGCCTTTCTTGATCTAGAAATGGAAGATAAGACCCATCTCTACTCTTAGGATTCTCCTGACTTGGAGTTTTAAATGCCATCATTGTTGAGAATGAGTAACTCAATAAAAAGGTCAATATCTGAAAAAGAGTTGGAACAATGTATATGAAAAGGACCTTTCATGACCGCAGGTTTCTTTCTGTCTTTCTGATTGGTGTACATCCAGAAACCTTTAACCTACTGTTTGCTGATGCCTGACAGCGTATCTGCCAATCCAAATGTTAAGAAAAAAAAAAGATTTTAAACTAGTCTCTGCTATGCTCTTTACAAAGCTGCAATAGCGTGGGATTTTCTCACCCAACACCTGAGCTTTGGTGTGGTTCCGGTTTCCTCCTAAATGGTAGGCACTCGTTCATTCCTCTTCAGTGGCCTTTAACGTCCCCATCAGGCTACATGTTGCCCATGCAGCTTGGCAGCTCCTGCAGAAAAATAATGACCAGGTGAGGGCTGTGGCCTCGCACCCAGGGCTGACCAAACTCCAGGGTCAAGGGTATGTACGTGTTCAATGTGGGAAGACGATTTCTCAGCATCTTGCCCTCAACTCCTAGGCCTTCCTCTTTAATACTTCTTGGAGGTCTTATAAAAGACTCTATGTCATCTATTCCCTCCAGTGGGATATTTTACTTGGGTTATTATCACAACTATTTTGCTACGTGCAATGAAATTAGCAGTGATTCCATTTGTTGAAATCATATGTGGACGGCCGTGCTCTCTGCCTTATTACCAAGTGAGTACAGCGTGCCCTTCAATAATTCTTTAAAGTCTCAAATGCCTTGGAAATAATATGCTGGAATATTACTGAGCTGTGACTGAAGCACCATTTGTGCTAAATATGACAGCGCACAAATGATATTCCTCTATAAAAGTTCAAACTACATTAATCTTTTAGGGAGGTTCATTGACTGGGAAGATGGCTTAGAGATAAAATAAAGACACCAAGGGCTCACTGAGGAGAGCTTTTCTGGTCAGGATTTCCAGGAACAAGTGTAAGGAAAGGTCCACAAGTTAACCCTTTAGGATTAGAATGCGAGTAACAATGCAGTTCTGAAGGGGAGAGAATGAAATGATAATGCACGTATTGCAGTAGGAGGAAAAACAGGCTTCCAGGTCTGAGAAATATAATTAAAGGATGAGTATTAAACTGCTGAGACAGACAGACAATATTGTCATCAAGAATCTGGACAAAAATGTGAACTCTCAAGCTGATGTTTATAGTCTCCACCCTTATCCATATAAGGCTATGGTTAGGAGAATGGCAGGCTCTGCCTATGCAGCTTCTTTTATGCTATTTTGTCAGTCATTTTCCATTATTTAAGGGCTGCGCAAAAAGAAATGATCGCTACCTTTCCTGGGTTTCTAACTGTGGCCAGTAAGTCAGTGGGGTGGTAGTACATAGCAAGAAATGAGAATGGGGAGGAGATTTAATTAGCCAAAGTAGTTTCAGTGTAAATATGTGATACTGTTTAGGATGAGGCTCCCCCCACAGATGAAAGAGCTTATTATTAACATTTGTATTATGATTATAATACAAAGTATGTATAAAGTATGTATTATAATACTTTTCCAAAGATAAAGTAAGCAATACAGAAAGTTCTGGAAGTAAAGATCATCTGACATCCTATCACCCAGAGACAACTCCAATTAACATTTTGGAAAACATTCTTTGACGTATGTCTATCATCAGGGTGATAAATGGGTCCCCCTCCATTCCCTAAGGTGACAAACCCCTGAGTCACTGCTGAGGAATTCCTGAAATTCACAGAAACACAGTTTGAAATCAGTGGATTGGAAGATAGATAAGACCTACTTCAGCAATCTCTATAAGAAATGATGGGAGAATAAAATGAGCCAGAAAGGACATTGGAAGGACATTCCTGAGGGAAAATCAACACGATGGATTGATGGAGGGGGCGGCAGTGGGAGAAGTCTGTGGTCATGCCGCCATTTCTGAGCTGAGTCCTGCTGTGGGTAGAGGAGAGAACCCGACCTCACTTCTGCTGCCCTACCCAGCACTTGCCCGCTTTAACCAGTCAGGGCCTCCTTGTGTTCCTGGCATCTGGCTCTTTGCTGTTTCCTCTGCCTGCAACACTTTCTCCACCGGTATCTGTTTCGTCAACTCCACGCCCCACCCCCGCCCCTGCCCCTCCTCCACCAAGTCTCTGCTCAGATTTTACCTTCTCCTGGAGGGCTCCCTGACCAAATTATCTGACACTGTAACGTACCCTCCCACTCTGTCATGATCCTACTTATCTTACTTTAGCTTCTTTTTAAATTTTTTTTTGGGGGGGCGGGGTGGGGGACTTATCGCTTGCTATCATACTATAAAATTGCTTACTTTTTGTGTTTCTCCTTTGTGTGTTTTCCCCAGGAGAATGTAAATTTCTTAAGGACAAAGGGTTTTGTCTGCTTGGTTCCCAAATACCCAGAATAGTGCCTGCTGCATAAATAGCTGCTCAATTAACACACGGTGAATGAATTAATCAAAGAGCATCGGAGAGTTGGGAGACTGCTGTGTTGAAGAGTGGAGTAATGAGAGTGTGGGGGTGAGTAAGAGAGGAGAGGAAAGATCTGAGAGCTATGACAAGGTAAAATCTATAAGATTTAGAGGGAAAAAAAAACCCCAGAAATGTCTCCAAGATCCTGCATGAAAGTGATTCCCTGCCTTTTCACTGTTGAATTATCCTGTCAGTTATTGTTTAGTCTTTTCCCAATGACTTATAGATAGCTTACTAATGAAGAAGGATTTATAGAACTTGGTCAAAAGAGTCTGTTAGTTTTAGGTTAAATAGATATTGAATACTGGGAGCTAGAACCAATTGACCTATTGATTTGAGCCAAGACAGAAAGTCCCCTTATCTCAGGTTCTGATTTTCCATGCCGGAAAGAATCCCTGCACTATTGAGTAGCTGCTTCTGGGCACCATCAATATATTTCTCAATTGATTGTTTCTAAATAAGGATTAAAGTAGAGATGGTGACTTTTAGGTACCAATTCATGCAATAATAACAGAGACCAATATTGTAAATAAAGATTTTCTATTACATGAACTTATGGGACAGGATTTGACTTTGCCATTCAGCCTCACTTGTTATGGGGAAGTCATTTAATTCTACCGCACCCCCAAACATTTCTGTCTGCCTTTGAGTCTTGCCTGTGGCACTAAGATGGTAAAGAACATCCCTGCCTAGACTCTTCACTGTCAGCGATATGTGGTGTGACAGTGCTAATAAGCTACTTGATGATGGGTAAATATTTTGTAATTTTTTTTCTGACTTGCATATAAAGAATCTACTCAGCTTCAATCTGCAAGCTTCAGTCTCTTCCTACCCATTGAAACCCCTAGTAGTTGCACTCTGATGCTCCAAAAGCAAAAAGATCAAGCCCTAAATGTTCGTATCTATCCTAGAGTGATGAGTCCCATACATCTGGCAACTGTGGTGCGGTTTTAATATCTGACACTTGACATACCTTTTCTTACTTACGTATCCAGTCAATAATCCCTCAATAAGAAAGTTCCCCTTAATAGATTTGTTTTCTCCTTAAACTTCCATTCCCCCTTCCCAGTTTTCCACATCACAGTAAAAGGAATCACATAGCTCTGTTTACTGAAGCTGGACACATAACCGTTATCCATGCTCCCTTCCTTTTCCTCACCACCATATCCAGTCCAAACAGGGACCCTACCTTCAGATTCGCCTCTTTTTATCTCCAATATGACCACCTTCATCTTCCTGCCTTCGATGGAATCTTCCCTCTTTAGTTCATTCTCTAGAGGACAGAAAAGTGACCTTCTTAAATCACAAACTGGGTCAGATCAACCTCTGTTTATGCCTTTTCAGTGACTTTTTTGCATGTACCCCCTTTAGAATATAGGCCCCGTTAGATAAGGACCTGTCTTATTCACCATCGTATTTTCAGGCTCAGATAATGACTGGTACATAGTTTGTGCCCCAAAAGTACTTTTAGAGTGAAGAAAGTTTGATGACTTAGATGTCTCAAGTACTTTTAGAGTGAAGAAAGTTTGATGACTTAGATGTCTCTAAAAAATGTGGAGTCCTCATCCATCATTTTTGGAATCATATGTGTAAGAGTTAGAATGGATCTTAGAGATTATCTGGTTCAACCTCCTTCCCTTTTTTTTCCAATTCTGCAATGTGCTCCTGGCTCAACATTTTGGAGTTATTTTGATGTTAGTCCCTACTTCAGGCTGCTCTCCAGTCAGTCTCCAGGTCCTAACAATCCACTATGTCCAGTGTCGTTTGGGTTGGATTCTTTCTCGGTCACCTCTGTGACTATAGACCTTATTCTGTCTTTCATCATTTTGTATTCATATGATTGAGACAACATGGTAGCTTACTCTTCTGATTTATTTTTTTCCAGTTTTTAGCAAGACGTGTTTTCTCGGGTATTTATTCGTCTGCCCTTCTTCTACGGAAGAGTGTTCTTGCCTGATCGAATCTGAACTTCTTTGCCGGAAATGAAGGAACACGAACCATCTTGTCTTCTCTTTACCTACTCATGTCACTTCTCGGTCATAGCCTCTCCTTTCCAGGCAAGCCCTACAATAAAGAGGTGCTTATTCCCAAATATGCCCAAGGTATTGCAACACTTTTCTTATC
>NW_011888880.1:2138166-2148540 GCF_000151845.1 Pteropus vampyrus | reverse complement strand
GGTGTGACAGTGCTAATAAGCTACTTGATGATGGGTAAATATTTTGTAATTTTTTTTCTGACTTGCATATAAAGAATCTACTCAGCTTCAATCTGCAAGCTTCAGTCTCTTCCTACCCATTGAAACCCCTAGTAGTTGCACTCTGATGCTCCAAAAGCAAAAAGATCAAGCCCTAAATGTTCGTATCTATCCTAGAGTGATGAGTCCCATACATCTGGCAACTGTGGTGCGGTTTTAATATCTGACACTTGACATACCTTTTCTTACTTACGTATCCAGTCAATAATCCCTCAATAAGAAAGTTCCCCTTAATAGATTTGTTTTCTCCTTAAACTTCCATTCCCCCTTCCCAGTTTTCCACATCACAGTAAAAGGAATCACATAGCTCTGTTTACTGAAGCTGGACACATAACCGTTATCCATGCTCCCTTCCTTTTCCTCACCACCATATCCAGTCCAAACAGGGACCCTACCTTCAGATTCGCCTCTTTTTATCTCCAATATGACCACCTTCATCTTCCTGCCTTCGATGGAATCTTCCCTCTTTAGTTCATTCTCTAGAGGACAGAAAAGTGACCTTCTTAAATCACAAACTGGGTCAGATCAACCTCTGTTTATGCCTTTTCAGTGACTTTTTTGCATGTACCCCCTTTAGAATATAGGCCCCGTTAGATAAGGACCTGTCTTATTCACCATCGTATTTTCAGGCTCAGATAATGACTGGTACATAGTTTGTGCCCCAAAAGTACTTTTAGAGTGAAGAAAGTTTGATGACTTAGATGTCTCAAGTACTTTTAGAGTGAAGAAAGTTTGATGACTTAGATGTCTCTAAAAAATGTGGAGTCCTCATCCATCATTTTTGGAATCATATGTGTAAGAGTTAGAATGGATCTTAGAGATTATCTGGTTCAACCTCCTTCCCTTTTTTTTCCAATTCTGCAATGTGCTCCTGGCTCAACATTTTGGAGTTATTTTGATGTTAGTCCCTACTTCAGGCTGCTCTCCAGTCAGTCTCCAGGTCCTAACAATCCACTATGTCCAGTGTCGTTTGGGTTGGATTCTTTCTCGGTCACCTCTGTGACTATAGACCTTATTCTGTCTTTCATCATTTTGTATTCATATGATTGAGACAACATGGTAGCTTACTCTTCTGATTTATTTTTTTCCAGTTTTTAGCAAGACGTGTTTTCTCGGGTATTTATTCGTCTGCCCTTCTTCTACGGAAGAGTGTTCTTGCCTGATCGAATCTGAACTTCTTTGCCGGAAATGAAGGAACACGAACCATCTTGTCTTCTCTTTACCTACTCATGTCACTTCTCGGTCATAGCCTCTCCTTTCCAGGCAAGCCCTACAATAAAGAGGTGCTTATTCCCAAATATGCCCAAGGTATTGCAACACTTTTCTTATCATCAAGGTCAAGACTTCGTTTTTAAGAACTAATTCCTAAGTGAGCTACTTCATGTAAGTTTTTTATTTTAATAGGCCAATACGCTTACGTGGCTTATTGTTTGCATTTTTTAGCTATTATGCAACAGGGGTCATGTGTGAGGACTATTTGGGAAATTTACCTTAAAATATGACATAACAGTGTAATACCAGAAAACTTATTTCCATAAGAGGCCTAGGCCTCCTGTAGGATGTAGTAAAGAGAGCTTTTGATTTATTACTGGGCCCCAAGATAATGGGATAAATGTATCTCTATAAAGAGAAACAAAAGGTTACTTGTTTTAAAAAAATTAAAAAGGAGCTGTCCATGTAAGAAAGGGCGTTGCTTAATGTCAGATGTGCTGTCTGTGGTTCACAGAAATGTATCTTAGGATGCCAACATTTCAGCACATTTAGGTGGATCTGTCCATTGGCAGGGCGAAATAATCACTTTCTTTAATCTTTAAAACCAGCTGTTCGCAGGCATTAATTGCCATGTCACTACTTAGACTCCTTGAAACAGTAGCATTCGACAACACCACACATTTTAATTTGTTTGCTGCGTCTGGTCTTATTACACTTGACACCTGGCCGTTGTTGGTGGTGAAAGAGTCTCAGCAACCGTGGGTGGCTGGCAGTGTTGTGTAAAATGTAATGATCCAAATAGGACATTTTGAGATTAATTGCATTCATATAATGTTACTTTCGAATTTAAGTCCTTTTTCATTGAAACCATCACATTTTCAGTGAAAGTCCCCAAATGACTCAGTGCCAACTTGTTTTATTTTTGATGATGGATCACTTATTTTTAAAGTTAGTTAGTGATGTAGGGAGCTTTGTATCTTCACCTGACTAACCCTCATAATGCATTGACATTTTTATAAGAAAATAAATAGTTGCATACTTAATGCCTGGGTTAGGATATTTTTCTACTTTTTTTTTCTTTTACTAAGATTTTGATAGTTGTCTAATAGAGCAAAGAAACTATTTCTCATCAATTATTATCTTTAGACATTTTTATGTAAAAATACATAATATATGTAAACCCATATCTCCTTGAATTGCAAAAGAATTCTATAGAACCTAATGACTGATTGATTAATTGACTTATTATTACATGTATTTATTTACATACATGTATACGGTAGCTACTCTTCCACACAGTGTGCTGGACTACACGGATATAATGAAAATTATATTTCTGTACACTGTAACCTCAAAAGCTAGAAGAGAAAAATTTGTAGAGATGTAATTATAGCATAGCAGCAGTGAGAGGGGAAAGTATGGTTAAAGTATTATATGAACCCTGAATATCTAATGATGAATTCTACCTGGAGAGTTCAAAAATTAACATAATGTCCACCTCAGCAGTCAGAATTCAAACTATTTGTAACTTCCGCCTTTCTATCGTGACCCTGAATCCAGAGAACAAATTTACGAAGTCCCGTGTCCTGGGTTGAGAGGTAGAGATTTTATGATCATCTCAGCTTGCCACAGCCATGGGAGCAGGGATGCTGCAGAGTACAGGTAACCCCACAGCCCTGCTTACGTAGGAGCCGCCATTCCCTTTTCCCTGGCCTTGGTCATCAAGTCCCATCCTCTGCATTCAGTGACTTTTGCCGTTCTCATTTCCAGGTACTTTGCTGGCTTATTCCTATTCATTTTGGGCTTAAGTATCTTCTTTCAAAATGTTCATCAGGTGCTTTAACTAGTCTCCTTAGCCTTTATCACAGTTTATAATCATAGATTTATTTGTTTGCTTATTAGTCCACATGGTGAGGTCAGTGTCTACCAGTTACTGTGTCATTTTCAATACCTAGCACACTGTATGTATGGCGTGTAGTAAGTGATCAACAAGTTTTTGGGGAATGGCTGAAGTAGTTGTGATTTATACAGCAGCATAGTCCTGGATGTAAAGTACATTAAGAAAGGAGAACTTACACTCTGAAGATGCAAGCACTGCTCCTTAAATGTTTTACTCTTTCTTACATCTTGCCAATGGGCTATTTACTATTTGTAATTGCTCTAAGCTGAGTTAATTCTGGATCTAGTCAAATATGAGGGTCCAAACTACAGGGCCACCCACTAGGTAGCTTTCTCTGTTCCTTACCAGATAGCCTCCGCTCTTGGCTTGGGTGAATAATGACATAGAAATTGTTCATTATCAGTCCCTTTATTCTCTTTTATGATGGTACATGTTTCTGATTCTATGAACATTTGCCAAAGGTGTTTCATACTGAAAATGTTCAAGGGATGCTCCGGTTGGGCTGACGATACAGGTATTCTTGCCGTTTATTTTCATTCGTAGTAGTGATTGTAACTAACATTTTACAGCAACTGGTTATTTATAGAATGTTGTCTGTCCCAAGTACTGGTTTCCTCAGGACAAAGCTTTAGGGGAGGGAATCAGATAGGTAGAGTTAAAGGAATTAAAGCATCAGTATCAGAGAGGCAAGAGTTAGCAGGAAAAGATAGTCCTGATAAAGATCAAGTTAAAATAAATCAGAGTCAGGATTTTGGAAATGAGAGTTTGACCAAGTCAATGGTCCATTAATTTGATTATCATTACTTTTATTTTTTAAACTCTTATACCATCTACTCTTTGTAATTATGAGAGAGCAGCTTAAAGCAGAACACACTTGTGCACTGTGGCCTACACAGAGCACTTCTCTGGTTGTTGTCTTATCCTTGAGACTCCACATGGTCAGCTTTGGGCCACTTGCTCAGGCGTGCTCGGAGTCCTCTGGGCAGAGTGAGCCCCTCCTTCCTTACGTCAGTCAGCCTGTGGCCCTCACCAGCCAGTACCTTCCCTACCACGACATTCGTTACATGTTATTGTGAGCACAATATCCGATGAGAGAAGGGGTGATTTTGTTCTTCTTCATCTCTATATTCCCAAAACCTAGACGGATTCTGACTAAAGGATGGTGCACAATACATGTGCTGAATGACTGAACATGGACAGAGTCAGGCCCTGAAACGTGGACACTCATTATGGCAACAAGCAGGAGCTTCCTCTCCAAGGAGCTGGGGCGGACCATGGCAAATTGCTTCCAGACTCAGGGTTTGGTGGGCCCCAGGAAGACAACTCCTCGCTCTGTGCCTGGGGGAGACGAGGCCGTGGCTCATCTACTGAACGATCATCTGACCTCCAATCTGAACAGCCTTCCGTGCTCACCCTCGTTCCCTGTCTCCCCTCTAGCTCCTCCTGGGAACCTAGCTTCCAGTCTCGTCTCTGTCAGCTCAGAGCTTTGCCCAATGGTCCAGTTTATTTCACCTCTACCTAGAAGCCATGCAACGCCCTTACTCTAGCCTGTCCTCTTGATTCTACCGCATAAGTGGTCCGACCTTGGGAAAGTGGCTTTACTCCTCGATCTCTGATCTCTACAATGGGGATAACAGTATCCACTTCATATGTTTGCTGCCAGGGTTCTATGAGTTAGTGAATGTAAAGAACGGAGCACAGGGTCTGAGATGTAAAGATATTCCCGTTGACGGTATTCGTGCTGCACCAAGAGCGGAGGCTTCTGGCGTGAGAACTGCTGGAGTCTTTGTGCCCAGACCGGGTGAACCTGGGTTCCTCTAAGCCTAGATCTGAACTAGCTGTGGCAAAGACTGCTACTCGTCTACCCCCATGGCCATTCCCCCCTCCAGTTCTTCTTCCTTCCACTAAAGAACCCCCTAATTTCAGTGGGCATGTGGGACTACATTTTCCCACCTGTGGCCGATGGGATTCGAGCAAAAGTCACACACGCTGCTCTGCTTTCTCCTCCTCCCTCTTGCAGATTATGATGCGGCTAGTCAGCTCAGAAGATGGGGATGAGGGCTGCATCCTTGGAAACAGAGGGACAAAGATGTAGAAGGAATATGGGTCTCTGTATGATTTCACAGAGTGGAGCTACAACCTCAGGACTGGCTATCACCTCAGACTATTATGAGAGAGAGACAAATACCTTCTATATCGGTTTGTCTGGGAATCTCTATGGCAATCAATTTACTTACAATATGACTAATACACCAGGCCAATGAGAAAATCTGGCCGTGTGAGTGAGTCGGACTCCAGGAGAGAGAAGAGGAGGCAGTGAGGGAGAGCACGGGAAAGCAATTGATGTGCTGAGCACCTGTATTTTGTTCTCTTTTTACCTCTTGAAGTCACATTAACAAAGCAGACCTCAGATACTCTCACACGTATCATGTCACATCTTCAGAAATCAATGAAAAGTCCTGTAGTATCCTCTGTGTAGAAAATAACCATGATGCAACTTCAGTGTTATTTGAGTTTTTATGCTGTACGTGAGACATTCATAAAGAAAAGCAAAGCGTGTGGGGTTCTTTGAGGAGAGAGCCATGAGTGTACCCCGACCTGGGCAGCCCAGGCAGTCACCTGGCTGGATATTCTCTGAGAAGCGGGTGTTCTGAGAGGTGGCAGTTCTTACTGCCTGAGAGAGAAATACGTCCGGCTAGATGGAGGGGGAGATAATTGACCTGAATGTGCCAGTCGTAATTTAGCAGCAGCACACCTCTAAAGTAATTCACCTCCAAAGTTAATGGGGTGTCAACTGAGGGAAACATTTTTTGTGATCTTGAGCGTGGCTACCACGAACTGAGTCACTGACTAAGGCAGCTGAGAGGGAGCCCTTGAAACGGACCCTGCAGAGAAACACGGAATGAGGACAGGTCTGGCCGCAAGGTTGATCCTAACAGAAAAAGAATGTCTCTAGCCTGGTTAAATTAATACAATCTTATGTAGGTTGAAAAGAAATAAGTGTTAGTGGCAGAACCGATGCTCTGGAAGCTGTCGGACTCCTGTCCAGAGATGACAGGGGGCTTTTGTGACTGGGCCAGTAAGTGACGGACAGGACAGTGTTTGGTTATGAAAGGCAGCTTTAAAGGAAACTGGCTAACTAGAGTCCAGAAGAGTAGATTTAGCATAGTGCCTGCAATTTCCCTCTACAATTGATTATGTTTCATTCCAGTGATGCATTTAATACTTAATTTCTTGTCAGTTTGAAAACAATGATTTAACTGTTAATGATTGATGTCATTCTGTTTCTTATTGACCGTGTCTCAGTACTTCGACTGTATACAAGCCTCAATTGTTCCATTATGGTGACCAAATTAGCTGGCACTTGGCACCATCTAGCAGAACTTCTGACCTGGGCTAAGGTGCTACCAGCTTAGTTTAAAACGTTCCTGTTGAGAATAATTATAAAAAAGGTGAAGTGGAGGTTAGGAAAAGAAAGGCGAGGGAAAGGATCGTTGCCTGGATCAGGGCAGCCTTGGGAAGATGCAGGTAGATGCATCTGGACTTTTGGATCATCTTGCCTGCCCCCTTAGGAGGGGGCAAAGCTGTGTGAGGAGGGCCGATGGGACTCCAGGGAGAGAGTCTCAAGGGCCCCTGGGGAGCTGTGTGGAGCCAAGTCTACATATTGCTGTGTATTACGGAGGTGATTTGAGACTAACTCTTGGTTGCACGGTGGGAGTTTTTCCTCATCTATGTGAGTCAGTTAAATGAAGTTGACCCCCAATTTTTCACATCTTACACATACGCTCCATAATAGTGCTAACATTTGTATGTGTGCTGTTCTTAACATTGGCATCTAATTGCTTTTACAGGCAGATAAAGACAAATAATGTTTTTGTCTGCTCCTTTGGGGTGGATCCCAGTGTCATCACAAGAGAAACAACGATGTATAGATTAGCGTAACATTTATAAAAAAAAAATCCAAGCTGGAGAGAATTTAGTATTATACCACAGGTTATTTAGGTAATCATGTCATAATGTCTTATTTTTTATACAGAGCTAGTGTAGAGATGACCTCATTTGATTATCGTGGGTACCCAGCAGGGGTGTTATTGCTGCCCAGATCCCCACTACCTCCTGGAGGCTGGACTGTGGCCTTCTTGGGCATGAGTGGGAAGCAGCGGCATGGTTGGCGGATGCAGAAAAAGTCCACACCCAAGGGGATGGGGAGCGACAGAGTGAGGGAGCTGCTGAAAAGGAATGAATGAGCCAAGTCCCAACCCGTGAGGTGTGCTAAAGTCCAAAAGAGTAAACTGGGGATTTTGAAGGGTCCTCAGAACCCAAGGAGGCCAGAGGAACGGGCGGTATCAGGAACAGAGGAAGCCCACCTCTGGATGAATGGTGAGGTGAGGGGCGTGAGGACCGCAGACGTCTAGTCAGGCAGAGCCGGGCCCCTCAGCCCTCATTAAAGGACAAGGCTCGGAAAACATTGAGAGCTTGAGGGGATTTTCCAGCTCGCACGGTAAGGAGCAAGGCTGGAATCTGCTTTCACTTTGGCTGATTCTTGTGTCAGCGTTGCTTTCAATATGTTCTATGACATACTTAAGATATTTCTTAGTTCCTGATTTATATTTTGACGTTTATTTAAATGTAAGAGCTTTGATAAAATAGTTGCTGTTCTTACATATTTTAAATAAAACATCATTGTAATTTTAACTTCTTAACTCTTACTTCCTGACCTTGCTTTCTTCCTAACTTCGGATTGATCCAAATATAAGTGTACGATTACATAAAATTTTAATAACAGATACGTGAATCAATCATCGTAACCAGAGTATCTCCAAGTCCTCCATCTTTTATATGTTGTGTAACGTCTTTTCTAAGCAGAGCAACTGAAGCTTTCATTGCATCGAATGTTGGAGGGCCAGGGCTCTCTTCAGTGTTTCCAAGGATTCTTGGTAGAACTTATATTCTCTCCTGACTTGTTTGCTCTTTTCCGTACTTGCTCTTCGTTTCCATTTTCCTCTCACCAGTCTTTTCTCCTTTGGCTCTTGTCCTTTCCCCATTACACTGCACTCTATTTGCAGCCCAGCCCTTAATCCCTCACTGCCCAAATCACCACTGTCAAGTTGCTATGAGCAACAGACTGTTAGGAAGATTTTAGGGATAATCGAATAATCACAGAACAGACTAGAGTAATCAGAACAAGGAACAACTTCAAATTCAACATCAGGCATGATTTTTCCAAAACTGGTTTATTAACCACTTTTCATCGTGGGTTACCTCTTACTGGCCTTAGTCTGCATAAGGATCCTAAACTCTTTAAATATTTCTGGCCTTTCTTCATAGCTGGAGAGCTCATCACCTCTCTTTTCCAAGTTTCCAGGGCTTCTGAAATCTTGGAGTTACCCAGAGACAACTTCTCAAATTCTCAAAATGCTCTTATTATATAACTTAGATTCATCTGTGTCTCCCCATCTAGATGAGCTCCTGGACTCACCCTCCATAACTTGTGAGACCATCATTGGGCTATCCCGTACCAAAAGACAATCCCTTGGTCCTTACGATATGTGATACAAAGAACTGGTAAAAACTTTGATTTCGGGGAAAAAAATCAAATTCTTAGGCAGAGTTTTTTCCTCACCCACCGTTTGTTGGTGAAAGGGTGCAGTGACGATTAATTTTTATTGTTCTTGATTTCGACAATGAAAGATTAAGGGCTGGGCTGCAAATAGAGCTGTTCTTCCCTTTCTGTTACATGAAAACAACACTAGTCAGTATTACTTATTAATACTTATTTTACCTTGGAGTCAGGCACAGAAGTTAGTGCTATAGATTCATTTATTGCATTTAATCTTTATCAATGTCATGTGAAGTAAATGCTGCTGTTGCCGCTCCCCCAGCCCCTTCCCCGTTTTACAGTAGCTGGAGCTGAAGCTCCGAGGGTCAGTGTCTTACTTGAATTGTGCAGCTCACACATGCAATAACCAGACTGGGAACCTGAGCCCGCAGGGCTCCGTCCCTGCTTTGAAGTGATACCGACTGCATGGCCTGCCGAATAGGGTGTCCTGCTCTGCACATGCTTATCATGCAGGCAGCACCCTCTTCTACTGTCTTTGTCTGAACGTATGTGCATGTATTTAGTAGATGATTTAGGAGGGTTTTTTTTTTTAAATTTTTTTACTGGAAGAGGAATAGGTATGATTAAGGGGAAAATCCTGCTTGCTGGCAGACCAATGGAGATGTAGAGTTTGGTTACAGTGGTTCAGCTGCCTTGCTCCATTTATCTGGCATGCACATACTAGGAACATATAATGAGGCAACTTTTTGTGGAGGGCAAGTGTTACATGGACGAGGATGAGGGGGAAACGTCTGTTGCACAAAATTGTTTGTTGGGAAGTACTTGCAAAACACAGAGTCATAAAGTAAACTTTGGGTAATGAAAACAAACTTTGTTACAGTGAAGATTTCTTGGAAATGTAAAATTGTTGGAAGTTATCTTTTGCTTTATTTGGAACAGTTTTAAAGTTATTTGCCAAATTTGCTCTGAGTACTTTTTGATATTTTTCTGTATTTTCCTATTTCTTGCTAGTTATCAGGGCTATATACAGTGCCCTTTTCAGTAATTATGCCTCGTAAAGTCCTGGAGTAACTTGAAGAAAAATTAAGGGTGGCTTAGTTAGGAGGATACTGAAGTAATCCAGAGGGAGATAATCTTTAGATCCGGATGGTGATGGTGAAGATGATGAGATGTGCCCCGATTCTTGATATATTTTGAAGGTAATGCTGGTAGAATTTGCTGATGGACTGGATGTAGGAAGTGAAAGAAAAGAGGAGTGAAGGTTCTTGCCTGGAGTGACCGGAGGGATGTAGTTGTTTTCAACGAGATGGGGAAGGCTTTAGGAGAAATCGTTTTGGGTAACGCTCATTTGAAACATATTGACTTTGAGATAAGCACCCACTGGCAATATCAAGTAGACAGTTGGATTGATCTTTTTATCATTATAAAATATCCTTATTTTTCTTTTCAAAAATGTTTTGTCTTAAGTCTCTTTTGTCTGATACTAGCTTAGCCCAGCTTTCTTTGGGTTCCTGTTTGCATGGTGTGTATTATTCCATCCTTTTACTTTACGTGTGTCTTTGGAGCTAAAGTGAATCTCTCGTAGATACTGTATAGTTGGATCATTAGAAAATCCATTCTGTCA
>NW_011888880.1:2133678-2136956 GCF_000151845.1 Pteropus vampyrus | reverse complement strand
TTCATTTTTGAAGATAGTTTTGCTGGAATTCTTTCTCTTAGTCATTACACTGCCTTTTGGCCTTCAGAGTTTTTGATGGAAACTCAGGTTTTAATCTTAAGGATCCCATGTATGTTGTGAGTTGCTTTTCTCTTGCTGTTTTTAAGATTCCTTCTTAGTCTTTGTCTTTCGGCAGTTTGACTATGATTTGTTGCGGTGTCTGTCTCTTCACATTTATCCTGCTTAGAGTTTCTCGAGCTGCTTAGATGTACTAATCAATGTCTTTCATCAAATTGAGGACGTTTTTGGCCATTTTATCTTCAGATATTCTTTCTGCACCTTTCTCTCCTCTCCTCTGGGGTTGTCATTATTGTTATGTTGGTGTGCTTGAACAGAATCCCATAAGTCTCCAAGGCTTTGTTCATTTTTCTTCATTCTTTTTCGTTGCTATTCCTCAACTTAGATGATCTCAGTCAATTTGTTTTCAAGTTCACTGATTCTTTTTTTCTGCCCGTTAAACTCTGTTGTTTGAGTCCATCTAGTGAATTCTTCATTGCCATTGTTATACTTTTAAAGTCCAGACTATTTGGTCCTCCTCCTCCTCCTCCTTGACCTTCCTCTCCCTCTTTCTTCATCACCCCCTCTCTTCTTTTTCCTCCTCCTCTTTCACTCTTCTTCTTCCTAATAATTTCCATGTCTTATTGATGATCTCTATTTGGGGGGACATCATTCTCATAATTTCCTTTAATTCATTATACATTGTTTCTTGTAGCTCTTCGACTGTATTTGTGATAGCTGCCTTAAAGTCTCTGCCTAGCAAATTTAATGTCCAGGTTTCCTTAAGTACAGTTTCTATTAGTGATGTTTTCCCTGTGTATAAGTCGTACTTTCCCTTTCTTTGCATATCTTTTTTTTTTTTTTTCAATCTGAACATTTAAAATAAAATGATGTAGCAACTCCGGAAATCACATTTCTCCCTACTTCCTCACCCTGTCAATATTTTTGTTGTTGCTGTTTACTTGTTTGTTTAGTGATCTTCCTGAACTGATTCTGTTGTCTGTATAAAATCTATAAACTTATGTGTAGCCACTGAAGTCTCTGTTTGGTTGCCTTATAGATTAGCTAATTATTGGTCATAGATTTCCTTACATGCCTTGAACCAATAAGGCTCCTCGCCTTTGCTGGGTGACTCTGTGTGTGTGTGTGTGTGTGTGTGTGTGTGTGTGTGTGTGTTTTGGGGCACACTTTAAATGCTGTGGCAGTTTATTTACAAGTTTGCCTTAGCCTTTACCTTGTGATTGAACAGAGCCTCAAGGTCAGCTAGGGGTATGAGATTATGGCCTTTTTAGGTCTTTTCTGGGCATGTGCACAGCCCTGGGCATGCACACAGCTGGGCTCATACACATTAGTTTCTTGCTTGCCAGGGATATTTCAGAACTTTTCAAAGCCTGTATGAACATATCATTCTCTAGTTTTTTCTTTTAAGTTTTTTGGTCAGCCTCTTGTTAGCCCCAATTGGTAATACTGCCTCAGGCATCAGCAATGTTGAACGATTGCCATTGATTATTTTTGACAAATGCCCTGTAGATAGGTCTGTTTAAACAGAGTGAGTTCTGAGTCATGTCAAATAAAGAGAAGCCCTGAGAATGGAGCTTTTCAGTGAGCTGCCAGACATAAAATGGTGATGATTCTTTGGAGACAGAGCTTTTTGGGGAGCTCCAAACCCATTTTTCCCTCCAGTGGCTGCTAGACTGCTGTTTTTCACAGCTACCACAGAACTTTTATTCCTGTGGCTTCCATCTTGCAGCTTTCTTTAAGAACTAGAGAAAGGATAAAAAGTGAAATTGTCATTTATTATATTAGGAAGAAAAACAATAAAAGGAAGTATTCTGTCTTTTTTAAAATGATGATTACTCTTGTTCACAAAGAATTTTATTAAAGAAAAGTTAAGTGCCATCTGTCACTTCCACCCACCACCAAAAACAGTATTGATTTCTTCACAATGCTGGGTAAATGACTGTCTATGAATTGCAGAGAATCCTTGTTCACAGAGATTCAGCTCCCTCCATGTTGACTGAGGCATAGAATCATCTAGATTTATACCATTTCACTTAGGTTTGTTCTACAGTAGCTGAGTTAAATGCCTTCAACTGAGATTAATTTTATATTCCTGAATTGTAAATTACCGCAGGAGTGAGCCCAGTATGTTAAGAGGATCACAACAATTGGACTCCTGGCTTTATTGTTAAATAACATTGATTAGGCTGACCTTTAAGTTCTAGGCTGTGGAGCAAAATTTCTAGCCAGCATTGTCCTTAAATTGCTAAACTCAGTAGACAATAACGAAAACAAAACCCCAAAAGGCAATATATATGAACAAAATACCACCAAGCATTAAAACCTGAATTTCATTAGGATGAAACTAGAGTAACCAATAATTCATTTTATTCTGGTGATAATTTCAAGGGGCTTGGGATTTAGTTCAAACTCGTGTAGGTTGGTTTTCCTTAATTGTGACTGGTCCATTCGGTTGACTAGATGATGTTGTATTGAGTGCCTGGAAATTTGGGTTAAACCTGATATGCTCAGCTCTAATCAGTGATTAAACTTTTTAGTCAAATGAATGTATTCATAATTTCAGTATTCTTTGTTTTTTTTTTGCCTTTTTTAAACATTAGAAAAACAAAGTAGTTGTTTTGCTTCTTTTTTCCTGTCTACTTGTTTTTTGGTGCTACTTGAATCTTTATAAGATAAAAATCTGAGTATTGATAAAGACTTTTCTTGGTGGGGATAATGACAATAAAGTAGTAAAAAAGCTGGTATTTTTGGTAGAAAGAAGGGACCGCAAGTAATCTTATTTCGCTTTCTAAGCAGATCTGGGTCCTGAGCCACCAGTCATACTCCTTTGTCCTAGGCACCTTAGCAGGCCTGAAGGTAAAGGTGGTTTTTTTTCTCAAATTTGTTGGAACACAAGCTTTGGTCCCAGTGCAACTTGGAGTTTCTCACAGTTGGTACAGCTCTGAGTACTCACTCAGAGCCAGACCTGATCAATATTTGCCTAATATAAGGTGGCTAGCACTTTAGAAATATACAGGTCTACTTGATTTATACCTGAGAGGGTAACACCATCAGTGTTGTTGGTAAATGATAATTTTGGTTATAGAGAAAACTTTACATACCTGTTCCCCTCCCTAAGCTCTTCACAGAAACGCATGAATGTGGCTGCTAGTTTATGGAGTGGGGAATATCCATTAGTCTCTGGTGGCTTGAGCTAACATAAATGATTCCTTAGAGCAGTG